>NC_143258.1:26725679-27035512 GCF_984573655.1 Nuphar pumila | reverse complement strand
TTAAATACATTTACAAAGTATACAAATCTCATTTCCCTTATACAAAAACCAAAACTGCCAAGATCCAGCAAGTGTCAGAAGTGTGGGTCCAGAGTCTGCTGCAGCGCATCGAGCTCCATCGCACGCCAAAGCAATCTGTATCCCCATAAAATTGGGTCAGTACTCTTTCGAGAAGGTGAGACAAACCAAACACAATATACCAAAAGTGTGGAAGACGAAGCAGATCTATTCATGACAATACACAACATGCACATTACAATAATTAAGCAGTTACAACATGAGCAAGAGTACAAAACTATAAGTGGAAGTAACTAACCGAAATTCATGGGCAGTAACTACGCTAATGCATTTCACAATCCATATCAACTAGTAAAGTATGCAACAAAAAACATAAATTACCAATGTACTGTGAACGGTGTCAGGTAAGTGCGAAAGGGCAAGTACAAGCCAAACGAAAGGTAACAAGCTGTAGTAATTGTAACGAGTGCTGGAAACGAACAAGCAACTAGAGCATCCGTACAACAAGTAACTAGAATGACAAACTGAACAGTAACGAACACTAAGCAGCAAGGAACTATAGTAATAGCTGAAATAATTGTAAGACAGGCACTTACAGCAGTAACAAACTGTACCAAGTACTGAATCAACAAGGCAACCAAAGTAACAACCGAATAAGAAAGGCAACTGAAGCACAGACCAAGTGAAGTAGCATCTATAGTAATTCAGCTGATTGGTTAGTCTTTATGTTCTTCTGATTACTCCTTCGGGTACGCGAAGGAACCTCGCATTCTGTGAGACATGCACCTGGCGTCTGTTATCCAATTCTGGTGTGGTAACCGAGAAAGCTACAGACCGAGTTCAACCTCATGCGAGCAGCACACGGCTAGGAGAAAATACTCGCATAGGCAAGGATTGCAATCCATACTACTGCAGTAGTGAGGTCCTAAAAAGGCAACCTCGACCTCCCTGACTCTGAGTGACTGGAGGCCAAAGGGCGCTACGGCTCCTGTCAAAACACGTGTCGTAGTAACGACAAGTCACTCAGGGTTGTACCATCCACACTCTCCCAAGGTGAACCGTTTTGTGAATGGGGCGAAGCAGGTTTATCTTTCTTAAGGTTCATGTTCAATCATACCTCACAACGAGGAATTTGCCTCGTGGTCCCCGCAGGGTACGCAAAACGAGGACTTGGCCTGCCCATTCACGTGCTCAGCCTCACGCGGCCAACAGAGCACACTGCTCGTGAAAGCAGTCACAACACCATATTATTTATTTCTTATTCAGGGTATATCACACAAGAGTCCACACAACACAAGGGCCACTGCCCGGGGACTCCAACTGAGCCCATATCAAGTCATATCATTATTCATACCCTATGGTGTTATATTTTTATTTCATGAAGTAAGGACACGTGGTGCGCTTACTGTAGCCTCAAGCAAAGTACCTACTCAAGTTACACATTACTCAACAACTGTGTCAGGGGTTGCCAGGTGCAAAGTGTAGGAATGTCACAAGTTCTATCTTTTGCACAAATATAACCACAAAGGCATTGCATATATCATTTCTGAGAGACAGTTAAGTGTACAAGCAAATACACATTTATATGCATATGATATTTCATCAATATTCCATTACATAAAGCATTGTCTCTAAAACATTAACAATGGCACTCGCACATCCACAAACAAGGCAAAACAGCACAAGTGTGTACTGAACAATCAAGTGTGAACAAGTATCATACTTCAATGAAATAGTACGAACTAAGCTAGTAAACCTCATGTGCAAGTAGTCACGCATGTGCTGACTACGACAGGTACACAATCAAGCTAATGCAACATTGCAGAACAACGTGCCTTGCGATGAGACAGTTAGAAACATTTGGCCATGGCAAAGCAACTCTCGAACCGATCGAGTGGTGTGCACAAGCATACAAAACATGTATTTTTAATGTAAGCGAGCTCATCTCACAAAATGGGTCTACAGCCCGAAAATGACTTGCTAAAGAGGTCTATGATATGGATACACGGAGTATTGTCGAACAACACTTGAATCTCGTGAATCTCGTGGCTAGTACCTTGAAAGGTGTGTAAAAGCCAAGTATCATGAACACCTAGGCGAAAACACATTGTTCGAATCATCGAACCAAAGCATTCAGATGATCTAATCTCATGCAAACCAAATACGCACACGGTTACAATGAATCACATCGTACACAAGCACTACTATGCTATACCACTGACGAACCACACATAGCGGAGAGTGCTATCTCCAATGCATTCAGCATAACAATGCACGCATAATAAAATACATTTTTAACTATTTACTATTACCGTCAAGGCGGCGACAGAGACAGTCGTAGTAAACACGTAAAGTGGCAACTATGTCGTGCCATGGGGAAGGTACGGCTAGTCAACTAGCTGTCTTGTACAAAGGACTACGAAACTACAAGGACAAAACCCGAACACTTGCTGCACCGAAACCGCAGCAGCAACAACCCAATTTGACTGTAACAAGGGCCAAACTCTTGCCCAAAGGTCGCAGTACCACTAAGTAGATTGCAGCTAAAGTGCTGCAATCACACAACTCGAGATTTAAGTCTCCAAAACACCATAAAGGTGATACTACTATGTGAACCCACGTGGCTAGCTAGTCTAGACAACGGTACAGACCTAGATAGCAAGTTCATCAGGTTGTGAGTCATAGGTATAAATGCAGCCCCATAGGCTGGAGTCCAAAGCTCTCTATCGAAGTGGGAAAACAAGACGGAAGGGGAGAGAGAGTCCAACCACTGTGTTGGAACAATTCCCAAAAAGGGGTAGGCGATCTTACCTACCACACCGATGTAACAGGCACTGCGCTCACTCACGCAAGCCTGGTTTGGGCTATGCTGCCGAACTGCGACAACACCCACAACAAGGTGAAAGCAAACCAGTCGCAGCAAGGGTCTAACTAAGGAAAGAGACAAAGAGGGACAGCAGCCACACTTTCCCGCAATCCGCATACTACTGGGACTGAATCCTCTGGACCAAGTGGGTTTGGCCCAGAAAGAACCACCAAGGATAGTTATGGCAACAAGGAAAGGTATGCATCACAGAACATAAAGTTATTGATGTAATATCGTGGAGTGTGTAAAGATACACATGGACACGTATGTGCACCATGTCACCAGTGCGAGAACTAGACAAGCGACAATGCAAACATTGCACGCGATGATGGAACAATTAGAAACATTTGTCATGGTAAAGTGTGACTCAGAGGCTGTGCCAAGGTTCATAAACCATGCATCGCAACTACAAGCGAACTCATCTCGCTACGTGGGGCCATTGCCCGCAACAGGACTCGCCAAGGAGTTCTAACAGTCGTATAAGTCTCATGAGACTGCGACTATACATAAGGGTGCCTCAAACTTCCTTCATACGTAGGGAAAGGTACACTAACCTTTGTCAAACTGAATCATGCATCCAAATACAACGAATATGATGATAGCATCAATTCGATGACATATGTCAGGGGTTTCATACTTAAGTAAAACCTCATTCACTTGAAGGTATTTAACAAGGTATTCGTTTTGCGAATATATATATATAGTGCTCTATGCCACCCAAGCCTACGCACAAGAGCAGACATTCACATTGCCCATACTGATGGGTTATCAATATATTACGTAATTCGTTACCATACTTTGCAACCCTTAATTTATGATGATTACATATATAAACACGTAGTTGAGCCGTGCCATGTACGGCAAGAGAAGTGCTATCAACTTCTCACTATCGTAAGGACCTTAATTTTACAAAAAGCCTAAACAAAGGGTCACAATGTCAATTTCATACGACAAGGGAATTGCTAACATTATATTTATTTCATTTGGCAAGCGCCATTGGTTCTTACTTATGCAAGGACAACCTTACTTTATTTAAGACATTTAGAAAGGCTACCACTTATAGGCACCTCGTGTTCTATGCAAAATTGGACCCATCCATCCAAGTGGGAGTACAACTACGTCGCATTGATGGGGATAACCTCTACCATGTACGAACTACACGATTACTTTAAGCAATTCCCAAGATCCTCATCTATGTCATGATAAGTCATCATTTATGACTTTGTCGGGTCATTGGAATCCGGGTTGCAAGTACACAATATTGCACAAGTTGTAAATAGTCAAAAACACTAATGTAATCGTTGGGATATTGGATCCCATTCAAGCGCGCTTGCAGCCCCATGGGCTGCAGCTCGGGGGTTGCTAAGAATGCTAAGGATGCGGCAAAAGAAAAGACTTCTATCAAGCTGGTTCAAGGTGGCCAAAAATGAACCCACTCCACCACCGGCCATTCAGAGCCGTGGAGCAAAGGCACACGCAGCAGACCCGGTTCGGGCAATGCTGCAATCCTGAAAAGTAGACAGCAGCTATGCTGTCAAGCAGTGCCTATGTGGCCTTGCGGCAAGGGCCGAAACACCCGGCTGCAATAAGAAAGGAAATGGCTCAGGTCTGGACCAACTG
The DNA here is from genome assembly GCF_984573655.1 of Nuphar pumila. NCBI lineage: Eukaryota > Viridiplantae > Streptophyta > Magnoliopsida > Nymphaeales > Nymphaeaceae > Nuphar > Nuphar pumila. The sequence goes on along the minus strand of NC_143258.1, from coordinate 27,031,008 downwards.
GTCCAGACCAACTAACGGCTGGTCCGACTGGAGCAGGGTCTGGATCAATGATCAGACCCAAGCCGTGGCACAGCTGCCAAAAAACGGAGGGGCACAGGCCCACATGGCCTGCACCCAGCAGCGGTCCTAAGTGTTGCGGCTAGGCTGCATCAGCCCCAAGTAGTGCCAGCTCGCTAGACACAAAATGTGGTGCCCTTAACCAAACTCGGTTCGGTTAGGGCCTCTAACAGATCTGGACCAACTGGTCCAGACTGTGTTAGGCTAAAGCTAGCACACCGGCCACCTGAATCGGGTGTTGGCACAAAGGTGCCAAGATTGAAAAAGAGGAAAGAGGGGCAACCGCCCCAAACGAACCTGCATGGGGGCGGCCTTTGACAGATTTGGGCCATTTCGGTCCAGACCATGTCGTCCAAACATCGAACCGACCCTCACCCACTCGGTTGGTGGGTTTGGCCATGCTCACGCCACGCCACAAGGAAAAAGGAAGAGGAAGGTGGCCCGACTGGAACGGTCTGGTCATTGGCTGCTGGACACATCCAACAGCTTGGAAAAATTCCCACGTTCATAAAAATAAAGCATAAGGACTGAACAGAGAAAGGGAAAAAAAATATAAATGGCCATGGACTTCATGGCCGGCCAATGCTAAACCCAAATGACCAAAACAAAAGAGGGAAAACAGGCCTCTCAAGCATGGCTCAGCTTGCTTGACCTAAACCAGCATCACCCAACAAGGGTAAACCCGGATAGGGAGTTTACTGGGCTTAGGCCTAAGCGACGCCTCCTTGCCAACCGAACAAGGCTTGGGAAAAGCCTTGGCTGCTACGAAGCAGTCCAAACGAATAGGACGAAAAAAGTAAGATAATAAAATGGCTCCCAGCCATTGTGCAAATGGAGCACACTTCTGAAATGCATGAAAGTGAACACATAAAATCCATGGTCTGAAACATAGTATGTAACGTTACCACGATAAATGCAAGAACACGAATACACAAAAAGAATTCAAACATCATGGCGTCTTAGCCTAACTTTGCTCAATGCAATGCATGTGATTGAAATAAAAGGCCAATAGGTAAAACCTAGAACAACCTCAAATGGGAGAACTCAAAAATGATTTCAATGGGAAAATACCCAAAACGATTTTTAATAGCAACTCTCTACCATATTTCTCAACAACAAAACAATGCATGGTAAGCATACTAAAATGAAGTCTACCTATTAAAAAATGCATACAACTTAGCTCAAGAAAATCGACAATGAGAAAAGAAGCCAAATGCTCATTCAAAATCCACTGTAGGTGAAGAGGGTTAGGTATCTCACCTATGAGGCTTTGAATCGACAAGGAAGGAGATGAAGATTAAAGAAGGGGTACCACGGCTGGATCTGGAACTAAGTGCTCACACTCACTCATGTTTTAGGAGAAAGAAGGGGGAGAGAGGGGAGAGCAAGAGAGGAGAGCGAGGAGAGCTCCTAGGGAAATCGCCCAATGCTCTCTCTCTCTTCCTTTTTGAAAGCTTAAATACAAAAGGGTTTTTCAAAAAGAACGGCTAGGATTTAATATGGGTAGATGGAGGGCTGGGGTGCTCCACGCCCCCCCATGGCCAGCCATGAACCAACGCATGTTGTGCTTTTGAACTTTTAAAAATGCCATTGAAAGAGTTTTAGAAAAACCTTTAAAACTTGAAGGAATTACAAGGGCTGCCCCTAAGGCTCAGCCAATCGGTTCTTGTTGTTTGAAATTCTTCAAAAGTGTTGCAAAAATGCCATGGGGCGCTAGCCTTATGCTCTCTTTGAGAAGTGTGCCCACTTATGATGCTTTATAATGGGGTTTTTGAAAAGACCAAGGGCCAATAGTGGCCTCCTTTTCAAATGCCATCCAAAAGTTTTCAAAAGTGCCACCAAGCTGGTCAAACCTTGGCCAGCTGGTCAACCAAGGATAAGGATGTCCACTAGAGAGGGCACCCAATGGATTTGGGTCCTCTTCTAGTAGATCCGCTCCAAATCCAGAAATTGCCATTTGGTATACTTCAAAACTACGCTTAATTAATACACTAAAATATTAATTAAATTCCAATAAATCATTTAGTTCTCTAATTAACCTCAATTAATACAAAATGGTCAAGGTCTTTCAATAAAATTACCTTTCATTCGCTAGGATTAAGCGTATTGTGATTTCAGGTCCAAAACTCGTAATTCACATGCACTGACGAGGTTTTTACGTCGTATAGGTCCCAAAGTCGGAGACAAACTATAAAAACATATTATAAATTACCCCTTAAAATTTTAAAGATAAATTCATCCAGAATTAAACACTTCTTACACAACATATTTATGCGATTTTTGGGTCGCGCGTACAAAGCCAAAACACAGGGCACATCCAAAATCTAATTAATTATGCAATATAACCTCATAATTATACAAAAGCATACATATCAACATTAAGTAAGTAGTAAACTCCTCAAAAATATTCCCGGACATTACACACGTGGTAAGCTTACCAATACCTCAAGCAATGTACCTCCTTAGGGTACACACTACCAAGTAACCGTGTCAGGATGTGCCAAGTGCAAAGTGTAAGGGTAACATGAGCTTTCTAATATTTGCACAAAAAAGCTATAAGAGGAATTGCATGATATTAAAATGCACTACATTGCATATTTCAGTGTTAAGATTGCATCCATCAATATTTTATACGTATGGGAATTACATTTGCATTCTCGAGGTTTTGAAATTGAACTTATCTATATTTTCATCTTATGGGAATAACATTTGCATTTCTTGAGGGTTCGAAGTTGAACTTAACCAACATCCCGTCTAATGGGAATAACATTGGTCTTCCCAAGGTGGATCGTCGCTCCTGCAGGGTAGGTGCAATTGCGACCCAAAAGAATCATTACGCATGGTTCAACACACTTATGTGTTTACAGCAAGTCTGGGATAATCCTTCTTATCAGAATAACATTAGCTATTTCCACGATATGGGTGTCGCGCCTACAGATCCGAAACAAAGGTATTTAAACAACACTTGTAATTTTAAATAACGAAGTCTCTAAGCTTGTGAACTTACCATAATGACCAAAGCATACCGTTCTGGTCTGTCGAACGTAAACCAAGACATAAGGGTTTTCCTTACTCAATATGACACACATATGTGTCGAAGGTGATTCTGAAGTAACCCATCTAATGGGGATTACATTAGCATTACCACGGTTCGTGGTGCCGCTCCCGCGGACCCGAAACACCCGTTCGCCAAACTGAAAGTGGGACAAAAATGTAATACATACCTAGTTCATAGTGTAGAAAACGTCTAAGGAAAGCACTAGGACGAGACACCGGAGTGTCGTAGGTCCATTTGGTAATACCAAATTAATCATTAAGTGCTTTAGTAAAGACATATATATATATATATATATATATATATATATATATATATATATATATATATATATATATGTGTGTGTGTGTGTGTGTGTGTGTGTGTGTGTGTGTAGATCCACATTATCATACACACACGATGAGACCCATATATACATGTATACATATATACATAGTTTCATTTATATTTAATATATATATATATAGAACTTACTCGGACCTGGTACAACCCAAAGCATGCACTGGTGCCAAAAATCTGACCGAGTTGCGAGGATGGTGCGGGGCAATGCAAGGGCTAATTTGAACCTAATAAGGTTCAGCTCGAAGGAGGTGCGAGCTGGTTGCTGCTAAAGCGCGTTGACAGCCACGATAGTGGCATGAACAAGGCTGCAAGTGTGCCCGTACAGGGATCCGCACACTTGCTACCAACAGGTTGCAACCAGGATTTAGGTCTGGTCCATCGGACCACACTGCCATATATAAATAAAGGTTCTGGTCTGACACTTAGTCCGGACCGGACTGCTAACCAGATTCGGTTGGGGCTGGCTCAAGCCCCTAACAAGGGCTAAACTGGTAATTCTAAACAAACGAGGCACTAAGGCCAAATCAAGGGAGTCTGGTCCTTCGGACCAAACGACTCTAACCATGGTAGGATCTGAACCTTTCCATTCAGACGCGATCCACTAAGGCTCAGCTAAAAAAGAAAGAGCTCCTGGGCGTTCAGCACAAGTTGGCTGGCACCCGACTCCAACTAGGTGGATTCGCAGCTAGCACGAGGTGCTAGCTGGGCTGCTAATGGGTTAGAGTCTGAACCTTAGTTCAGACCTGCACTCACCACGAATTAACAGGTTGCCAAGGGTGCGCAGCACCCAAGTGGTGCGCACCCAACTCCAGTCAAGAGGAAAAACAGCTAGGCCGGCTAAAAGAATTCGAGACACCGAGAGAGCTGGACACGGGGGAAGGGGCTGGTCCATAGGACCCTGCTGCTCACAACCACGAACAGGTCTAAACCACTCGGTTCATACCTGGACCCCAAACAGAGTCGCCAACCATAGCTCGGGTGCCCAGCCCTTGCGGCTAGCACCCGACTCCTCCTAAGAAAGGCCAAGGCTGGCACTGAGTGCCAGCCTTGCTGCCATAGTCCGAACACACAGGTCTAAACCTTGGGTTCAGACCTGCCTACAACAGAAACACCAAGGTACAAAAAGACTATATATATAATATTCTTTTGTTTTTGTAGGCATCCACTGGGCACGCGGACCATCCGCATGGCGGCCAGCCCAACCATGGCGCAAACTGGGTTGGCCAGAGGGTCTGGTCCACCTGACCAAACAGTGCCATCCCTAACCTGAACCAGAGCCCAAAGGCTCGGTTCACTACAGCAAAAGAAATGCTGGGCACATACCCAAGGCCGGCCCAGCTAGCTCTACCATTTGTGTTTGAAGAAGCTGAAACAAAAAGATCTAAAAAGAGGGAAAAGCACATGCTACCTGAGGCCTGACCTCCTCACGTCCAAAGTGAGCTGGTCACAACGTGACCAACGCCCACGAACACGGCTGCAACCCCAGTTCCAACGTGTTGGGACTAGGTTGAGCCCAAACATCAAAAGAGAAAGCACAAACGACATGAAAAAGTGTTGATGGCTGGAATGCACCAACGGGTGTTCCAGCATCACAAGGGACTTGCCAAACGTCCTGGGCGTAGGATGGACGAGCTCAGCTTGGTCCAGCACACCCAGAAATGTCGCAATGGCCATGTGACGCCCCAAACCCTGACCTTGTAAAAACCTTGAGTTTTTGAGCAATTTTTTTTTTTTGAAGGATATACAGAGTGAAAAACAACCAGCGAAAGTAAAGGAGGGAAATAGGGGTAAAACAAAGGCCGCAAGTCTGAGCGAGCCACAGTGAGAAAACCAAACCACAATAGACAAGTAAAGTATTCTTCATTTCCACAATAGTTACAATGATACAAAAACGAGACTGGGTACAAAAAGGGACAGTCTCACAAATAGGAGAGGTACAACCCCTCAAACCCCAAAACCAGAAGAAGCCAGAATCTGCTGCAAAGTGTGGGTCTCAAGGCTCCTGCTGTGCGCCGTCGCATCGCGCTGCATCTACTCGTCACCTGTATCCCCATAAAATGGGGTCAGTACTCTTGCGAGTTGGTGAGACAAACCATCCATACATTATCATTTTTAAGGAAAAACAAAAGGTAAGCAACAAGCTACAAGTGTGCTAAGTATCAGACTATAACTAGCATGATGGAACAGTGAAAAACATTTGAAATAAAAGTACAAGTGCGTGTCAGGTAGGTGCACGTGCCACAAGACTGTAAAACTACAAGTAAGTAACAGTGCAGCCACTAAAGTAACAAAGCAGAAACTGAACAACACAAAGTAGCAGCTAAAGTAACACAATAGGAACCAACCAACAGAGGGTAGCAACTGAACAAAAGTTTATACTGCTCTAGGGTAACAACTACAGTAAGTCAGTCTGTTTGGTTAGTCCTTATGTTCATCTTTTTACCTCCTTCGGGTACACGAAGGAAAACCCTCGAGTTCTGTGAGTCATGCACCCGACGTCTGTTATTCAATTTCTAATGTGGTAACCGGGGATGCTACAGAACGAGGAAACCACCTGCGGGCGACACGCGTCCAGGAGAAACCTTTCGCAGAGGTAAGGGATTGCAATCCGTACTAGTGCAGTAGTAAAGGTCCCTGCAGAGGGCACCTTGACCTCCCTAACTCCGAGTGACTGGAGGTCAGAGGGCACATCGGCTCCTCTAAAGAACAAGTCATAGTAATGACACGTCGCTCGGGGATGTACCATTCACCCTCTCCCTGGGTGACCAAATTGTGAATGGGACGCGGCAGGTTTATCTTATTTAGGCTCAACTTCCGGTCGTACCTCCTCTCAAGGTAGTCACGCCTCGTGGTCCCTGCGGGGTACGCAACGAGGACTTGGCCTGCCCATCCATGTGCCCGGCCTCACACGGCCACCATGAGCACATCGCCTGTGAAGACGATAATATACCATTTTATTTTATGCCTAGAGCGACACAAACATGTGAGTACATTCTCACCAACCCGGCCATTGCCCATAGACTCCACCCGAGTCTCTAGACCTCAATAGGTCAAAAGTGTCAAACCCTACGATAATTCCAATTTCTTTCCAAGTGTAAGCTATGTCGAGGGTAAAGCACGCCTCTGGTGCAGTGTATATCTATCGATATACAAGAGGGTTCCGAACAGGAAGATGCTCGACAAGTGAGCTAGTGACGTACGTGTCCGGATGTGCCAACTTGCACTCACGAAACAGGACAACCCACTTAGGTGTAAATTCATCCAAAAATGCGTATCATAACGTGACAACATCTCGCGTAGCGAAGCCATCCGCCAGGATTCCTCGCGAGTCCCGCACTCACAAGTGTCGGGGGATAGGATTCAATTTAATCCCATGCTAATGGGAATAACATTGGCATATCCAATTGTGCGGTCCGCACGACTGGGGCACGAATGTGACCGAAACCAAAAAGGTTCGTAGAACCGGACAACCCTATGCGAGCGTGTATCGCAACACCGCTTGCAAACCATCCGCACTACCTCCCTTACGGGACTGCGGGATACGAGCAACTGAAGCCTTCAACCGCGACATATGTTGTTTGCAAGAGACACATACCGCCTATAAGGCTCGACATTTCCTAACAGAACGGAAAGGCAATCGTTGCCACGGATGAGTTCCCGTGGAACTTCATGGGGTCGTGCCAACCTTGGTGCTACCCATAAGGGGTTCAAACCCCGGGTCAGAGCACTCCAAGGGGCTGCCCAACAAGGTGACAAGGTTACCGGGTGCCTTAGCACCCGATGCCGTTGTGGCGCCAACGGAGAACCAAAAACCCGGAGGGGGCTAGACAAGTGGCTAGGCCACGGGGGCCCTACCACCCTTGGTCCCTGCCTAGCAACTGGCTAGGTGGGGCTGACGGCCATAATGGCTTCAGCCCGCACGCGCCAACCCGGGTGTGCACGCACCCGACTAAGCCTAGAGAGCCCTTAAGGGTGCTAGGTTTAGCCCAGGGCCTACCGAACCAAAACAAGACCCCAAGCGAGGTCCAGCCAGCACCTGACCAGACCCAGCTGGGTCCCGAAAACCCTTGGCTTGAACCCAGCCATGGGTTCGGACCAGGGTGTTGGGCCTTAGCCCACACCCAGAGGGGTGCGGCTAACCCAACCACCCGGCTGGGTGGGGCAAGCCTAAGGCTCAGGCCTGGACCCTATTGGTCCAAGCCCAACCGACAACCAGGGGAAGGGGCACCAGTTGAGGTGTCCCACCGGCACCCCTGGTCTGACCCAAGGGTGGGTCCAGACCAAAACACCCAGCGGGTGCACGTCAGCCCACAAGGGGCGCCAAGGAGAGATGGTGGGGCGCCCACCTGAGTCAGGTGGCGCCACACCAAGACGATGGTCTGGGCCACAAGGGGTCCAGACCCAGCTCTACTACCCCCAGCAACTGAGGTTGCTGGAGGCAGGCTACTCCTGGTCTGACCCAGCCGTGGGTCCAGACCAGGTCCACAAGGGGCCAACGCACCACTAGGTGGTGCGCCCAGCACCAAACCCCGGGTGCTCAAAGCACCGGGCCCCCAGCTGCATAGCAGCCAACCGGTCCAAGGGAGGGGTGTCAGCTGCCTGCTACAGACTCTAAGTCTGTAGCATCTGGCTCAGCCCAGCCATGGGCTGAGCCAGGCCGCACCCACCTGGTGCACCCACTAAGTGGCTGCGCCAAGGAGGTGGCCCGGGTGCCATGCGCACCAGGCCTCCGGCTTGCCAAAGGGCATTGGTCAAGGCAAACCACAAGGAAAGGGGCCCATACAGGCCCCTGGTTCGAGCCAAGTGGTGGCTCGAACCAGGGCTGTAGCTCTGGACCCTGCAGGTCAAACCTCTAACCCAGACCCCTGGGTGCTAAGGCACCCGGGTGGTGCGCTTGGGCTAACGGAGGAAGATAAAACAAAAAGGTGTGTGTGTGTATGTGTGTTCACCCATGGTGAGCTCACCCCTGGGTGGGTTCACCTCGGGTAGGTCTGGGACCAGTGTGGCCCAGGCCACCCAAGCTAACCGTGGGCTGCAGCACCAGTTGCAGCCAGCCCATCCATGAAGGAAGAGCCGGACTGGCCAACTCGGGTCAGTCCGGGACTCATCCCAAGGCCTGCAACGGCCCAGCCCACCACTTGTGGACTCGGTAAGGTCCTCACACGACTTGGGTTGGCCGAGCAAAGGCTCAGCCCAGCACCAGCCCCATGGGGGGGGGGGGGGGGGCGTTCTAACACTACAACGAAAAACAAGCGTACACACAAAAGAAGAAATTTTGAAACCAAGCTAAAAAAAAAATAAAGAAGGATGGAGATGCTCACCTTGCTAGGTTGGCCCAGCTGAGTAGCAGCACCAAGGGGGAAGGAGGGAGTGTAGAAGAGGAAGAAGGAGAAGAGTGGAAGGAGAGAGAGGGTGTCGACCCTCTCTCTCTTCCCTTCCCTTGCTTAAAAAGGGGGGGGGGGGGAAGATGGGTGGTGGGGAGTGAAGGAGGGGAGATGGGTGGTCTCCCCCTCCCACGCCCCACCCTAGTCACCTAGGCCCTATGGGGGGGGGGGGGTGTAAGGTACTTGGTACCTTCCCACCACTCCCCTTAATCAAAGGGGAGTGGTTGGCCTTGACCTCTCAAGGTCAAGGTCAAACCACAAAAATCGCCCCTCCCATTCTTTTTTTTTTATATTTTATTTTTTTTCTGAAAAGGGGTAAGGGCTACCCCCTATAGGGCGCCCAGCCTATTCCCCAAAACGTGGGCTGAGCCCACCCACCTTTAGAAATGCCTTTTCAAGGCCTCTTGTTGAAAATTTTTCCAACTTTTCAAAATCTCCATTTTGAAAAGTGGTTTTTTGTAAATATGCTTTTTCATAAGCCTTTAAAAGGAGACATGGGCTGAGGTGGATCCCATGCCAAACTTTTCTAAATTCACAAACCTACCCCTTGTAAAAATGTTTTCAAAAACGCTCTTCCAGGTTTTGAGGATTTTGCAATTTACTTCATTTCTTTTCTTTTGTAAAATCTCAATAAGTATTTTTTTAAAAAAAGAACTAATCTAAACTAATTTAAAACTCAAGATTTTAAATTATATTTTGTAAATTAAGATTTAAGCTTTCATAAAGTATATTTAATTTCTCAATTACGGTGAAATTGGGCCTCGGTATGACTTCTAATTACCGATATACCCCTATCTCGCCAAAATCCACGAAATAACGAGATATTGCTCTTGTTTAAACTCCAAATCCAGAGCGAACTCATGTGAACACAATATACATATAATCTATAAATATTGAGGTTGGATCCGTCGCGGTTTGCCCCAAATCGCCTCGTAGAGCAAATCTACGCGATTCAGAGCCTCAGAAAGCGATAAATGCCAAAATTGCGAGTATTACCCATGCCGGAACAAGAAATTTTTCCAATAATGAAGTATATCTCATTTAAAAATTCTCCAGAAAAACAGTGGGGCTTACATCCTTTCCTCCTAAAAAGGGATTTCGTCCGCGAAATCACGAATGCTAGGCCACAAAAAGGTCAGGGTATTTCTCTCTCATACTGGCCTCTGGCTCCCATGTGCATTCTTCGATGCCATGGTGTTGCCACCATACCTTAACCAATGGAATGGTCTTGGTACGCCGAACTTGATCACGATGATCAACAATCTCAACAGGTCTCTCGGCCATCGTTAAGTCCTGTTGCACTTCGACATCTTCGTATCGGATGACGTGCGAGGGGTCTGGAATATACTTCCTCAGCATCGACACGTGAAAAACATTATGAATCTGAGCATACTGCTGCGGGAGCTCAATCCAATAGGCTGCTCCACCGATCCTCTCGAGGATCCTGAACGGCCCAACGTATCTAGGACTCAACTTTCCTTTCTTCCCAAAACGAAAGACGCTCTTCGTCGGTGATACTTTCACAAAAACCATGTCATCGACATCAAACTGTAGCTCTCGCCGCCTCTTATCGGCGTAACTCTTCTATCTGTCCTGGGCTGCCTTTAGACACTCTCGAATCTTCTGCACTTGCTGAGTGTAGTGTTGAAGAACCATCGGCGACTCACTGGATCGATCGCTGATATCGTCCCAATATGACGGTGATCGGCAAGGTCTCCCGTACAAAGCCTCGTACGGAGCCATACCGATACTAGCGTGATAACTATTGTTGTAGGCAAACTCGACCAAACACAAGTGTGAGTCCCAATCACCCTTCTAGTCGAGCATACAAGCTCACAACATATCTTCAAGCGTTTGAATCATCCTCTCCGACTGGGCATCAGTCTGAGGGTGAAAAGCGGTACTGAACTTCAGCTTCGTTCCCAAAGCTGACTGCAACTGTCCCCACAATCGCGACGTGAATCTAGGATCACGATCCGAAATAATAGACGTAGGTACACCATGTAACCATACAATCTCTCAGATATACAAGTCTGCTAAGCTCTCAAGCGGCTGACTGATCCGGATAGGTAAGAAGTGAGCAGACTTGGTGAGTCTATCCACAATCACCCATATCGCATCGTGCTTTCGCCTGGTTCGCGGTAAACCTACCACGAAATCCATCGTGATATCCTCCCATTTCCACTAAGGAATCTCAATCCTCTGCATGGTGCCACCGGGACGTTGGTGCTCGATCTTGATTTGCTGATAAGTCAAACACCTCGAAACATACGTTGCGACTTCACGCTTCATCCCGTTCCACCAATACTTTCGCTGAAGGTCCTTAAACATCTTAGTACCACCAGGATGGACGGTGTACTTCGACAGATGTGCCTCATCAAGAATCTCCTTCCTCAACTCAGGGTCATTTGGTACCCAAAGTCGATCCTTCATGCGAATACAACCGCCGTCATCAATACGAAAGACTGAGCCCTCTTCACGAGCTCGGCCCACAAACTCCTGATATTGAGCGTTTCGCTTCTGCGCCTCGATAACCTTAGGCAAGAACTCCGATCGAATGGCCAACCCAAACAATCTGATGGTTCTGCCTCCGATCGCGAATGACTTCCAAGCCACGAAATCTTCGATCAATTTCTGGCTCCACACAAGGCTGGCCAAAACACTGCTCGATTTGCGACTAAGCGCATCTGCAACGACGTTCGCCTTACCAGGGTGGTAAGACAACGTAAACTCATAGTCCTTGATAAACTCGAGCCAACGACGTTGTCTCATATTCAATTCCTTCTGGGAAAATAAATACTTGAGACTCTTGTGGTCAGAAAAGACCTCGAATGTATCTCCGTACAAATAGTGTCGCTAGGACTTCAAGGCGAACACCACAGCTGCTAACTCCAAGTCATGAGTCGGGTAATTCCTCTCATGAATCTTTAGCTGCCGCGAAGCATACGCAATAACACGACCGTGCTGCATGAGCACGCATCCCAAACCTGTACCCGAGGCGTCTATGTACACCACAAAACCGCCTCTACCAGAAGGTAAAGCCAACACCGGAGAGGTCGTCAGCTTCGTCTTCAGGATCTGGAAACTCTCTTCGCAAGAGTCAGTCCATTCGAACTTGACTCCCTTACGCAGAAGCTTCGTCAAAGGAAGCACAATCCTGAATAAAACGTCGGTAGTAACCAGCTAGCCCGAGAAAACTGCGGATATCTGTAACAGACTGAGGCTGCTTCCAGTCCAACACTGCTTCGACCTTCGCTGGATCAACTGACACCCCATCACTGGATATTACATGACCCAAAAACATGACTCGCCGGAGCCAAAACTCGCACTTGGAGAACTTGGCGAACAATCTGTGCTCCCAAAGTACTCCCAACACAATACGCAGATGCTCTCGGTGCTGCTCAGGGGTCTCTGAGTAGATCAAGATATCGTCAATAAATACGATCACAAATGTATCCACGAACGGACGGAAAATACGATTCATCAAATCCATGAATGCTGCTGGTGCATTTGTGAGCCCAAAAGGCATCACAACGAACTCGTACAACCCGTACCTAGTTCGAAAAGCCATCTTCGAGACATCTTCTTCTCTGATCCGGAGTTGATGATAACCCGATCTGAGGTCAATCTTCGAGAATATCTTCACTCTCTGCAACTGATCAAAGAGATCTTCTATTCTCGGCAACGGATACTTGTTCTTAATCGTCGCTTGGTTAAGCATTCTATAGTCAATGCACAACCTCAGGGATCCGTCTTTCTTCTTCACAAACAGAACAGGTGCACCCCATGGCGATGCACTATTTCTGATAAACCTTTGCTCCATCAACTCTCCCAACTGACGCTTCAGTTCTTCGAGTTCTGCCGGAGCCATACGATACGGTGCCTTTGAGATCGGAGTTGTTCCAGGTAACAACTCAATACAAAACTCGATCTCACGCTTCGGAGGTAATCCAGGCAGTTCCTTAGGAAACTGTGAACACCCCAATTTTTCCAAAATCTTTTAAATATTCCCTTCTTGCCCCTAAATTCATTTTTTGAGCAAATGTGTCATTTTTAAATATAAATTCCAGTTCATTTCTCAAGTTTCATTGAAATTAAATTCATTTCATATGTTTAAATTGATTTCGGATCTGGATCCATTGTCCAGATCCAAATCTGAGTCTCCTTGTTCAAATTTTAAATTAAAATTATAGAAAATACCAAAAACAGTTTTTAAATAGCTCGGATAGTCCATTCGACATCCGTTTGGATCCATCACATTGTATTTCTCGATTCGAGTGTCAAAACTCGAACGTTTTCTCAAAACTTGGGTTCAAACCCATTCTTCTGAAGAAATTTTCCCAGGATAGCCTTGAAAACCCTCTTTTTGTAAATATTTATCAAAAATACAAAAAATGGTCTTGTCCCTCGTATTGTTTAGGTTTAGAATCTTAATGCCCAAAAATGACAAAAAAATCAGAGAAATATAGAAAAGAAACAAAATTTGGTTTTTGAAGAATAAGCCTTTTTTACTAGAAAATCAGCTTTCGTAAAAGCTTTTTGGAAAACTACCAGTCTTTTGAAAATATCTAAAATAAGAGGGCTTCAACAAAAAAATTTCTGTTAGGGTTACGAAACCCCTCCTGCTCGGCCTTCCGAAGGCACCCATGCCCCCCCCCCCCATTCTCCACCTTCCGATCGACAGCACCAGACCTTCATCCACCCGTTGATCCTCAACAAACCTCAATCCTCTAGAGCCTTCCATTCTTCCTTTAAGAAGAGCTCTCCCGGATTCCTTAGGGGATCGGGGTTTTCTTTGACATCCATCCATTATCGACATCAACTCGCACTCCCACCGCTCGTCTCCTTTACAAATCAATCAGATCTTGCCTCCTCCATCACGAAGGATCACCCTCGCCCACTCCTCCGGAGGGTCCGGCAAGCAAAAGAAAAACAAAGGGCTTCTTCTTTTCTCCTCCAACAGAAGAAAAATTTCTTCTGAAGGAGCATTGACCCCCTCTTTCCGATTCTCTGCAAAAGCCAGGTAAACACCCTTCTTCTTTCTTAGTTTTGTCTGAGATTTCCTGTTGATTTCTTGTTTCTGGTATCCATTAAAGCACCCCTGAGGGGATTAGGTTGCTCATTGCAACATTAACCCCTCTCTTTGTGCAATAGCGATGAGGAATTTCCTAATTCCTACATTTCTTTTCTGCATTTTGTTTATCTTTTGCTTGTTTTGCTCTTATTATCGGGTTCAATAATCCAATAATCTCGGTTCAATTTCCTTGTTGATGCTCAGTTTTGCTTTCAAAAATTTTTTTTTCTTTGTTTTTTTTTTCTTTACTGCGTTCTACCTTATATGCGCATCTACACTCATTTTTTCTTTTAAGCATTCGCGTGCTTTGATTCACCACGGCATCACGGTCACTAATAAGCTTCTGTCTCTTTTCTCTTTGGCATCGTGACATTCATGTTTGAATCAATTGGAGAATGAATGAATGGCTCTCTGTTTTTTTTTTGTCAAATATTGTGTGTTGATGGTCCGAAATCAGGTTTACATCTGATTTATCGGGGAGTCCCAGGTTTGGCTTCGATGCTTGATAACTCTGGCGTGATTCTATTTTGAATTTCCCTTTTTCTGTTTCTATATTGATCTGTCATAGGGGCCTGCATTAGATTTTATCATAGATCATTTCATTCCAACTTGCGTCATATAGGCCAGAAATCCCCGTTTTATAAAATTTACCACCTCTAAAAAAAAAGAAAAAAGGGGGGGGGGAGAAGAGCAGTTCTGAGTCTTGCAGATAATAAAATACAGCAATATGTTGCAAGCACCCTAGAACCCCTTGATGAGTTTTCTCTAGTACCCTCATTGACCCAGTCCTATATTCCATCTCATATAGACGATAGTCATCAGGCAGTGATCTTAGGTCCCAATGAATGTAATCATCAATAGTTCAGAGCATGGTAGAGCATTGCCCACGAGGTGGTCTATGTCAGTTTTAGTTAAATTACCTCCTGCTATAAGAATTAGTTACTGAGATTGATCTAATGGTGGGGACTACCTTGTAGAAATATTGGAAATCAAGCTATTACAAGAGGAAAAATTGAAAAGGCATGTCAAGGTGTATCCAAGTGGGCTCAGCTAATTCTTGTCTGGAATCTTCTAGTGGTGGAAAATTTGGGTTAGTGATCTAAATTCTGAAGATTATGATGACAATGTTATCTCTCAATACGGTCAATTTCATTCTGAGTGTTATGTTTGATATATTACTTAGTGATCTTCCATTGTGTTCTGGAAGTATTTCTGCCTTAAATATCATGCTCATTGATCACCTCACGAATTTTTGTAATCTTAGTTTTATTTTATTTTATTTTATTTTATAGTTTTTACCCTTTCACAATATTGTATACTCTTTCTTCTTTTCTCTCTAGACCCATTGTTACATGTCCATGCGATAAAAGACAGGAAAACAATATTGACTGTACCATGAGGCAAATGAAATTCATGAGAGTAAAGAAGTTCCTCTTATCGGGCTTTAGCCTATCAATAGTACTAACAGGCGTATATATACAAGGAAATCCAAATCCTAAATCTTCTCTTCTTGTCACCAAAATCATACAGGTGTTTTGGAAGAAATCCTGAAGCCAAATGATGAAGAGAGCTCTCAACAGGGCATCATTTCCCCTTTAGAAACCCATGCCTATGATTGAAATATGAGTTTTCCTGAAACAATGGCAACAACCAATGGTTCTGGTCCAGAAAACAGAGGTCCTAACAATGGATCTCATAGATAAATTTGCCTTGGAGCAGCTCACTGGTCATACTTTCAGTACCACTCCAATTACCCTGCATCACCTGCGATTTCTGTGTCATATTCGTCCCTTGCACTTCACAAAACCCCTCCTACTCATCTCATTTTAGTGCATATACCATCAAACTGACGTCTCATGCTTAGTCTGCATACAGCGCCTGTTTTATTTATTGTAACATTTAGCTATGCTAAACTTTTATCATAACTTAATTATTCCCTAGCTCACTAGCAATTGCTCCCAATCACCTGTAAGTTGTCAATTACTTCTAACATCAAGGCCGGTTAGTGTCAATAGTCTATGCACACACTGTACATACCATATGTGCATGTGCTAAAATGCCCATTAGTTAAGCACACCTCGCTAGGTGTATACACCATTCACCTCCACTACAAGCACATGGCTATGTTCATCAAAGCATCTTAATGTCTGCTATCAGGTTATTCCCTGCTTCCTTGTGAAAATTCTGATACGCTATAGAGAATCATTTCAGCATAGTCTACTGAATTGGCCTAATATGTCAGTTGGGGAAACCTTGACAAGATCGGACCAAAATTACTGTTTATTGATTCAGAATCAGGTTTGGGATTTACCAAATAACAGATTTTTTTTTTTCTCTCTGCACATCGAATACATACCTTGCCACCACTAGTCATAGTGGCAACTGTTCCCTTGCAGAATTAGAGGTAAATCTCTCAATAAACCTATTAACAGGTCTATTTTTAATATATTAAGCTCTCACCATATCGTATATCATCTCACTATTTATACTTACATAGTGTCACCTTCTATAACAGCACCACTTACTGGTTGGTTCAATACCTATGTTGCAGCATTACAGTGACATCCTGTATATATAACTTAGGTACATGCATCCCATCATTCTGTCAACAATAATATCTCTTATGATTTGCATCTCTTGTCTATGCTAACTCTCGTTTTGCAGGACTTCTTCCTTGATTTAGAGGCTTGGACATTCTGAAGTTCAATTCAAATAATGTAATAGATAGAGCATAATGAGAATTCCGCATTTCCAGCTTCTAGATAGAATGAATGAGCATTGTAAACATCATGAATTGCCTGTTTTCATGCACTTTTCCTTTATTTCTCAAATTCTCACATTGGTGAAACACAAATGGCACGTGCACCATTTTTGTAAGAGGTAATTGATTCTAAGTTGATGATCCATATCAATGGCCATAGTCAGGGTATGGACAAAACTTAGGATTTTTAACTTTTATGAAATAACACTGGATCCACACTGGATCCATTTTCAAAATTCATCATATTTCCTTAAAATATTTTTTCATTTTATCAGAATTTAACTTAAAATTAATTCAAAATATATACCAATGGCCATAGTCAAGGTATATAGAGAGTTAATTTCATTTTAAATTCTATAAAAGCACCAAACGTGTTTCATTCTTCACCTGAATTTAAATATAGATTATTATATAATACATTCAATGACCATAGTCAAGAATGTATTATATCTTCAATCTTGTTTTAATTCATTTAGAGAATGGAATAGCTTTTCAAAAATTCAATTTCAAATTCTTTAAATTCATTCATCATTTAGGATAGAACTGCATCATATTTTCAAAATTCCTTTTTTTCAAAACTCCAAGTAATGTAAATATCTTTCTTCAAATCTATCTTTAATCCTTATCAAATCCGATTCATTCTATCAATTTTCAAGATTCTATCTCAAAATTCATTCTAACTCTGAGATTTCAAATTCATCTTTTATTCAAATCAGATTTCAAAGTTCAATTTGACTTTGAAATTCCGAATTCATTTATATTCAAATACTCCAAATCAAATCCAAAGTTCAATTTAACTTTGAGATTCTCTTCCTCTTCTACATTTCAAAATTCAAACTTCAAATTCAAGGTCTAAATCGACTTTGAAATTCATTTATTCAAGATTCAATTCCTGAATTTCATCTTCCAAATTCAATTCAAGATTCAAGCTTCGAAGTCCAATCTGACTTTAGAATTCATTTGCATTCTCAAATCAATTTTGGAAATTCCAAATCCGAAATGGGATCAACTTGGATCCAGTTTTCTAAAAAACAATTCTACATTGGATCTCAGACTTCAGGTCCAATTCTCCTTTAGGATCGAGACTCTAATTTTACATTGGATCTCAGACTTCAAATCCAAGTCCATCTTAGGATCCAGAATCTAATTCTACATTGGATCTCAGACTTCAGATCCAAATCCATCTTAGGATCCGACACCCAATTCTACTTCGGATCTTAGATTTCAGATCCAGTTCCAGGATCCAGAATTCAATCACATATTGGATCTTAGATTTCTGATCTAAATCCATCTTAGGATCCAGAGTCCAACTCTACATGGGATCTCAGACTTCAGATCCAGTTTCTCCTTAGGGTCCAGAATCCAATTCTACATTGGACCTCAGACTTCAAGATCTGAATCCATTCCAAGATTCAGAATCCAACTTTCATTCCCAAGTCCAACTTCTTTTCAAAACCAATTCATCTCCAGATTTCAAATCCAAAACATTCCTTAAATCCATCTCTATTTTTTACCATTTGGATCCCTCAGATCTATTCTAAATTTCAAACTTCAAAAATCTAAATTCAAATTCATCTCAAGCATTTCCTTTCCTTTCCTAAATTCAAGTTCAAAATCCATTTCTGACTATTGAAAATTCATTTTTCAAAACTTCAAGTCATTCCCCCCCATTTATTCTTCCAAAAATTCTAAATTACTTCAAAGACTTAGAACTTCTCTGATCTATCTTAAGTTCTAAGTTATATTCAATCATTTCTTCATTCTCTTACCAAGTTCATCTCAGAATACTTGGAAATTTCCAAAAACATCTTTGAAAAGAGCATACATCCTCGCATTGCACAAGCATGATTCTTTGTGCATTTAGAGTTAGAATAAAACCTTAGATTATATTTAGGCAAAGCAAAAGGCATAGATTCGATCCTTGGTTCGATTACCCCTGGTAAAAGCGCCAGGAACGGTCGAACCTCGTACCGACGAGCGAATCCCGTCTCTCCATTTTTCCCGCGAATTTTCAAAACGGAGGCGAGTAATTTTCTAAATGTTTTCAAATAAAGGTCAAGTGAAAACCACGCAAAATAGTTCCTTTTCTCTTTCTCTTTCTTTCTTTTCTCTTCTCTCTTTCTTTTCTTTCTTTTATTCTTCTCCCTTCAAAAAGGAGAAAAATAGAGGTTGGAAAATGAAAAGAGAAAGAAGAGATAGAAACCACCAAGATAGGAAAAATTTTGCGATGATCACAAAAACACATCGGGGAACTCCCGAACTACTTCAAGATCCTTGATAGGGGTTAACACCGATTCAACTGGGGCGATACTGACCAAGAAAGCAGTACCCTCATTCCGCAGATATTTTTGAACTTTAAATGATGAAATCATACGACTATCTCGAATAGGTCGAGCAAGGCTGATCTCCAAAACTGGACGATCAGGAGGGTACAACACCACCTTGCCTTCTCTGCAAAAGACTTGAGCATGATACTCAAACAACCAATCCATGCCTAGAATGACATCAAACTCTGTCATATCTAGCAAGATCAAGTCAGCTGGCAAGTTCTGACTTGCCACTGACACCTCTACGCTTGGAGTGTACAAAGTACACAAAGACTGATCACCAGTCGGCGTACGAACTTCCAAAGGATAATTCAATAATACAGCAGACATAGGCAAAGAACTAGCAAATCTCGAAGCTATGAAAGAATGCGAAGCACCACAGTCAAACAAGGTAAAAGCTGCATGACCAGCGACTGGGATAGTACCTTGGACAACCTCTCCCTTGGTCACCTGCTCGATAGTGGCTGCATAGGCATGCCCTGCCACCATCCTCTGGTTACCCGTCTTCTGCTGGCCACTGCATCCTCCGATGTCCTGTGGACACGGTCGGCCAGGATGATCCATCCGACACTTTGGGCAACCTGATGTTGCCACCACCTGTCTCTGCTGTTGCTGCTGCTGGGGCTACCGATTCTGTCGCTGCCGGTTGTTGTTGTGATTCCTCTTTGTTGGCGGGGCGGACTTCTTTCCACCCAAATTCTGCTGGAATGAACACTTCTTAGGCCAACTCTTTTGGCCTTGCTGTTGCTGGTTACCCTTGGTCTGCGGAGTCTTCTGGGATTCTGTCCACTCCTGCTCCAGAATTGTAGCCGTCTCCAAGGCTTCCTCAAGAGTCGAGGGAGCACGCGTGAACACTCTCAGGCGCAAGGCTAACTTCAGTCCACGAGCAAACTTCATCGCTCGTTCCTTCTCGGTCACATAGACATGAGGGCAGAAGCGCTCCAGGCTCCTGAACTTTGTGATGTAGTCTGCCAAGGTAGAGTTCCCCTGCTGAAGGTCGAGGAACTCCTGCATCTTTCGGCTGCGCTCGTGTGTAGGAAAATAAGCCGCGTAGAAAACCTCTACGAACTGCTCCCACGTAACTGCTCCGCCTGCGAACTTGATATCCAAGGTGGTCGCCCAACACCTCTCGGCATCCTTTCGGAGCCGATACATGCCGAAATCCACCTTCCGGTCGTCACTGACCTGCAACACCCGAAAGATCCGCTCGATCTCTCGTATCCAGTCCTCGTCCGCCTCGGGCGTAGACTTTCCGTCGAAGGAGGGAGGGTTCATAGCCATGAACTGCTTAAAAGGCACGACTGTCGCTGGAACTGGAGAGGGAGTAGGAACCGGGGTCTCTCACTCCTGAGAGGTCCGCATGTTCTCTCCCATAGCACGCATGGCCTCAGCCTGCCCACAACCTCAGCTAGGTTGCTCACAGTGTCCATGATACGATCGCAACACTCGCGCCAAGCCATCTTGTGCAAAAAGAAAAATATGTGTAAGCGATGAGACAAGTAAAAGCATAACTTCATTACTTGAACTAAGGAAAGCATACAGATCTCCGGTACAAGCCAAATATTACCCTCTACTACAGGGTCACCATACATAAACTTCCGAAACAAAAGCAAAAACAAGCAAGTCTACAAAATGAACACTGACTCAGTGTTCCAACCACACATGTTCACATATGAACAGCACAATCACCACTGCCTACGAGTGTAGTAGTTGCGGTAGGTGTTCTGATTTTCGTATCGTCTCTACATCGGACGAGGAGGAGAAGCAGGTGTATACTTCGGAGAAACTGATCGAGAGTAGGAAGCTGGCGTGTACTCGGGAGAACCTGGTGCAACACGTGCACCTCCTACTGGGTCAACTGCTGACTGTGCCTGACCGCCCTCAGAAGCCTCGTTCTCTTCGGTCTCAGCGTTACCCATTATGAGTTCGTCGCCCAACTTACGCTGACACTCGATCTCAATATGCCCCCTAAAGCCACAGTAGGGGCATATGCTCAAGGCACGAGGACAAATCTGTTCTACGTGATACTGGTCGCATCTCCCACAAGAAGGTGCCAGATGTGCAAGTATCCGAGCACTCCGCACAATTTGCTGAACCGCTTGATTGAGGGCCTCTGTGCCTCAAATCAAGTCGATAAGAGCTCCAAGCATTCACTCATTTCTCGAATCAGCAGGCATCTAACCAGTTATGCAACCAATCAAGCATGCAAGGCTAAATACAGTAGAAAATCGTTAAGAAACAATGAAAGCAATCATTTAGAACATACTTACAGTGTGATGGACGATGCACGCAGAAGTCTTGGACCACACTTATAAACTGCAGCTTTGATACCATTCTCTGTGACGCCCCAAACCCCGACCTTGTAAAAACCCTAAGTTTTTGAGCAAAAATTTTTTTTGAAGGATATACAGAGTGAAAAACAACCAGCGGAAGTAAAGGAGGGAAACAGGGGTAAAGCAAAGGCCGCAAGTCTGAGCGAGCCACAGTGAGAAAACCAAACCACAGTAGACAAGTAAAGTATTCTTCATTTCCACAATAGTTACAATGATACAAAAACAAGATTGGGTACAAAAAGGGACAGTCTCACAAAAAGGAGAGGTACAACCCCTCAAACCCCAAAACCAGAAGAAGCCAGAATCGGATGCAAAGTGTGGGTCTCAAGGCTCCTGCTGTGTGCCGTCGCATCGCGCTGCGTCTACTCGTCACCTGTATCCCCATAAAACGGGGTAAGTACTCTTGCGAGTTGGTGAGACAAACCCTCCATATATTATCATTTTTAAGGAAAAACAGAAGGTAAGCAACAAGCTACAAGTGTGCTAAGTACCAGACTATAACTAGCATGATGGAATAGTGAGAAACATTTGAAATAAAAGTACAAGTGCATGTTAGGTAGTTGCACGTGCCACAAGACTGTAAAACTACAAGTAAGTAACAGTGCAGCCACGAAAGTAACAAAGCAGAAACTCAACAACACAAAGTAGCAGCTAAAGTAACAGAGTAGGAACCAACCAACAGAGGGTAGCAACTGAACAAAAGTGTATACTGCTCTAGGGTAACAACTACAGTAAGTCAGTCTGTTTGGTTAGTCCTTATGTTCATCTTTTTACCTCCTTCGGGTACACGAAGGAAAACCCTCGAGTTCTGTGAGTCATGCACCCGGCGTCTGTTATTCAATTTCTAATGTGGTAACCGGGGATGCTACAGAACGAGGAAACCACCTGCGGGCGACACGCAACCAGGAGAAACCTTTCGCAGGGGTAAGGGATTGCAATCCGTACTACTGCAGTAGTAAAGGTCCCTGTAGAGGGCACCTTGACCTCCCTAACTCCGAGTGACTAGAGGTCAGAGGGCACATCGGCTCCTCTAAAGAACAAGTCGTAGTAACGACACGTCACTCGGGGCTGTACCATTCACCCTCTCCTTGGGTGACCAAATTGTGAATGGGGCGCAGCAGGTTTATCTTATTTAGGCTCAACTTCCGGTCGTACCTCCTCTCGAGGTAGTCATGCCTTGTGGTCTCCGCAGGGTACGCAACGAGGACTTGGCCTGCCCATCCACGTGCCCGGCTTCACACGGCCACCACGAGCACATCGCCTGTGAAGACAATAATATACCATTTTATTTTATGCCTAGGGCGACACAAACATGTGAGTACATTCTCACCAACCCGGCCATTGCCCGTAGACTCCACCCGAGTCTCTAGACCTCAATAGGTCAAAAGTGTCAAACCCTACGATAATTCCAGTTTCTTTCCAAGTGTAAGCTATGTCAAGGGTAAAGAACGCCTCTGGTGCAGTGTATATCTATCGATATACAAGAGGGTTCCAAACAGGAAGATGCTCGACAAGTGAGCTAGTGACGTACGTGTCCGGATGTGCCAACTTGCACTCACGAAACAGAACAACCCACTTAGGTGTAAATTCATCCAAAAACGCGTATCATAACGTGACAACATCTCGCGTAGCGAAGCCATCCGCCAGGGATCCTCGCGAGTCCCGCACTCACAAGTGTCGGGGGATAGGATTCAATTTAATCCCATGCTAATGGGAATAACATTGGCATATCCAAATGTGCGGTCCGCACGACTGGGGCACAAATGTGACCGAAACCAAAAAGGTCCGTAGAACCGGACAACCCTATGCGAGCGTGTGTCGCAACACCGCTTGCAAACCATCCGCACTACCTCCCTTACGGGACTGCGGGGTACGAGCAACTGAAGCCTTCAACCGCGACATATGTTGTTTGCAAGAGACACATACCGCCTATAAGGCTCGACATTTCCTAACAGAACGGAAAGGCAACCATTGCCACGGATGAGTTCCCGTGGAACTTCATGGGGTCGCGCCAACCTTGGTGCTACCCATAAGGGGTTCAAACCTCGGGTCAGAGCACTCCAAGGGGCTGCCCAACAAGTTGACAAGGTTACCGGGTGCCTTAGCACCCGGTGCCGTTGTGGCGCTAACGGAGAACCAAAAACCCGGAGGGGGCTGGACAAGTGGCTAGGCCACGGGGGCCCTACCACCCTTGGTCCTTGCCTAGCAATTGGCCAGGTGGGGCTGACGGCCATACTGGCCTCAGCCCGCACGCGCCAACCCGGGTGTGCACGCACCCGACTAAGCCTAGAGCGCCCTTAAGGGTGCTAGGCTTAGCCCAGGGCCTACCGAACCAAAACAAGACCCCAAGCGAGCTCCGGCCAGCACCTGACCAGACCCAGCTGGGTCTCGAAAACCCCTGGTCTGAACCCAGCCATGGGTTCGGACCAGGGTGTTGGGCCTTAGCCCACACCCAGAGGGGTGCGGCTAACCCAACCACCCGGCTGGGTGGGGCAAGCCTAAGGCTCAGGCCTGGACCCTATTGGTCCAAGCCCAGCTGACAACCACGGGCAGGGGCACCAGTTGAGGTGTCCCACCGGCACCCCTGGTCTGACCCAAGGGTGGGTCCAGACCAAAACACCCAGCGGGTGCACGTCTGCCCACAAGGGGCGCCAAGGAGAGATGGTGGGGCGCCCACCCGAGTCAGGTGGCGCCACACCAAGACGATGGTCTGGACCACAGGGGGTCCAGACCCAGCTCTACTACCCCCAGCAACTGAGGTTGCTGGGGGCAGGGTACTCCTGGTCTGACACAGCCGTGGGTCCAGACCAGGTCCACAAGGGGCCAGCGCACCACTAGGTGGTGCGCCCAGCACCAAACCCCGGGTGCTCAAAGCACCGGGCCCCCATGTGCATAGCAGCCAACCGGTCCAGGGGAGGGGTGTCAGCTGCCTGCTACAGACTCTAAGTCTGTAGCATCTGGCTCAGCCCAGCCATGGGCTGAGCCAGGCCGCACCCACCTGGTGCACCCACTAAGTGGCTGCGCCAAGGAGGTGGCCCGGGTGCCATGCGCACCAGGCCTCCGGCTTGCCAAAGGGCATTGGCCAGGGCAAACCACAAGGAAAGGGGCCCATACAGGCCCCTGGTTCGAGCCAAGTGGTGGCTCGAACCAAGGCTGTAGCCCTGGACCCTGCAGGTCAAACTTCTAACCCAGACCCTCGGGTGCTAAGGCACCCGGGTGGTGCGCTTGGGCTAACCGAGGAAGATAAAATAAAAAGTGTGTGTGTGTGTGTGTGTGTGTGTGTGTGTGTGTTCACCCATGGTAGGCGTACCCATGGTGGGCTCACCCCTAGGTGGGTTCACCTCGGGTAGGTCTGGGCCCAGGGTGGCCCAGGCCATCCAAGCTAACCGTGGGCTGCAGCACCAGCTGCAGCGAGCCCATCCAAGAAGGAAGAGCTGGACTGGCCAACTCGGGTCAGTCCTGGACTCATCCCAAGGCCTGCAACAAACCAGCCCACCACTTGTGGGCTCGGAAAGGTCCTCACACGACCTGGGCTGGCCGAGCAAAGGCTCAGCCCAGCACCAGCCCCATGGGGGGGGGGGGGTTCTAACACTACAACGAAAAACAAGCGTACACACCAAAGAAGAAATTTTGAAACCAAGCTAAAAAAAAAATGAAGAAGGATGGAGAGGCTCACCTTGCTAGGTTGGCCCAGCTGAGTAGCAGCACCAAGGGGGAAGGAGGGAGTATAGAAGAGGAAGAAGGAGAAGAGTGAAAGGAGAGAGAGGGTGTCAACCCTCTCTGCCTTCCCTTCCCTTGCTTAAAAAGGGGTATGGGAAAAGATGGGTGGTGGGGAGTGAAGGAGGGGAGATGGGTGGTCTCCCCCTCCCACGCCCCACCCTAGTCACCTAGGCCCTATGGGGGGGGGGGGGGGTGTAAGGTACTTGGTACCTTCCAACCACTCCCCTTAATCAAAGGGGAGTGGTTGGTCTTGACCTCTCAAGGTCAAGGTCAAACCACAAAAATCGCCCCTCCCATTCTTTTTTTTTTATATTTTATTTTTTTTTTGAAAAGGGGTAAGAGCTACCCCCTTAGGGGCGCCCAGCCTATTCCCCAAAACGTGGGCTGAGCCCACCCACCTTTAGAAATGCCTTTTCAAGGCCTCTTGTTGAAAATTTTTCCAACTTTTCAAAATCTCCATTTTAAAAAGTGGTTTTTTGTAAATATGCTTTTTCATAAGCCTTTAAAAGGAGACATGGGCTGAGGTGGAGCCCATGCCAAACTTTTTTAAATTCACAAACCTACCCTTTGTAAAAATATTTTCAAAAACCCTCTTCCAGGTTTTGAGGATTTTGCAATTTACTTCATTTCTTTTTCTTTTGTAAAATCTCAATAAGTATTTTTTTAAAAAAAGAACTAATCTAAACTAATTTAAAACTCAAGATTTTAAATTACATTTTATAAATTAAGATTTAAGCTTTCATAAAGTATATTTAATTTCTCAATTACGGCGAAATTGGGCCTCGGTATGACTCATAATTACCGATATACCCCTATCTCCCCAAAATCCACGAAATAACGACATATTGCTCTCGTTTAAACTCCAAATCCGGAGCGAACTCATGTGAACACAATATACATATAATCTATAAATATTGAGGTTGGATCCGTCGCGGTTTGCCCCGAATCGCCTCGTAGAGCAAATCTACGCGATTCAGAGCCTCAGAAAGCGATAAATGCCAAAATTGCGAGTATTACCCATGCCAGAACAAGAAATTTTTCCAATAATGAAGTATATCTCATTTAAAAATTCTCCAGAAAAACAGTGGGGCTTACAGGCCATGAACTCAGCAGAAAATAAAAACAGGAAAACAAAACATGACAGCATTGTACTAATAAGGTAAACAACAAATAAACAAGAGGATGATTAAAAACTGAAGTGAAATTGAAAGGAAATTGAAAGGGAAAAGATTGCAATGCATGCAGCAAGAAGATAATGCAATCCATGGTGATTCAAGATTTGAACTACAATCACTATAACTAAAATCTACCGTTTGGGCATGCATTCATAGATGCACGGCACCATCGGCTTCATCAGTGTTGAATCAAGAGCAAACCGAGTTGATGTCTTCACCTTTGCTATTTTTTTGAAGAAGATAGAAGAGGGATAATGTGCTGCAACTACTCACGCCCAAGAGAAACCCACGGCTGGAGTGAGGAAGCTTTAGAGAAGAGAGGAAGAAGAAGTGAAGGAGTCCTTGCAAAAGTCATCCAACAAGAGAACCCTTTTTTTTTTGTACAGCTTTTATAGATGTTGGCTTAGGGGTGGACGGCTGGGATTTAATCCCTCCAAGATGGAGGGTTGGGGAGCCCCACGCCCCCCAACAACCAATGCATGTTGGTCTTTCAAAAAGTTTTATAAAACTTTCAAAAATGCCACTATTAAAAGCCTTTAAAATTTCAACAATTTACAAGGGGGCGCCCTTGGCTGCCACCCAACTCCACCTATCGGTTTTAAGAGTTTGAAACTTTTTTAAAAACCTTACAATTTTGCCATGGGGCGCCAGCCCCATAGCCCCCTTTTTGGAATAGACGCCTCTCATGATGGAGCCTAGCTTCATCATGAGGTTTTTAGAAGAGATGCATGGCCAATGAAGGCCTCCTTTTTAAATCCATGCAAGATATTTTCAAAACTGCCATCCATCTGGTCAGCCCTTGACCAGCTGATAAACCATGGCCATGGACGTCCACTATAGGGTCGTCCATGGGTTTTGGATCCACTAGATGCCCCAGATCCAAATCCAAAATTGCATATTGTATATATCTCAAAATAATGCTTATTTAATATATTAAAATAATAATTTAATTCCAAAAAATTATTTAGTTCTCTTTATAACCTTAATTAACATAAAATGGACGTTGTCTCTTGATGAAATCACCTCTTGTTCGCTAGAATTAAGCGTTTTAAGATTCGGGTCCAATATTAAATCGAAACTCGTAATTCACATGCACTCACGAGGTTTTCTCGTCGTTCGGATATCAAATTCGGGGTGTATCACCAAAACCCTATTACAAAGTTACCCTATAAGTTTCGGAGGTTGATTCGTTCTGGATTTCCCGAAGTCGCTCTATTTACATAAAATTATGTGATTTTACCCGACTCTCAAAATAAGCAAAATCTCAGAAATTGTCAAAACATCAAAATTCATCGATTTCCATATAATTACGCAATATACATCAAAAATTAAGATCGTGGATCTTACATCCACCCCTCCTTAAAAATGATTTCGTCCACGAAATCACTCTTAGGAGGTTACAAAAAGCTCTGGATAGATCTCTCTCATGCTCGCTTCAGGTTCCCATGTGCATTCTTCAATGCCATGGTGCTGCCACCGTACCTTAAGTAGAAAAATAGTCTTGGTACGTAGAACTTGATCTCGTCGATCAACAATCTCAATCGGCCGTTCTGACAAAGTCAGATCTTCCTGCACGTCCATATCTTCATAACGAATGGCATGCGATGGGTCAGGAATGTACTTCCTGAGCATCGACAAGTGAAAAACATTATGAATGTGAGCATATTATGGAGGCAACTCGACACAATATGCCACTTCACCAATCCTCGCCACAATCTCAAACGGTCCAACATACCTCAGACTCAACTTCCCTTTCTTTCCAAAACGAAACACGCTCTTCGTCGGTGAAACCGTAACAAAAACCATGTCTTTAACATCAAAAGACAATTTGCGATGTCTCTTATCGGCGTAACTCTTCTGCCTATCTTGCATTGCCTTCAAACGCTCGCGAATCTTCTGCACTTGCTGCGTGTAGTGCTGAAGAACAATCAACGATTCGCTCGACCTATCGCTGATATTGTCCCAATAAGATGGCGACCGACAAGGTCTCCCATACAACTTTTCTTACGGGGCCATCCCAATACTAGCGTGGTAACTATTGTTATATGCAAACTCAACCAAACATAGGTGTGAATCCCATTCACCGTTCCAATTAAGCATACAAGCTCGCAACATATCTTCCAACGTTTGAATCGTTCGCTCGAACTGTCCATCAGTTTGAGGATGAAAGGTTGTGCTAAACTTCAATTTCATCCCCAAAGCATATTGCAACTGACCCCACACTCGCGAAGTGAACCTAGGATCACGATCGGAAATGATAGATCTCGGCACCCCATGAAGTCAAACTATCTCTCTGATATACAAGTCTGCTAAACTCTCAAGAGACTGACTGATCCTGATTCGCAAGAAATGGGCAGACTTGGTGAGTCTATCCACGACTACCCAAATCGCATCGTGTTTACGCTTAGTGAGTGGCAAACCTACCACAAAGTCCATCGTAACATTCTCCCATTTCCATTGAGGAATCTCAATCCTCTCCAAGGTACCACCGGGACGCTGGTGTTCCGCTTTGACTTGCTGACAAGTCAAGCACCTTGCAACGTAAGCCGCTATCTCACGCTTCATGCCATTCCACCAATACTTCCGCTGTAAGTCCTTGAACATCTTCGTTCCGCCGGGATGAATCGTGTACTTCGACATGTGAGCTTCGTCAAGAATTTCTCTCTTCAGCTTAGGGTCGCTAGGTACCCAAAGGCGATCTCTCATACGAACGCTGCCATCTTTAGACACTCTAAAAGAAGAGTCTGCTTGTTCCGCCAAGGCTAGAAACTTGCCATACTGGTCGTCAAGCTTCTGAGCCTCTACGATCTTCGGTAAAAACTCGGATCAAATGGTCAGACCAGACAGTCTAATCGATCCACCACCAACCGAAAAAGGTTTCTAGGCTACGAAATCTTCAATAAGCTTCTGGCTCCACACAAGACTAGCCAGAACACCACTCGCTTTGTGGCTAAGCACATCCGCCACAACGTTCGCCTTACCAGGATGATAAGACAACGTGAAATCGTAGTCCTTGAAAAACTCAAGCCAACGTCGTTGCCTCATGTTCAACTCCTTCTGAGAGAACAGATACTTGAGGCTCTTGTGATCGAAAAAGACCTCGAATGATTCCCCATATAGGTAATGTCGCCATGATTTCAGAGTGAACACGACTGCTGCTAACTCTAAATCGTGCGTCGGATAATTCCGCTCATGCGTCTTCAACTGTCTAGAGGCATAGGCAATCACTCGGCTATGCTGCATAAGCACGCAACCTAAACCGGTACCAGAGGCGTCTGTGTACACCATAAAACCACCTCTGCCAGAGGGTAAAGCTAACATCGGCGAGGTCGTCAACTTCAACTTCAGGATCTGAAAACTATCCTCACACGCATTGTTCCACTCGATCTTAACACCTTTACGTAAAAGCTTCGTTAAAGGTAGGGCAATCCTCGAGAAGTCTTGAATGAAACGTCGATAATAACAGGCGAATCCAAGAAAACTATGAATCTCAGACACATTCTGAGGCTGCTTCCATCCTAGAACGGCTTCGACTTTCGCTGGATCAACAGACACTCCGTCCTTCGATATCACATGCCCAAGAAACATGACTCGCTCGAGCCAAAACTCACACTTAGAGAACTTGGCGAACAAATGATGCTCACGAAGAGTACTCAAAACAATTCTCAAATGCTCTCGATGTTGCTCTGGACTCTCCGAGTAGACCAAGATATCGTCGATGAACACTATCACAAACGAGTCCATAAATGGATGAAAGATCCGGTTCATCAGATCCATGAACACTGCTGGAGCATTCGTGAGGCCGAAAGGCATCACCACGAATTCGTACAACCCATATCTAGTCCTGAAAGTTGTCTTCGCATTGTCATCTTCTCGAATACGAAGCTGATGGTAACCCGATCTGAGATCAATCTTCGAGAAAACCTTTGCCTTCTGCAACTGATCGAAAAGATCTTTGATCCTCGGTAACAGATACTTGTTCTTGATCGTCGCTTGGTTGAGCATCCGATAGTCGATGCACAACCTCAGGGATCCATCCTTCTTCCTCGCGAACAACACTGGTGCTCCCCACGGTGAAGCACTAGGTCGAATAAAACCCTGATTGAGAAGTTCTTCCAACTGTCGCTTTAACTCTTTTAGCCATGCTAGAGCCATACGATATGGTGCCTTGGAAATCAGTGTAGTTCCAGGCATCAACTCGATACCAAATTCGATCTCTCGCCTCGGAGGTAACCCAGGTAGTTCCTCCAGAAACACATCGGCAAAATCTCAGACCACGTCCAAGTCATCGATCAACACCATCTCGGATTCAACTAGGGCGATACTGACTAAGAATGTAGTACCCCCGTTCCGCAGATACTTCTGAGCCTTAAAAGAAGAAATCATGCGGCTATCGTGCAGAGGTTGAGGAAGCTTGATCTCCAAAACAAGACAATCTGGCTGAGAAAGAACGATCTTTCCTTCCCGACAAAAGACTTGAGCATGGTACTCAAAAATCCAATCCATGCCCAAAATGACATCGTACTCTGTCATGTCTAACAGGATAACGTCAGCTGACAGGTTTTGCCCTGCCACTAACACCTCGATGCTCGGAATATACGAGTCATAAAAGGACTGCTCTCCAGTTGGAGTGCAAACCTCCAATAGGAAATTCAAAGACTCGACTGTCAAAGGTAAAGTATGAGCAAATCTAGCTACTATGAACGAATGAGTAGCACCACAATCAAACAAGGTAAATGCTTCATGTTCGACTACTGAGATCGTACCTTGGACCAGATCTGCCTTGGTCACCTGCTCAACCGTTGCCGCATAAGCTCGCCCGACAATGACTTTCTGATTTGCTAGCTTTGGTTGTTGCGATTGCTGCTGCTACTGCTGATGCTGATGCTGATGCTGATGCTGATACGTCTGGGGCTGTCTCTGCTGTGTCGGTTGGGAAGTACTCGGCGTGTTCCTGCGCTGGTCGTCCGCCTGTTTCTTTCTGCAATCTCTGATGTAATGACCCATCTTCCCACAGTATAAGCATCCACCAGTGTCTCGTGGGCAGGGTCGCCCCGGATGGTCAGTGGTACACTTCAGACAACTGGCCGCAGTAAGTTGCTTCTGCTGCGGCTGCTGGCGTTGCTGCTGTGGAGGCCTGTGGTTTTGATACTGTATCTGGCGGGGGTTGTTGTTGTTGCGCTGCCTCTTTGACTAAGGATGGAATTTCCTTCCACCTTGGTTCCTCTGGAATTGTCTCTTCCTTGGCCAACTCTTTTGGCCAGGATGCTGCTGCTACTGACGTGGTGCGAGAGTCTTCTGCGATTTGGTCCAGTCATGCTCAAGTAAGGAGGACGTCTCTAAAGCTTCGTCTACCATCATTGGTGCACGGGTGTACACCTTTGTCCGTAAGACTGGTTTCAGACCCCGAGCGAATTTAAGTGCTCGCTTATTTTCTGTCATGTATAAGTTCAGACAAAATCTCTTCAGACTACGGAATCAGGTAATGTATTCTGCAAGAGAAGAACTGCTCTGTTGAAGGTCAAGAAACTCTTGCATTTTTTGGCTCCTCTCGTGAGCTGGAAAATAAGCAGCGTAGAACGCTTCTACGAACTGCTCCCAATCCACTGGTTGATTGTCAAATTTTATCTCCTAGGTGGTCGCCCACAACCTTTCTGCGTCCTTCTTGAGACGATATGTGCCAAAGTCTACTTTCTGATCATCACCGACTTGTAAAACAAGGAAGATACGCTCTATTTCTTTGATCCAATCTTCAGCAGCTTCAGGCGATGCTTTCCCGTCAAATGAGGGCGGATTCAAACCCATAAATTGCTTGTATGGCACCGCTGCAAGGGGAACTTGGGCAGGTACTCCCTGTCCCTGGGCGGCCTGCTGGATATGCTCGCCCATGTTCCTCATGGTTTTCGCTTGTCGTCCTACAACCTCTGTAAGGTTGTTCAAAGTCTCCATGAGGTCGTCACACCTCATACGCCAAGCCATCTAAATACGAAAAATTCATGCATAAGAAACTGGCAAGTACACCAGGGTAGGAAATTTTCATTTATTTAATAAGGAAACTGAAACATTACAGAAGTACCCTTCATCAAGATAAGGTTAAAGAAACACTGCCAACAACTTAAGCATGATAAAAGCAAAAATGAAACACTAACTCAGTGTTTCTAACATCAAAGCATCACATCACAATTTCATGACTTGATGGTGTAGAAGTCCCTGTAGTCATTCCGACTACCACAGCGCCTCGGCCTAACACGTGGAGGAGAAACAATATTCCTCAGCGGCGTGTCAAAGATCTCCTGAACTTCCATGTGGATCGACGACACATACTTCGAAGAAACTACATACGGATAGGACTCGAGAGAATATTGGGGAGAATCGATTGCTCCTCGCCTTTCTCCGTCCAGGCAATCCACTTCCACAATCAATGGTCCAGTGACCAAAGATACATCATCGATGTCTTCCGCATTACACTTTCAGAGTTCATCCTTCTGCTTCGTCTGCCATTCCTCTTCGACAAGCCCACAAAGACTACAATAGGGGCACTCAGCCAACTCACGGGCATAAATTTGTCCCGCGTGATCTTCCAAACACTTGGCACAGGGAGGTGCCAACATATGCACATTACGTGCCAAATGTCGCATAACTCCACTCAGGGCCTCTTCGCCTCGAGTCAGGTATTAGAGAGCCTCCAAAATCTTACCATAGCTCAGGTTTGTCGACATCTATTACATACACAGAACCACAAACACAAACTATCTAAAAAGTAGGAAATAAGGAAATAAAGAAGCTTAACTTATACTTACAGTGCGATGGATGATGCACGATGAAGCTCGGACCACACACTTAAACTCTGCTCTGATACCAATATTTGTGGTGCCCCAAACCCCTACTTTGGAAAAACTTGGAATTTTCATTGAATTTTTTTTTAAAGGTTTAAGTAGAAAACCAGCGGAAAGCAAGTGTGGGAAAAACAACAAAGCCGCAAGTCTGGGCAGCCACCACAGGTGAGTGCAACAAGTAACCAATAGTGTGTCAAGAGTGTAACTGTGGAGTAAAAAGGGTAAACACCCCAACAGTATGAAGAGTTACAAAATATAAGTACAAGTCTCAAAATAGGGATTACATCCCGAACAAAAATCCCAAAACCCAAAACCACCAGGTACAGGAACCGCATGTCAAGTGTGAGTCCTCCGAGCCTCCACCATGTAACATCGCATCAACACTATACCTGTTCGTCACCTACATCCCCATAAAACAGGGTCAGTCCTCTTGCGAGGTGGTGAAGAAACAACCACAAGCAGTTATATATCATATAAAAAGGAAAGCAGTAACAGAACTGACAATTGTAAGTGCCGTGTCAGGAAGGTGCGAACATGACAAGTACTAGTCAACTAGAAAGTAACAAGATGAAGTAGCAGTAGAGTAAGTACTCAAAGCAGTAACAACTGTAACAAGAGCTGAACGACAAAGTAACCAAGTAACAGCTGAAGTAAGTAAGGTAACTGAAGTAAAGTCCACAAAACAAGTAAAGTAACAACTACTGTAAGTTAGCTGATTGGTTAGTCTTTAAGTTCTTACGATTACTCCTTCGGGTACGCGAAGGAAACCTCGCATTCTGTGAGACATGCACCCGACGTCTGTTATTCAATTATAGTATCATAATCGGGGAAGCTACAGATCGAGTCAACCACATGCGAGCAACACACGACTAGGAGAAACACTCGCATAGGTAAGGATTGCAATCCATACTACTGCAGTAGTGAGGTCCTAAGAAGGCAACCTCGACCTCCCTGACAATGAGTGACCGGAGGCCAAAGGACGCTACAGCTCCTATCAAACACGTGTCGTAGTAACGACAAGTCACTCAGGGTTGTACTGATCATGCATATATTTCAGGGTTAATTAATATTAAAATATGTATGATTTTATGAAAAAATGTTTAAAAACCCAATTTTATGTTAGTTTTTAGTAAATGAGCTAAAAGGATTGAAAATTAGAAAATGCTTGAAAAAGTAGCTTTATTTTGCATTTTAGTACATATTTTAATGTTTGTATTTACGTAGTAGTTTTAGTGTTAATAAAAAATTTAAAAAAATAGAGAAACATAGCTTTATTTTGCAATTTAGTTAAATCATTTTGGTTTTCTTTATAGAAAAGAAGAATTTTTTTTATTAAATATACATATTAGAATAGTTATATATATTTTTTAGAAAAAATAGTCAAATGAGGAATTTTATAAATAACTCTTAGAAAGTATTTTTTTAGAATTTAAAAAAAAAAGCAAAACTCAGCCGAGTGCTTTAAAAACTCATGAAAGGGGATTTTTCAAAACTATCTTCCTCTGTGCGCCTTCTCCCTCTCTCCTAACCTTTCCCCTCCACCTCTTCTTGACCTTACTTCTCCTTCTCCCTATTTCTCTATTCTCTTTTCAGGTGGAGGTTTTTCTCAGTCCGGTGGCGGCGTATGGAAGGAGTCTGATCTCTTCTAATCCCTCTCAAGTTACAGTAAGTTTTTCTTCAACTTCTTCTTCTTCTTCTTCTTTTTCTTCTTTTTCCACATTTATCTTCTTCTTCTGGTTCGATTAATGAAGTCAGGTTATGTTTCTTTGTAATGAAAAACGAAAAAAAAAGAAAGAAAAATAAAAAGAAAAAAAAACTCGATCATTGTTGTTTATGATTTTTTTCGTCTGATAATCAATTTTGTGATTGATGCTTTAGTTAGATGATCGATTTTGTGATTGATGCTTTAGTTAGATGAATGTTGATTCTAAATTCCAGTTTACATTCTGAATTCCATAGTTCCTGTGCTTAAAAACCTGTCGCCGGAATCCAATACAGTTCTTCAAATATTTGATCGATCATCTGAATCGATTTTTAATCTTGTCTTTGGATACAAATTTTCCTCTGGATCATTTGAAATTCGATTTGCTATGGATCATCTGAATCATTTGATTTGTGATTTGTGATTCTGAAATCAGATCTCTGGATTTGCTGTGGATAGTTGCTCAGAATCCACTCTCCTTCGCCGAATTTTTTTTTCTTTCACCGTGAAAATCTGTTTCACGGTGGAATAGTATCACCTGACTTTTGGCAATTGAAACCTGGCTTGTGTGAGCACTGATCGATCTTTTGATCGATTGCCTCAGTTTTAGGATTAATTGATTACTGATTTACTGAGTTTCAGGTCTGATTGGTTTCTATCTACTGATATCTCCAGTGAATAGTGATCGACTGATCTCAGGAGTTCTGGATCGGGTTTGAGTAGGAAGATACTGATTTTCGGATCAGTTTTATTGATTGATCGACTGATCTCAGGAGTTCTGGATCAGGTTTGAGAGCAAGATATTATTAAGTGATTTACTATTGGATTTCTAAGCATTATGCAACTTCCGATGATAGGGTGTCATCTACTGAGTTTTTCGATTAGCTATTAGTTAATTGATGTGTTAACTGTTAGTAATTAATTTGTTAATTGAATTGATTAGTTGTTAAAATGATTTGTTAGTCAAATTGAGTTGTTAGTTGATTGAATAATAGTGTTCACTGATTTGCAATTTCATTTACTTAGTTGAGTAATGTAAGATTTAAGGTAGTTAGCATTATATTTTTCTCTTCTTAGATGATTAGTATTATTACTTTGTAATCAATTACATTAGTGTTTAGCATTTAGGTTAGTAGTATTTGATTTCATTAGTATCTGTTAAATTTAGCATATAATTTAATTTAGTGAACATTGCATGCATAGTTATACTTACACTCGTTTAGTATTATCATTGCTTATTTCAATATAATTTTTAGCATTCATTTTGTGCATTTTAGATAGAATCATTCTAGTTTTTTCTTGTGTACTGCTCGTGTGTTGTTGAATTGTGCAGGAAAGCACGGAGCAGAAGCAAGTGTTATGTTGATGCAAGCTTTCAAATATATTACACGAGAAGTACAAACATAAAAGACTTTTGCTTTTATTGTAAATTTAGGAATCTAATTCTGGGTTTGTAAATATCGCTTTTTACGCCCTCTGCGAAGGGTATTCATTTGTTGTAATAGTTAGTTGTTTTTACTTTTCTCGTACATTTTACATTTCATAATACGGCAATAAAGAATAGTTTAGATTTGTTTGCTTGAATACGAAATATTCCCGTTCCCTGAGTTCGACCCGGTCTCATCCACTAGTGAGAACCGGTTTTTATTATTTGATGTCTGGTTTTCACATGTTTTACATATAAAAATCTTTTCAAAATTACAACGATTTAAAAGAAGACATCATGTACCATCCACCCTCTCCCAAGGTGAACCATTTTGTGAATGGGGCGAAGCAGGTTTATCTTTCTTAGGCTCATGTTCATCCATACCTCACAACGAGGAATTTGCCTCATGGTCCCCGCAGGGTACGCAAAACGAGGACTTGGCCTGCCCATTCACGTGCTCAGCCTCACGTGGCCAACGGAGCACACTGCTCGTGAAAGCAGTCAAAACACCATCTTATTATTTCTGTTTAGAGTATATCACACAAGAGTCCATTACAACACAAGGGCCACTGCCCGAGGACTCCAACTAAGCCCACAACAAGTCATTTCATTATTCACACCCTATGGTGTTCAATTTTCTATCCTTTCATTTTATTAAAGTGCACATGGTGCGCTTACCAATACCTCAAGCGATGTACCTCCTTAGGGTACGCACTACCCAGTAACCGTGTCAGGATGTGCAAAGTGTAAGGGTAACATGAGCTTTCTAATATTTGCACAAAAAAGCTATAAGATGCATTACATGATATTAAAATGCACTACATTGCATATTTCAGTGTTAAGATTGCATCTATCAATATTTCATACGTATGAGAATTACATTTGCATTCTTGAGGGTTTGAAATTGAACTTATCTATATTTTCATCTTATGGGAATAACATTTGCATTTCCCGAAGGTTCGAAGTTGAACTTAACCAACATCCTGTCTAATGGGAATAACATTGGTCTTCCCAAGGTGGATCGTCACTCCTGCAGGGTAGGTGCAATTGCGACCCAAAAGAATAATTACGCGTGGTTCAACACACTTATGTATTTACAACAAGTCTGGGATAATCCTTCTTATCGAAATAACATTAGCTATTTCCATGGTATGGGTGCCGCGCCTGCGGACCCGAAACAATGGTATTTAAACAACACTTGTAATTTTAAATAACAAAGTCTCTAAGCTTGTGAACTTACCATAATGACCAAAGCATACCGTTCTAGTCTGTCGAACGTAAACCAAGACATAAGGGTTTTCCTTACTCAATACGACACACATATGTGTCGAAGGTGATTCTGAAGTAACCCATCTAATGGGGATTACATTAGCATTACCACGGTTCGAGGTGCCGCGCCGGAGTACCCGAAACACCCGTTCGCCAAACCGAAAGTGGGATAACAATGTAATTCATACCTAGTTCAGAGTGTAGAAAACATCTAAGGAAAGCACTAGTGTATACTGCTCTAGGGTAACTACAGTAAGTCAGTCTGTTTGGTTAGTCCTTATGTTCATCTTTTTACCTCCTTCGGGTACATGAAGGAAAACCCTCGAGTTCTGTGAGTCATGCACCCGGCGTCTGTTATTCAATTTCTAATGTGGTAACCGGGGATGCTACAGAACGAGGAAACCACCTGCGGGCGACACGCAACCAGGAGAAACCTTTCGCAGGGGTAAGGGATTGCAATCCGTACTACTGCAGTAGTAAAGGTCCCTGCAGAGGGCACCTTGACCTCCCTAACTCCGAGTGACTAGAGGTCAGAGGGCACATCGGCTCCTCTAAAGAACAAGTCGTAGTAACGACACGTCACTCGGGGCTGTACCATTCACCCTCTCCTTGGGTGACCAAATTGTGAATGGGGCGCAGCAGGTTTATCTTATTTAGGCTCAACTTCCGATCGTACCTCCTCTCGAGGTAGTCATGCCTTGTGGTCCCCGCAGGGTACGCAACGAGGACTTGGCCTGCCCATCCACGTGCCCGGCTTCACACGGCCACCACGAGCACATCGCCTGTGAAGACAATAATATACCATTTTATTTTATGCCTAGGGCGACACAAACATGTGAGTACATTCTCACCAACCCGGCCATTGCCCGTAGACTCCACCCGAGTCTCTAGACCTCAATAGGTCAAAATGTCAAACCCTACGATAATTCCAGTTTCTTTCCAAGTGTAAGTTATGTCAAGGGTAAAGAACGCCTCTGGTGCAGTGTATATCTATCGATATACAAGAGGGTTCCAAACAGGAAGATGCTCGACAAGTGAGCTAGTGACGTACATGTCTGGATGTGCCAACTTGCACTCACGAAACAGAACAACCCACTTAGGTGTAAATTCATCGAAAAACGCGTATCATAACGTGACAACATCTCGCGTAGCGAAGCCATCCGCCAGGGATCCTCGCGAGTCCCGCACTCACAAGTGTCGGGGGATAGGATTCAATTTAATCCCATGCTAATGGGAATAACATTGGCATATCCAAATGTGCGGTCCGCACGACTGGGGCACAAATGTGACCGAAACCAAAAAGGTCCGTAGAACCGGACAACCCTATGCGAGCGTGTGTCGCAACACCGCTTGCAAACCATCCGCACTACCTCCCTTACGGGACTGCGGGGTACGAGCAACTGAAGCCTTCAACCGCGACATATGTTGTTTGCAAGAGACACATACCGCCTATAAGGCTCGACATTTCCTAACAGAACGGAAAGGCAACCATTGCCACGGATGAGTTCCCGTGGAACTTCATGGGGTCGCGCCAACCTTGGTGCTACCCATAAGGGGTTCAAACCCCGGGTCAGAGCACTCCAAGGGGCTGCCCAACAAGTTGACAAGGTTACCGGGTGCCTTAGCACCCGGTGCCGTTGTGGCGCTAACGGAGAACCAAAAACCCGGAGGGGGCTGGACAAGTGGCTAGGCCACGGGGGCCCTACCACCCTTGGTCCTTGCCTAGCAATTGGCCAGGTGGGGCTGACGGCCATACTGGCCTCAGCCCGCACGCGCCAACCCGGGTGTGCACGCACCCGACTAAGCCTAGAGCGCCCTTAAGGGTGCTAGGCTTAGCCCAGGGCCTACCGAACCAAAACAAGACCACAAGCGAGCTCCGGCCAGCACCTGACCAGACCCAGCTAGGTCTCGAAAACCCTTGGCCTGAACCCAGCCATGGGTTCGGACCAGGGTGTTGGGCCTTAGCCCACACCCAGAGGGGTGCGGCTAACCCAACCACCCGGCTGGGTGGGGCAAGCCTAAGGCTCAGGCCTGGACCCTATTGGTCCAAGCCCAGCTGACAACCACGGGTAGGGACACCAGTTGAGGTGTCCCACCGGCACCCCTGGTCTGACCCAAGGGTGGGTCCAGACCAAAACACCCAGCGGGTGCACGTCTGCCCACAAGGGGCGCCAAGGAGAGATGGTGGGGCGCCCACCCGAGTCAGGTGGCGCCACACCAAGACGATGGTCTGGACCACAGGGGGTCCAGACCCAGCTCTACTACCCTCAGCAACTGAGGTTGTTGGGGGCAGGGTACTCCTGGTCTGACCCAGCCGTGGGTCCAGACCAGGTCCACAAGGGGCCAGCGCACCACTAGGTGGTGCGCCCAGCACCAAACCCCGGGTGCTCAAAGCACCGGGCCCCCATGTGCATAGCAGCCAACCGGTCCAGGGGAGGGGTGTCAGCTGCCTGCTACAGACTCTAAGTCTATAGCATCTGGCTCAGCCCAGCCATGGGCTGAGCCAGGCCGCACCCAGCTGGTGCACCCACTAAGTGGCTGCGCCAAGGAGGTGGCCCGGGTGCCATGCGCACCAGGCCTCCGGCTTGCCAAAGGGCATTGGCCAGGGCAAACTACAAGGAAAGGGTCCCATACAGGCCCCTGGTTCGAGCCAAGTGGTGGCTCGAACCAGGGCTGTAGCCCTGGACCCTGCAGGTCAAACTTCTAACCCAGACCCTCGGGTGCTAAGGCACCCGGGTGGTGCGCTTGGGCTAACCGAGGAAGATAAAACAAAAAGTGTGTGTGTGTGTGTGTGTGTTCACCCATGGTAGGCGTACCCGTGGTGGGCTCACCCCTAGGTGGGTTCACCTCGGGTAGGTCTGGGCCCAGGGTGGCCCAGGCCACCCAAGCTAACCGTGGGCTGCAGCACCAGCTGCAGCGAGCCCATCCAAGAAGGAAGAGCTGGACTGGCCAACTCGGGTCAGTCCTGGACTCATCCCAAGGCCTGCAACAACCCAGCCCACCACTTGTGGGCTCGGAAAGGTCCTCACACGACCTGGGCTGGCCGAGCAAAGGCT
This sequence comes from Nuphar pumila, assembly GCF_984573655.1. NCBI lineage: Eukaryota > Viridiplantae > Streptophyta > Magnoliopsida > Nymphaeales > Nymphaeaceae > Nuphar > Nuphar pumila. The sequence continues at coordinate 26,990,491 of NC_143258.1, read as the reverse complement.
CAGCCCAGCACCAGCCCCATGGGGGGGGGGGGGGGGGGGGGGGCGTTCTAACACTACAACGAAAAACAAGCGTACACACCAAAGAAGAAATTTTGAAACCAAGCTAAAAAAAAATGAAGAAGGATGGAGAGGCTCACCTTGCTAGGTTGGCCCAGCTGAGTAGCAGCACCAAGGGGGAAGGAAGGAGTATAGAAGAGGAAGAAGGAGAAGAGTGAAAGGAGAGAGAGGGTGTCGACCCTCTCTCCCTTCCCTTCCCTTGCTTAAAAAGGGGTATGGGAAAAGATGGGTGGTGGGGAGTGAAGGAGGGGAGATGGGTGGTCTCCCCCTCCCACGCCCCACCCTAGTCACCTAGGCCCTATGGGGGGGGGGGGGTGTAAGGTACTTGGTACCTTCCAACCACTCCCCTTAATCAAAGGGGAGTGGTTGGTCTTGACCTCTCAAGGTCAAGGTCAAACCACAAAAATCGCCCCTCCCATTCTTTTTTTTTTATATTTTATTTTTTTTTTGAAAAGGGGTAAGGGCTACCCCCTTAGGGGCGCCCAGCCTATTCCCCAAAACGTGGGCTGAGCCCACCCACCTTTAGAAATGCCTTTTCAAGGCCTCTTGTTGAAATTTTTTCCAACTTTTCAAAATCTCCATTTTAAAAAGTGGTTTTTTGTAAATATGCTTTTTCATAAGCCTTTAAAAGGAGACATGGGCTGAGGTGGAGCCCATGCCAAACTTTTTTAAATTCACAAACCTACCCTTTGTAAAAATATTTTCAAAAACCCTCTTTCAGGTTTTGAGGATTTTGCAATTTACTTCATTTCTTTTTCTTTTGTAAAATCTCAATAAGTATTTTTTTAAAAAAAGAACTAATCTAAACTAATTTAAAACTCAAGATTTTAAATTACATTTTGTAAATTAAGATTTAAGCTTTCATAAAGTATATTTAATTTCTCAATTACGGCGAAATTGGGCCTCGGTATGACTCATAATTACCGATATACCCCAATCTCCCCAAAATCCACGAAATAACGACATATTGCTCTCGTTTAAACTCCAAATCCGGAGCGAACTCATGTGAACACAATATACATATAATCTATAAATATTGAGGTTGGATCCGTCGCGGTTTGCCCCGAATCGCCTCGTAGAGCAAATCTACGCGATTCAGAGCCTCAGAAAGCGATAAATGCCAAAATTGCGAGTATTACCCATGCCAGAACAAGAAATTTTTCCAATAATGAAGTATATCTCATTTAAAAATTCTCCAGAAAAACAGTGGGGCTTACAGGCCATGAACTCAGCAGAAAATAAAAACAGGAAAACAAAACATGACAGCATTGTACTAATAAGGTAAACAACAAATAAACAAGAGGATGATTAAAAACTGAAGTGAAATTGAAAGGAAATTGAAAGGGAAAAGATTGCAATGCATGCAGCAAGAAGATAATGCAATCCATGGTGATTCAAGATTTGAACTACAATCACTATAACTAAAATCTACCGTTTGGGCATGCATTCATAGATGCACGGCACCATCGGCTTCATCAGTGTTGAATCAAGAGCAAACCGAGTTGATGTCTTCACCTTTGCTATTTTTTTGAAGAAGATAGAAGAGGGATAATGTGCTGCAACTACTCACGCCCAAGAGAAACCCACGGCTGGAGTGAGGAAGCTTTAGAGAAGAGAGGAAGAAGAAGTGAAGGAGTCCTTGCAAAAGTCATCCAACAAGAGAGCCCCTTTTTTTTTGTACAGCTTTTATAGATGTTGGCTTAGGGGTGGACGGCTGGGATTTAATCCCTCCAAGATGGAGGGTTGGGGAGCCCCACGCCCCCCAACAACCAATGCATGTTGGTCTTTCAAAAAGTTTTATAAAACTTTCAAAAATGCCACTATTAAAAGCCTTTAAAATTTCAACAATTTACAAGGGGGCGCCCTTGGCTGCCACCCAACTCCACCTATCGGTTTTAAGAGTTTGAAACTTTTTTAAAAACCTTACAATTTTGCCATGGGGCGCCAGCCCCATAGCCCCCTTTTTGGAATAGACGCCTCTCATGATGGAGCCTAGCTTCATCATGAGGTTTTTAAAAGAGATGCATGGCCAATGAAGGCCTCCTTTTTAAATCCATGCAAGATATTTTCAAAACTGCCATCCATCTGGTCAGCCCTTGACCAGCTGATAAACCATGGCCATGGACGTCCACTATAGGGTCGTCCATGGGTTTTGGATCCACTAGATGCCCCAGATCCAAATCCAAAATTGCATATTGTATATATCTCAAAATAATGCTTATTTAATATATTAAAATAATAATTTAATTCCAAAAAATTATTTAGTTCTCTTTATAACCTTAATTAATATAAAATGGACGTTGTCTCTTGATGAAATCACCTCTTGTTCGCTAGAATTAAGCGTTTTAAGATTCGGGTCCAATATCAAATCGAAACTCGTAATTCACATGCACTCACGAGGTTTTCTCGTCGTTCGGATATCAAATTCGGGGTGTATCACCAAAACCCTATTACAAAGTTACCCTATAAGTTTCGGAGGTTGATTCCTTCTGGATTTCCCGAAGTCGCTCTATTTACATAAAATTATGTGATTTTACCCGACTCTCAAAATAAGCAAAATCTCAGAAATTGTCAAAACATCAAAATTCATCGATTTCCATATAATTACGCAATATACATCAAAAATTAAGATCGTGGATCTTACATCCACCCCTCCTTAAAAATGATTTCGTCCACGAAATCACTCTTAGGAGGTTACAAAAAGCCCTGGATAGATCTCTCTCATGCTCGCTTCAGGTTCCCATGTGCATTCTTCAATGCCATGGTGCTGCCACCGTACCTTAACTAGAAAAATAGTCTTGGTACGTAGAACTTGATCTCGTCGATCAACAATCTCAATCGGCCGTTCTGACAAAGTCAGATCTTCCTGCACGTCCATATCTTCATAACGAATGGCATGCGATGGGTCAGGAATGTACTTCCTGAGCATCGACAAGTGAAAAACATTATGAATGTGAGCATATTATGGAGGCAACTCGACACAATATGCCACTTCACCAATCCTCGCCACGATCTCAAACGGTCCAACATACCTCAGACTCAACTTCCCTTTCTTTCCAAAACGAAACATGCTCTTCGTCGGTGAAACCGTAACAAAAACCATGTCTTTAACATCAAAAGACAATTTGCGACGTCTCTTATCGGCGTAACTCTTCTGCCTATCTTGCATTGCCTTAAAACGCTCGCGAATCTTCTGCACTTGCTGCGTGTAGTGCTGAAGAACAATCAACGATTCGCTCGACCTATCGCTGATATTGTCCCAATAAGATGGCGACCGACAAGGTCTCCCATACAACGCTTCTTACGGGGCCATCCCAATACTAGCGTGGTAACTATTGTTATACGCAAACTCAACCAAACATAGGTGTGAATCCCATTCACCGTTCCAATTAAGCATACAAGCTCGCAACATATCTTCCAACGTTTGAATCGTTCGCTCGAACTGTCCATCAGTTTGAGGATGAAAGGTTGTGCTAAACTTCAATTTCATCACCAAAGCAGATTGAACTGACCCCACACTCGCGAAGTGAACCGGGGATCACGATCGGAAATGATAGATCTCGGCACCCCATGAAGTCAAACTATCTCTCTGATATACAAGTCTGCTAAACTCTCAAGAGACTGACTGATCTTGATTCGCAAGAAATGGGCAGACTTGGTGAGTCTATCCACGACTACCCAAATCGCATCGTGTTTACGCCTAGTGAGTGGCAAACCTACCACAAAGTCCATCGTAACATTCTCCCATTTCCATTGAGGAATCTCAATCCTCTCCAAGGTACCACCGGGACGCTGGTGTTCCGCTTTGACTTGCTGACAAGTCAAGCACCTTGCAACGTAAGCCGCTATCTCACGCTTCATGCCATTCCACCAATACTTCCGCTGTAAGTCCTTGAACATCTTCGTTCCGCCGGGATGAATCGTGTACTTCGACATGTGAGCTTCGTCAAGAATTTCTCTCTTCAGCTTAGGGTCGCTAGGTACCCAAAGGCGATCTCTCATACGAACGCTGCCATCTTTAGACACTCTAAAAGAAGAGTCTGCTTGTTCCGCCAAGGCTAGAAACTTGCCATACTGGTCGTCAAGCTTCTGAGCCTCTACGATCTTCGGTAAAAACTCGGATCAAATGGTCAGACCAGACAGTCTAATCGATCCACCACCAACCGAAAAAGGTTTCTAGGCTACGAAATCTTCAATAAGCTTCTGGCTCCACACAAGACTAGCCAGAACACCACTCGCTTTGTGGCTAAGCACATCCGCCACAACGTTCGCCTTACCAGGATGATAAGACAACGTGAAATCGTAGTCCTTGAAAAACTCAAGCCAACGTCGTTGCCTCATGTTCAACTCCTTCTGAGAGAACAGATACTTGAGGCTCTTGTGATCGAAAAAGACCTCGAATGATTCCCCATATAGGTAATGTCGCCATGATTTCAGAGTGAACACGACTGCTGCTAACTCTAAATCGTGCGTCGGATAATTCCGCTCATGCGTCTTCAACTGTCTAGAGGCATAGGCAATCACTCGGCTATGCTGCATAAGCACGCAACCTAAACCGGTACCAGAGGCGTCTGTGTACACCATAAAACCACCTCTGCCAGAGGGTAAAGCTAACATCGGCGAGGTCGTCAACTTCAACTTCAGGATCTGAAAACTGTCCTCACACGCATTGTTCCACTCGATCTTAACACCTTTACGTAAAAGCTTCGTTAAAGGTAGGGCAATCCTCGAGAAGTCTTGAATGAAACGTCGATAATAACAGGCGAATCCAAGAAAACTATGAATCTCAGACACATTCTGAGGCTGCTTCCATCCTAGAACGGCTTCGACTTTCGCTGGATCAACAGACACTCCGTCCTTCGATATCACATGCCCAAGAAACATGACTCGCTCGAGCCAAAACTCACACTTAGAGAACTTGGCGAACAAATGATGCTCACGAAGAGTACTCAAAACAATTCTCAAATGCTCTCGATGTTGCTCTGGACTCTCCGAGTAGACCAAGATATCGTCGATGAACACTATCACAAACGAGTCCATAAATGGATGAAAGATCCGGTTCATCAGATCCATGAACACTGCTGGAGCATTCGTGAGGCCGAAAGGCATCACCACGAATTCGTACAACCCATATCTAGTCCTGAAAGTTGTCTTCGCATTGTCATCTTCTCGAATACGAAGCTGATGGTAACCCGATCTGAGATCAATCTTCGAGAAAACCTTTGCCTTCTGCAACTGATCGAAAAGATCTTTGATCCTCGGTAACAGATACTTGTTCTTGATCGTCGCTTGGTTGAGCATCCGATAGTCGATGCACAACCTCAGGGATCCATCCTTCTTCCTCGCGAACAACACTGGTGCTCCCCACGGTGAAGCACTAGGTCGAATAAAACCCTGATTGAGAAGTTCTTCCAACTGTCGCTTTAACTCTTTTAGCCTTGCTGGAGCCATACGATATGGTGCCTTGGAAATCAGTGTAGTTCCAGGCATCAACTCGATACCAAATTCGATCTCTCGCCTCGGAGGTAACCCAGGTAGTTCCTCCGGAAACACATCGGCAAAATCTCAGACCACGTCCAAGTCATCGATCAACACCATCTCGGATTCAACTAGGGCAATACTGACTAAGAATGTAGTACCCCCGTTCCGCAGATACTTCTGAGCCTTAAAAGAAGAAATCATGCGGCTATCGTGCAGAGGTTGAGGAAGCTTGATCTCCAAAACAGGACAATCAGGCTGAGAAAGAACGATCTTTCCTTCCCGACAAAAGACTTGAGCATGGTACTCAAAAATCCAATCCATGCCCAAAATGACATCGTACTCTGTCATGTCTAACAGGATAACGTCAGCTGACAGGTTTTGCCCTGCCACTAACACCTCGATGCTCGGAATATACGAGTCATAAAAGGACTGCTCTCCAGTTGGAGTGCAAACCTCCAATAGGAAATTCAAAGACTCGACTGTCAAAGGTAAAGTATGAGCAAATCTAGCTACTATGAACGAATGAGTAGCACCACAATCAAACAAGGTAAATGCTTCATGTTCGACTACTGAGATCGTACCTTGGACCAGATCTGCCTTGGTCACCTGCTCAACCGTTGCCGCATAAGCTCGCCCGACAATGACTTTCTGATTTGCTAGCTTTGGTTGTTGCGATTGCTGCTGCTACTGCTGATGCTGATGCTGATACGTCTGGGGCTGTCTCTGCTGTGTCGGTTGGGAAGTACTCGGCGTGTTCCTGCGCTGGTCGTCCGCCTATTTCTTTCTGCAATCTCTGATGTAATGACCCATCTTCCCACAGTATAAGCATCCACCAGTGTCTCGTGGGCAGGGTCGCCCCGGATGGTCAATGGTACACTTCAGACAACTGGCCGCAGTAAGTTGCTTCTGCTGCGGCTGCTGGCGTTGCTGCTGTGGAGGCCTGTGGTTTTGATACTGTATCTGGCGGGGGTTGTTGTTGTTGCGCTGCCTCTTTGACTAAGGATGGAATTTCCTTTCACCTTGGTTCCTCTGGAATTGTCTCTTCCTTGGCCAACTCTTTTGGCCAGGATGCTGCTGCTACTGACGTGGTGCGAGAGTCTTCTGCGATTTGGTCCAGTCATGCTCAAGTAAGGAGGACGTCTCTAAAGCTTCGTCTACCATCATTGGTGCACGGGTGTACACCTTTGTCCGTAAGACTGGTTTCAGACCCCGAGCGAATTTAAGTGCTCGCTTATTTTCTGTCATGTATAAGTTCAGACAAAATCTCTTCAGACTACGGAATCAGGTAATGTATTCCGCAAGAGAATAACTGCTCTGTTGAAGGTCAAGAAACTCTTGCATTTTCTGGCTCCTCTCGTGAGCTGGAAAATAAGCAGCGTAGAACGCTTCTACGAACTGCTCCCAATCCACTGGTTGATTGTCAAATTTTATCTCCTAGGTGGTCGCCCACAACCTTTCTGCGTCCTTCTTGAGACGATATGTGTCAAAGTCTACTTTCTGATCATCACCGACTTATAAAACAAGGAAGATACGCTCTATTTCTTTGATCCAATCTTCAGCAGCTTCAGGCGATGCTTTCCCGTCAAATGAGGGCGGATTCAAACCCATAAATTGCTTGTATGGCACCGCTGCAAGGGGAACTTGGGCAGGTACTCCCTGTCCCTGGGCGGCCTGCTGGATATGCTCGCCCATGTTCCTCATGGTTTCCGCTTGTCGTCCTACAACCTCTGTAAGGTTGTTCAAAGTCTCCATGAGGTCGTCACACCTCATACGCCAAGCCATCTAAATACGAAAAATTCATGCATAAGAAACTGGCAAGTACACCAGGGTAGGAAATTTTCATTTATTTAATAAGGAAACTGAAACATTACAGAAGTACCCTTCATCAAGATAAGGTTAAAGAAACACTGCCAACAACTTAAGCATGATAAAAGCAAAAATGAAACACTAACTCAGTGTTTCTAACATCAAAGCATCACATCACAATTTCATGACTTGATGGTGTAGAAGTCCCTGTAGTCATTCCGACTACCACAGCGCCTCGGCCTAACACGTGGAGGAGAAACAATATTCCTCAGCGGCGTGTCAAAGATCTCCTGAACTTCCATGTGGATCGACGACACATACTTCGAAGAAACTACATACGGATAGGACTCGAGAGAATATTGGGGAGAATCGATTGCTCCTCGCCTTTCTCCGTCCAGGCAATCCACTTCCACAATCAATGGTCCAGTGACCAAAGATACATCATCGATGTCTTCCGCATTACTCTTTCAGAGTTCATCTTTCTGCTTCGTCTGCCATTCCTCTTCGACAAGCCCACGAAAACTACAGTAGGGGCACTCAGCCAACTCACGGGCATAAATTTGTCCCACGTGATCTTCCAAACACTTGGCACAGGGAGGTGCCAACATATGCACATTACATGCCAAATGTTGCATAACTCCACTCAGGGCCTCTTCGCCTCGAGTCAGGTTTTAGAGAGCCTCCAAAATCTTACCATAGCTCAGGTTTGTCAACATCTATTACATACACAACCACAAACACAAACTATCTAAAAAGTAGGAAATAAGGAAATAAAGAAGCTTAACTTATACTTACAGTGCGATGGATGATGCACGATGAAGCTCGGACCACACACTTAAACTCTGCTCTGATACCAATATTTGTGGTGCCCCAAACCCCTACTTTGGAAAAACTTGGAATTTTCATTGAATTTTTTTTTAAAGGTTTAAGTAGAAAACCAGCGGAAAGCAAGTGTGGGAAAAACAACAAAGCCGCAAGTCTGGGCGGCCACCACAGGTGAGTGCAACAAGTAACCAATAGTGTGTCAAGAGTGTAACTGTGGAGTAAAAAGGGTAAACACCCCAACAGTATGAAGAGTTACAAAATATAAGTACAAGTCTCAAAATAGGGATTACATCCCGAACAAAAATCCCAAAACCCAAAACCACCAGGTACAGGAACCGCATGTCAAGTGTGAGTCCTCCGAGCCTCCACCATGTAACATCGCATCAGCACTATACCTGTTCGTCACCTACATCCCCATAAAACAGGGTCAGTCCTCTTGCGAGGTGGTGAAGAAACAACCACAAGCAGTTATATATCATATAAAAAGGAAAGCAGTAACAGAACTGACAATTGTAAGTGCCGTGTCAGGAAGGTGCGAACATGACAAGTACTAGTCAACTAGAAAGTAACAAGATGAAGTAGCAGTAGAGTAAGTACTCAAAGCAGTAACAACTGTAACAAGAGCTGAACGACAAAGTAACCAAGTAACAGCTGAAGTAAGTAAGGTAACTGAAGTAAAGTCCACAAAACAAGTAAAGTAACAACTACTGTAAGTTAGCTGATTGGTTAGTCTTTAAGTTCTTACGATTACTCCTTCGGGTACGCGAAGGAAACCTCGCATTCTGTGAGACATGCACCCGACGTCTGTTATTCAATTATAGTATCATAATCGGGGAAGCTACAGATCGAGTCAACCACATGCGAGCAACACACGACTAGGAGAAACACTCGCATAGGTAAGGATTGCAATCCATACTACTGCAATAGTGAGGTCCTAAGAAGGCAACCTCGACCTCCCTGACAATGAGTGACCGGAGGCCAAAGGACGCTACAGCTCCTATCAAACACGTGTCGTAGTAACGACAAGTCACTCAGGGTTGTACTGATCATGCATATATTTCAGGGTTAATTAATATTAAAATATGTATGATTTTATGAAAAAATGTTTAAAAACCCAATTTTATGTTAGTTTTTAGTAAATGAGCTAAAAGGATTGAAAATTAGAAAATGCTTGAAAAAGTAGCTTTATTTTGCATTTTAGTACATATTTTAATGTTTTTATTTACGTAGTAGTTTTAGTGTTAATAAAAAATTTAAAAAAATAGAGAAACATAGCTTTATTTTGCAATTTAGTTAAATCATTTTGGTTTTCTTTATAGAAAAGAAGAATTTTTTTTATTAAATATACATATTAGAATAGTTATATATATTTTTTAGAAAAAATAGTCAAATGAGGAATTTTATAAATAACTCTTAGAAAGTATTTTTTTAGAATTTAAAAAAAAAAGCAAAACTCAGCCGAGTGCTTTAAAAACTCATGAAAGGGGATTTTTCAAAACTGTCTTCCTCTGTGCGCCTTCTCCCTCTCTCCTAACCTTTCCCCTCCACCTCTTCCTTACCTTACTTCTCCTTCTCCCTATTTCTCTCTTCTCTTTTCATGTGGAGGTTTTTCTCAGTCCGGTGGCGGCGTATGGAAGGAGTCTGATCTCTTCTAATCCCTCTCAAGTTACGGTAAGTTTTTCTTCAACTTCTTCTTCTTTTTCTTCTTTTTCCACATTTATCTTCTTCTTCTGGTTCGATTAATGAAGTCAGGTTATGTTTCTGTGTAATGAAAAACGAAAAAAAAGAAAGAAAAATAAAAAGAAACAAAAACTCGATCATTGTTGTTTCTGATTTTTTTCGTATGATAATCAATTTTGTGATTGATGCTTTAGTTAGATGATCGATTTTGTGATTGATGCTTTAGTTAGATGAATGTTGATTCTAAATTCCAGTTTACATTCTGAATTCCATAGTTCCTGTGCTTAAAAACCTGTCGCCGGAATCCAATACAGTTCTTCAAATATTTGATCGATCATCTGAATCGATTTTTAATCTTGTCTTTGGATACAAATTTTCCTCTGGATCATTTGAATTTCGATTTGCTATGGATCATCTGGATCATTTGATTTGTGATTTGTGATTCTGAAATCAGATCTCTGGATTTGCTGTGGATAGTTGGTCAGAATCCACTCTGCTTCGCCGAAATTTTTTTTCTTTCACCGTGAAAATCTGTTTCATGGTGGAATAGTATCACCTGACTTTTGGCAATTGAAACCTGGCTTGTGTGAGCACTGATCGATCTTTTGATCGATTGCCTCAGTTTTAGGATTAATTGATTACTGATTTACTGAGTTTCAGGTCTGATTGGTTTCTATCTACTGATATCTCCAGTGAATAGTGATCGACTGATCTCAGGAGTTCTGGATCGGGTTTGAGTAGGAAGATACTGATTTTCGGATCAGTTTTATTGATTGATCGAATGATCTCAGGAGTTCTGGATCAGGTTTGAGAGCAAGATATTATTGAGTGATTTACTATTGGATTTCTAAGCATTATGCAACTTCCGATGATAGGGTGTCATCTACTGAGTTTTTCGATTAGCTATTAGTTAATTGATGTGTTAACTGTTAGTAATTAATTTGTTAATTGAATTGATTAGTTGTTAAAATGATTTGTTAGTCAAATTGAGTTGTTAGTTGATTGAATAATAGTGTTCACTGATTTGCAATTTCATTTACTTAGTTGAGTAATGTAAGATTTAAGGTAGTTAGCATTATATTTTTCTCTTCTTAGATGATTAGTATTATTACTTTGTAATCAATTACATTAGTGTTTAGCATTTAGGTTAGTAGTATTTGATTTCATTAGTATCTGTTAAATTTAGCATATAATTTAATTTAGTGAACATTGCATGCATAGTTATACTTACACTCGTTTAGTATTATCATTGCTTATTTCAATATAATTTTTAGCATTCATTTCGTGCATTTTAGATAGAATCATTCTAGTCTTTTCTTGTGTACTGCTCGTGTGTTGTTGAATTGTGCAGGAAAGCACGGAGCAGAAGCAAGTGTTATGTTGATGCAAGCTTTCAAATATATTACACGAGAAGTACAAACATAAAAGACTTTTGCTTTTATTGTAAATTTAGGAATTTAATTCTGGGTTTGTAAATATCGCTTTTTACGCCCTCTGCGAAGGGTATTCATTTGTTGTAATAGTTAGTTGTTTTTACTTTTCTCGTACATTTTACATTTCATAATACGGCAATAAAGAATAGTTTAGATTTGTTTGCTTGAATACGAAATATTCCCGTTCCCTGAGTTCGACCCGGTCTCATCCACTAGTGAGAACCGGTTTTTATTATTTGATGTCTGGTTTTCACATGTTTTACATATAAAAATCTTTTCAAAATTACAACGATTTAAAAGAAGACATCATGTACCATCCACCCTCTCCCAAGGTGAACCATTTTGTGAATGGGGCGAAGCAGGTTTATCTTTCTTAGGCTCATGTTCATCCATACCTCACAACGAGGAATTTGCCTCATGGTCCCCGCAGGGTACGCAAAATGAGGACTTGGCCTGCCCATTCACGTGCTCAGCCTCACGTGGCCAACGGAGCACACTGCTCGTGAAAGCAGTCAAAACACCATCTTATTATTTCTGTTTAGAGTATATCACACAAGAGTCCATTACAACACAAGGGCCACTGCCCGAGGACTCCAACTAAGCCCACAACAAGTCATTTCATTATTCACACCCTATGGTGTTCAATTTTCTATCCTTTCATTTTATTAAAGTAAGTGCACATGGTGCGCTTACCAATACCTCAAGCGATGTACCTCCTTAGGGTACGCACTACCCAGTAACCGTGTCAGGATGTGCAAAGTGTAAGGGTAACATGAGCTTTCTAATATTTGCACAAAAAAGCTATAAGATGCATTACATGATATTAAAATGCACTACATTGCATATTTCAGTGTTAAGATTGCATCTATCAATATTTCATACGTATGAGAATTACATTTGCATTCTTGAGGGTTTGAAATTGAACTTATCTATATTTTCATCTTATGGGAATAACATTTGCATTTCCCGAAGGTTCGAAGTTGAACTTAACCAACATCCTGTCTAATGGGAATAACATTGGTCTTCCCAAGGTGGATCGTCACTCCTGCAGGGTAGGTGCAATTGCGACCCAAAAGAATCATTATGCGTGGTTCAACACACTTATGTATTTACAACAAGTCTGGGATAATCCTTCTTATCGGAATAACATTAGCTATTTCCATGGTATGGGTGCCGCGCCTGCGGACCCGAAACAATGGTATTTAAACAACACTTGTAATTTTAAATAACGAAGTCTCTAAGCTTGTGAACTTACCATAATGACCAAAGCATACCGTTCTAGTCTGTCGAACGTAAACCAAGACATAAGGGTTTTCCTTACTCAATACGACACACATATGTGTCGAAGGTGATTCTGAAGTAACCCATCTAATGGGGATTACATTAGCATTACCACGGTTCGAGGTGCCGCGCTGGAGTACCCGAAACACCCGTTCGCCAAACCGAAAGTGGGATAACAATGTAATTCATACCTAGTTCAGAGTGTAGAAAACATCTAAGGAAAGCACTAGGACGGGACACCAGAGTGTCGCAGGTCCATTCGGTAATACCGAATTAATCATTTAGTGCTTTAGTAAAGACATATATATATATATATATGTGTATATATGTGTGTAGATCCACATTATCATACACACGCGACGAGACTCATATATACATGTATACATATATACATAGTTTCATTTATATTTAAAAAGTATATATATATATATAGAACTTACTCGGACCCGGTGCATCCCAAAGCACGCACTGGTGCTAAAAATCTGACCGAGTTGCGAGGATGGTGCGGGGCAATGCAAGGGCTAATTTGAACCTAATAGGGTTCAGCTCGAAGGAGGTACCGAGCTGGTTGATGCTAAAGCACGTTGACAGCCACGATAGTGGCATGAACAAGGCTGCAAGTGTGCCCGTACAAAGATCTGCACACTTGCTTCCAACAGGTTGCAACTAGGATTTAGGTCTGGAAAATCGGACCACGCTGCCACATATAAATAAAGGTTCTGGTCCAACACTTGGTCCGGACCGGACTGCTAACCAGATTCGGTTGGGGCTAGCTCAAGCCCCTAACAAGGGCTAAATTGGTAATTCTAAAGAAAAGAGGCACTAAGGTCAAATCAAGGGGGTCTGGTCCTTCGGACCAAACGACTCTAACCATGGTAGGATCTGAACCTTTCTGTTCAGACGCGAGCCACTAAGGCTCATCTAAAAAAGAAAGAGCCCCGGGGCATTCAGCACGAGTTGGCTGGCACCCGGCTCCAAATAGGTGGAGCCGCGGATAGCACGAGGTGCTAGCTGGGCTGCTAATGGGTTCGAGTCTGAACCTTGGTTCAGACCTGCACCCGCCACGAGTTAACAGGTTGCCAAGGGTGTGCAGCACCCAAGTGGTGCGCACCCAACTCCAGTCAAGAGGAAAAACGGCTAGGCCGGCTAAAAGAATTTGAGACATCAAGAGAGCTGGACACGGGGGAAGGGGCTGGTCCATAGGACTCTGCTGCCCACAACCACGAACAGGTCTGAACCACTCAGTTCAGACATGGACCCCAAATAGGGTCGCCAACCATAGCCCGGGAGCCCAGCTCTTGCGCCTAGCACCCGACTCCTCCTAAGAAAGGCCAAGGCTGGCACCGGGTGCCAGCCTTGCTGCCATAGTCTGAACACACAGGTCTGAACCCTGGGTTCAGACCTGCCTACAACAGAAACACCAAGGTACAAAAAGACTATATATATAATATTAATTTTTTTTTGTAGGCATGCGCTGGGCACACGGACCATCCGCATGGCGCCCAGCCCAGCCATGCCGCAAACCGGGTTGGCCAGAGGGTCTGGTCCACCTGACCAAGCAGTGCCATCCCTAACCTGAATCAGAGCCCAAAGGCTCGGTTCACTACAGCAAAAGAAATGCTGGGCACACACCCAAGGCTGGCCCAGCCAACTCTACCATTCGGGTCCGAAGAAGCTGAAACAAAAAGATCTGAAAAGAGGGAAAAGCACATGCTACCGGAAACCTGACCTCCCCACATCCAAGGTGAGCTGGTCACACTGTGACCAACACCCACGAACACGGCTGCAACCTCAGTCCCAACGTGTTGGGACTGGGTTGAGCCCAAACATCAAAAGAGAAAGCACAAACGACATGAAAAAGTGCTGATGGCTGGAACACACCAACGGGTGTTCCAGCATCACAAGGGACTTGCCAAACGTCCCGAGCGTAGACTGGACGAGCTCAGCTCGGTCCAGCACACCCAGAAATGTTGCAATGGCCATGAACTCAGCAGAAAATAAAAACAGGAAAACAAAACATGACAACATTGTACTAATAAGGTAAACAACAAATAAATAAGAGGATGATTAAAAGCTGAAGTGAAATTGAAAGGAAATCGAAAGGGAAAAGATTGCAATGCATGCAGCAAGAAGATAATGCAATCCATGGTGATTCAAGATTTGAAATACAATCACTATAACTAAAATCCATTGTTTGGGCTTGCATTCATAGATGCACGGCATCGTCGGCTTCATGAGTGTTGAATCAAGAGCGAACCGAGTTGATGTCTTCACCTTTGCTATTTTTTTGAAGAAGATGGAAGAGGGATAATGTGCTGCAGCTACTCACACCCAAGAGAAACCCACGGCAGGAGTGAGGAAGCTTGAGAGAAGAGAGAAAGAAGAAGTGAAGGAGTCCTTGCAAAAGTCGTCCAACAAGAGAGCCCCCTTTATTTTTTTTTGTAAAGCTTTTATAGATGTTGGCTTAGGGGTGGATGGCTGGGATTTAATCCCTCCAAGATGGAGGGTTGGGAATCCCCACGCCCCACAACAACCAATGCATGTTGGTCTTTCAAAAAGTTTTATAAAACTTTCAAAAACGCCACTATTAAAAGCCTTTAAAATTTCAACAATTTACAAGGGGGCGCCCTTGGCTGCCACCCAACTCCACCTATCGGTTTTAAGAGTTTGAAATTTTTTTGAAAACCTTACAATTTTGCCATGGGGCGCCAGCCCCATGTCCCCCTTTTTGGAATAGACGCCCCTCATGATGGAGCCTAGCTTCATCATGAGGTTTTTAGAAGAGATGCATGGCCAATGAAGGCCTCCTTTTTAAATCCATGCAAGATATTTTCAGAAATGCCATCCAGCTGGTCAGTTCTTGACCAGCTGGTCAACCATGGCCATGGACGTCTACTATAGGGTTGTCCATGGGTTTTGGATCCACTAGATGCCTCGAATCCAAATCCAAAATTGCATATTGTATATATCTCAAAATAATGCTTATTTAATGCATTAAAATAATAATTTAATTCCAACAAATTATTTAGTTCTCTTTATAACCTTAAATAACATAAAATGGACATTTCCTCTTGATAAAATACCTCTCGTTCGCTAGAATTAAGCGTTTTAAGATTCGGGCCCAATATTAAATCAAAACTCATAATTCACATGCACTGACGAGGTTTTCTCGTTGTTCGGATCTCAAATTCAAGGTGTATCACCACAACCCTATTCCAAACTTACCCTAGAAGTTTCGGTGGTTGATTCATTGTGGATTTTCCGAAGTTGCTCTATTTACATAAAATTACGTGATTTTACCCAACTCTCAAAATAAGCAAAATCTCAGAAATTGTCAAAACATCAAAATTCATCGATTTTCATATAATTACGCAATATACATCAAAAATTAAGATCATGGATCTTACACCTCATGTTCAACTACTTTTGAGAGAACAGATATTTGAGGCTCTTGTGGTCTGAGAAGACCTCGAACGATTCTTCATACAAGTAATGTCGCCACGATTTCAGAGCAAACACAACTGCTGCTAACTCCAAATCGTGTGTCGGGTAATTCCTCTCATGGGTCTTCAACTGTCTAGAAGCATAGGCAATCACCTGGCCGTGCTGCATTAGCACGCAACCCAATCCGGTACCAAAGGCGTCTGTGTACACCACAAACCTACCTCTGCCAGAAGGTAAAGCTAACACCGGCGAGGTCGTCAGCTTTGACTTCAGGATCTGGAAACTGTTTTCAGAAGCACTGTTCCACTTGAACTTGATATCTTTACGCAAAAGCTTCGTCAAAGGTAGGGCAATCTTTGAGAAAATCTTTGCCTTCTGCAACTGATCGAAAAGATCTTCGATCCTGGGTAACGGATACTTGTTCTTGATCGTTGCTTGGTTGAGCATCCGATAGTCGATGCACAACCTCAAGGATCCATCCTTCTTCTTTACGAACAGCACTGGTGCTCCCCACGCAGAAGCACTAGGTCAAATAAAACCCTGATCTAATAGTTCTTCCAACTGTCGCTTCAATTTCTCAAGTTCTACTCGAGCCATACGATACGGTGCCTTGGAAATAGGTGTAGTTCTAGGCAACAACTCAATACAAAATTCGATCTCTCGCTTCAAAGGTAAACCAGGTAATTCCTCCAGAAACACATCGGAAAATTCTCGGACCACGTCCAAGTCATCAATCAAAACCATCTCATGTTCAACTGGGGCAATACTGACCAAGAATGCAGTACCCTCGTTCTGCAAATACTTCTGAGCCTTGAAAGTAGAAATCATACGACTATTGCGCAAGGGTCGAGGAAGCTTGATCTCCAAGATAGGACGATCAGGTTGAAAAAGAACAACCTTGCCTTCTCGACAAAAGACTTGAGCATGGTACTAAAAAAGCCAATCCATGCCTAGAATGACATCGAACTTCGTCATGTCTAGCAGGATTACATCAGCTGACAGGTTCTGCCATGCAACTGACACCTCAATGCTCAGAATGTACGAATCACAAAAAGACTGCTCACCAATCGGAGTGCGAACCTCTAATGGGTAATTCAAAAACTCTACTGTCAGAGGTAAATTACGGGCAAATCTAGCGGCTATGAAAGAATGTGAAACACCATAATCAAATAATAGAAAAGTTGCATGCCCGACGACTGAGATAATACTTTGGACCAACTCTCCCTTGGTCACTTGCTCTATAGTTGCCGCGTATGCACGTCCGGCAATGACTTTCTGATTGGTCTGCTTCGGCTGATGCTATTGCTGCTGCTGATACTGCTGAGGCTGCCTCTGTTGCGCCTGCTGAGAAGTTTTTGGCATATTTCTTTGTTGGTTATCCACTTTTTTCTTCCTACAGTCCCTGATGTAATGGCCCATCTTGCCACAATAAAGGCAACCGCCCATGTCACGCGGACAGGGTCACCCTAGATGGTCAGTGGTGCACTTTGGGCAACTTGTCGTGGTGATCTGCTTCTGTGACTGTTGGAACTGGCGCTGCTGATGTTGATGTTGGGGCCGTCGGTTTTGGTACTATAGCTGGTTGGTGTTGGTGTTGTTGTTGTTGTTGTTTCGATTATTTTTTGACGGAGGATGAAACTTCCTTCCACCCTGGTTCTTCTGAAACTGTCTCTTCCTCGACCAACTCTTTTGGCCTGGATGATGCTGCTGCTGTCGGGATGCTGGAGCCTTCTGAGATTTTGCCCAATCATGCTCTAACAAGGAGGCTGTCTCCAAAGCCTCGTTCGTTGTCGTCGGTGCACACGTTGTTATGACAATGAAGCCAAACATGATACTTCAAGTACAAGGTTTTGATGATGAGCAAGTGGAATCAACTGCATTTCAGCCAAGGCTATGAAGAAATTGAAGAATTCAGTGAAGAATCTTTGAAGACTAGTGTGCAAATGTTTATTTCATTAAAAGTCTTAGATTCTTGTAAGAGCCTTACTTAGAGTGCATATTTAGGTTGCATTTCACCTTAAAAGTCTTTAGAAAAAGTTTTCTAAAAAGAACCCTCATGAAAATCTTTTTAGAAAACTCTTTTCTTAAATTTTCATGTTTATTAGTCGACCAATAGTCTTACCAGTCGACTAATCCTTTCGCGTCATATTTTCTAAAAAGTCATTTTTGTCAAATTAGTCGACCGAAGGTTTTATCAGTCGACTGGACAGAATGTATGTTTTCTGGAAAATTAGCAGCAGTCGACTAATGGTTTTATCAGTCGACAGAACAGAACATGTGTTTTCTGAAAATTTAGCAGCAGTCGACTAATGCTTTTTATCAGTCGACCGAACATAATGTTTGTTTTTCAGAAGATTTTAGCAGCAGTCGACTAAAAGGTTTTTCAGTCTACTGATGATATTATCAGTCGACTAACTTTTCTCAAGTCGACTAAGTTTCAAAAGTTTAGATTTTCAAACGGCTCGATTAACAGATCAGTCGACCGACGATAACTGTCAGTCTACTAATAACTAACTATTAGTCGACTAACTGATGTTTCAGTCGACTAATTTTGCCGTTTTCCTGAAACTTCACAAAGGCGTGTCTTTTCATTTTTCAAACGTTTTGATCATTCGAAATGGACCGTTTTGACACCCTTTCATACTCTCAACGTATGGAAAACTTTCAACTATAAATTGAGTGCATTCTAAACTCAAAAACAATTAAATTCAATAGAATTATATTGAATTACTTCTTGCTTTTCACTCCTATTTAGTCAAGTATTTGTTTTCTCACTCACGTGATATTTTCACTTCAGTTTTTCACTCAAATCACTTTGAGAGATAGTGAATTCGTGAGTAGAGTGTTTCAACAACCTCAAAAGCCAATTGCATCTCATTTGCATTCAAAAGGAAGGCTCATAGGTTGTATTGTAAGTTGTTATTTCTTTTCTGTAAAAAGAAGGACTCCTTGGTGTAAAGGAGTTGTTTGCTTTCAGTAGGATTGTTACTGAAAGTGGAACCGGTTATGGTCTGTGTGATCTTGTAGTTTACAAGGTTGATAGTGGAAAATCTCAAGCGGGTTTTGCTTGGGGACTAGATGTAGGTCGGGTTAGACCGAATCAGGATAAAATCTTGTGTTCTTTGTGTGTTTGCTTTGAGATTTGCAAAATCATTCTATATTCCGCAGAAAATTTTAAAAGCACTATTCAACCCCCCTCAAGTGCTCGTTGCCTCCATCCTAGTGCACTTTCATTTGGTATCAGAGCAAAGGTTTGCTATTACTTTGATTTGACCATCATCTAGCATGGCAACTACAACATCTCAGCACAAAGAAGGAAGCTCCTTTGTTCGTCCTCCTCTCTTCGATGGAACAAACTATGGATACTGGAAAGTAAGAATGACAATATTCCTGCAATCCATGGATCTCGATATCTGAAGAGTTGTTTCAGAAAAGTACCAAACTCCATCAACTGATTTCAGCCGATGGACCGATGATGAAAAGGAGACTGCTTCACTTAATGCCAAGGCAATGAATGCCTTATATTGTGGCGTTGACAAGGTAGAATTCAATCGCATCTCTCAATGCTCTATAGCAAATGAAATTTGGCATACTCTTCTAGTAACTCACGAAGGTACGTCAAAGGTAAAGGAATCTAAAATTGCTTCTTTAGTTCATAAATTTGAATTGTTCAAAATTAAGCAAAATGAATCTATATCGGACATGGTAACTAGAATGACCGATATAACTAACACTTTGAAATCCCTTAGAAAAGAATATTCACAAGTGGATTTAGTCAGAAAGATTCTAAGGTGTTTAACTCCTGAATGGGAGAGAAAAACCACTGCTATTGAAGAAGCAAATGATCTCAATACTCTCACTCTTGAAGACTTAGTTGGTAACCTAATGGCATATGAGGTCCAACTTCAAGACAGACAAGAAGAAGAGCCTAAAAAAAAATCTCTTGCTTTTAAGGCTACTTCTGACTCAGAAAATTCAGAAGAAGATGAAGATGAAGATACTGCCCTCATCACAAAGCAATTCAGAAGATTCATCAAAAAGGGAAGATTTCAAAGAAAGGGAAAGAAAGCAGATTCTTCCATTCCCAATGAAGTAAAGTGCTTTAACTGCAAAAAGGCAGGACATATCAAGAAAGATTGTCCTCTTCTCAAATTCAATCCCAAGGACCAATTCAAGAAGAAAAAGGCATTTCAAGCATGTTGGGATGATAGTGACTCCTCTTCCGATGAAGAATCAAATGAAGAAGTCGCCAACATGTGTTTTGTAGCACAAGAAGATTCAGTAAGTCAATTTGACTATGATGAGTCATTTGAAGCATTTAATGATTTATATGCTAAATTTAAGAGTCTTAGTTCTAAAAATAAAGAGTTAAAAACTGAAAATTTAACTCTTGACTCTCAAAATAAAGCGTTACTTCAAGAAATAGAAGATCTCAAGAAGGAAAACTCTTGCCAAGCACTTGAGATAAAAGAAATTAGAGTTAGAACCAATCTCTTACAAAAAGAAATATCTAGTCTTAAAGAAAAGTCAAATGATCTTCTTTCTATAGTGACCAAATTCACAAATGGTCAATAGAATCTAGAAAAACTTCTTGGTTCTCAAAGATGCTCGGTTAATAAAACCGGATTGGGATATAGCTTCTTTGATACTTAAAATAGACCAAACTATGTGGTGAAAAATCAAAGACATTATTCTCAACCTTTTGTTCATAAAACTAAACTTTCTAGTTCTAATAGAAATGCATCTAGAAATGATTATTCTAGAAATGTTTATTCTAAATCTTTTTATAGAAAGAATATCTATTATCAAAGGAAACCAAAATCCAAATGGATATGGGTTCCTAAGACTAACTCTCATGGACCCGAAAATAGAAACGGGTCAAATGCTCGGTTTTCTGATTTTGTTGTAGGTACACAACATAAGGAGCAAATGAATATTGGACAGCGGCTGTTCCAAACATATGACTGGAAGGCCGGAGTTATTTTCCACCCTCCAAAATAAGGATGGAGGAACCGTCACCTTTGGTGACAATAACAAGGGAAAAGTCATAGGTATTAATAATATTGGTAATCCAAAATTTCCCTTGATAGAAAATGTTCTTTTAGTAGATGGTTTAATGCATAATTTAATATCTATCAGTCAATTATGTGATAAAGGTTTTCATGTTTCTTTTGAAAATGATTTATGCTTAATTTCTAATTTTCAATCTAAAAAGATCATTTTTAAAGGTAAAAGAAGAAACAATGTGTATGAACTATATCTAGATGAATTACCCTCTTTTAATGAAAAATGTCTTATTGTTTCAAATGAAATTCAGTGGTTATAGCACAAGAGACTTGGACATGTTAACTTTAAAATTATTTCAAAATTATCCAAGAATGATCTTGTAAGAGGCCTACCTAGAATACCATATAAAAAGGATCACTTATGTGATGCTTGTCAAAGGGGTAAACAAATCAAGAGTTCTTTTAAAGCAAAAGATATAGTTTCAACAAAACGTCCTCTTGAACTTTTACATTTAGATCTATTTGGACCATCTAGAATTCAAAGTTTGAATGGTAGCAAGTATGCTTTTGTTATAGTAGATGATTATTCTCGGTTTACATGGGTGATTTTTCTAAAAAGCAAAAATGATGCTTTTTCAGAATTTTCTAAACTTTGTAGAAGAATTACAAATGAAAAATCAACATCTATTATTAAAATTCGTAGTAATCATGGTGGTGAATTTGAAAATGAATCTTTTCTAAAGTTTTATTATTTACATGGTATATCTCACAACTTTGCTTTTCCTAGAGCGGCTCCACAAAATGGAGTTGTTGAAAGAAAGAATAGAACTTTGCAAGAATGTGCTAGAACCATGCTTCAAGATAAAAATTTACCAAAATACTTTTGGGCTGAAGCAATTAATACAACATGTTATGTCTTAAATCGTGTTCTTATTCGACCAATTTTACATAAAACATGTTTTGAATTATATTATGATCGTATACCAAAAATCTCATATTTCAAAATTTTTGGTAGTAAATGTTTCTTGTTAAATACCAAAGATAATCTTGATAAGTTTGATTCAAAATCAGATGAATCAATATTTCTTGGATATTCTTCTAGAAGTAAAGCATATCGTATTTTCAATAAAAGAACATCTTGTATTGAAGAATCTTTACATGTTGCATTTGATGAGAATTGTGAGCAAGTTATACCTCTAAGCGAAGGAGAAGAAGTAATACTTCAAGAAGAACCCTTGATAGAGAGTACTTCTCAAGAAAATATTCCTCTTCAACCAGTTTGGAAAGAAGTTCCTAATCATCCACATGAACAAGTTATTGGTGAAATAAAGAGTGGTGTCCAAACTAGAAGGCAGTTGGAAAAATATATTGCAAATGTTGCTTTCATATCTAAATTAGAACCAAAGAATATCAATGAGGCATGTGATGATGAATTTTGGCTTTTGGCCATGTCTGAAGAACTTAACCAATTCACTAGGAATGATGTTTGGGATCTAGTTGATAGACCAAAGGATCATCCGGTAATTGGAACAAGATGGGTCTTCCGAAATAAGCTGGATGAAAATGGTGAAGTCATTCGTAACAAAGCAAGGCTAGTAGCACAAGACTATAATCAAGAAGAAGGCATAGATTTTGATGAAACCTATGCACCAGTGGCTCGATTAGAGTCAATTCGAATGATGCTTGCTTTTGCTAGTTACATGAACTTCAAGTTATATCAAATTGATGTTAAGAGTGCATTCTTAAATGGACACATCAATGAAAAAGTTTATGTAGAGCAACCTCCAGGCTTTGAAAATGAGAAATATCCAGAAAAAGTCTACAAATTGAAAAGAGCTTTGTATGGACTCAAACAAGCACCAAGAGCATGGTATGAAAGACTACGAAATTTTCTAGAACAATCTGGTTTTTCCATTGGTCGGGTAGACTCCACTTTATTTATTAAACATTTTAATTCAGATATTCTTATTGTGCAAATTTATGTTAATGACATAATATTTGGTTCTACTAATGATTCTCTTTGTAAAGAATTTGCTAAAGCTATGCAGGAAGAGTTTGAAATGAGCTTGATGGGCGAATTAAACTACTTCCTTGGACTACAAATAAAGCAAACTGAAGAAGGAATCTTCATCAATCAGGCTAAGTATACAAAAGAACTTCTCAAGAGATTTGGGATGGACTTATCGAAATCAAGAAGGAATCCTATGAGTACAACTACTTCTCTTGATAAAGATGAAAATGGTAAAAGTGTAGATACTAAGCTCTACAGAGGTATGATCGAATCTCTATTATACTTAACTGCTAGTCGACCTGATATTATGTTTAGTGTTTGTATGTGTGCAAGATTTCAAGCTAATCCAAAGGAATCTCATTTAACTGCAATAAAACAAATTCTTCGATATTTGAAAGATACTTCAGATTTCGGTTTGTTTTACCCAAAATCATCTTCCTTTGATTTGGTTTCATATAGTGATGCAGATTTTGCAGGAAGTAAATCTGATCGCAAGAGTACTAGTGGAACTTGTCATTTCTTAGGAAATTCCTTAGTCTCTTGGTTTAGTAAAAAGCAAAATTCAGTATCACTCTCAACAACTGAAGCAGAATATATAGCGTCTAGTTTAGCATGTTCACAAGTACTTTGGATGAAACAAACCTTAAAAGATTTTGGTTTGAATTACTCCACAACAACTATATATTGTGATAACACTGGTGCTATAAATCTTTCGAAAAATCCTATTCAGCACTCAAGAACTAAGCATATTGAAGTTAGACATCATTTTTTAAGAGATCATGTGTTAAAAGGAGATATTTCGTTAAATTTTATTTCCACTAAAGAACAACATGCCGATATCTTCACTAAACCTCTTAAAAATGAAGATTTTATGAGAATTAGGAGAGAACTAGGTATTTGCTCGTTTTTGGATTTATAAAAATGCTGATTTTTGAACAAAATCTCAAAATCGCACTATATTAGTCGACCGATAAAATTTTAGTCGACTGGTGTTTTATATTTTGGAATGTATCGCACCATGTTAGTCGACCGATATATTTCTAGTCGACTGATGATATTTTTAGAATAAGTCGCACTTTTTAGTCGACCGATAAAGTTTTAGTCGACTAATTTTTTTTTTAAAAAAAAATTTAAATGAAGGGACCCGACACCCCTTGGATTTGTTTTAAAACCTGTTTTTTTTTTAAAAAGAGGCATCGTTTCACTTCGTACCATTTCGTTTTTCTAAAAAATGAAACCCTTAAAAACGAAAACCCCTCTTTCTCTCTTGCCTCTCTCTCTTCCGAAAAACCCTCAGAGTGCCATTCGACTCCATCTTCGCCGGGATTTTCTTACCGTAATAGGGAGACGCCAGAATCTTCTGGCCGTGATCTTGAAACGCCGGAATCCTCTTGCAGTGACTGGCACATCTTCAAAACACGCCAGAACTCTCTTGCCGTGACAGTGTATTGCCGGAATCCCCTTGTGGCCGACCTCTCCTCGACGTCAACAACCGCATCGACCTTCGTTTTTTATCGCCGGAAAGCTTTTTCCCTTTGCCGGACGTCATTTGGAAGCCGACATTTTTTTGGTAACTTTTTTTTACCATGCCTCGTACGAAGTCTGCATCTGCAAAAGGTTTAGGTTCTCATCCTCCTACACCTTCTTCAAGATATGGTTGTAATATTTTAAACTTGTATCTCTATTTTGCTTATGCTATTTTTGCCCTTACTCTTTTTTATTCTGACAAAGGGGGAGAAAAAGATAAAGATAGCATTACATTGAAATTGCAGGAGATCTTGAGAAAAAGATGATATCAATTACATTGCAAGAGATCTTGCATGAGAAATGCAAAATTAAGAGAAAAAGAAAGCTTTGAATGAATGTATTTCTAAATGCATGAAGAAATGATGAATGGAAATGCAAACCAATCAATATGTGTTATATGTGCTTTAAATGTGCTAACTTTTAATGTTTTGCAGCATATTGATAGGGGGAGTAAAATCTCCATCTATGCATCTAAATGCTTCATCTTTGATTAAGTTTGTCATCATCAAAAAATGGGAGATTGTTACGACAATGAAGCCAAACATGATACTTCCAGTACAAGGTTTTGATGATGAGCAAGTGGAATCAACTGCATTTCAGCCAAGGCTATGAAGAAATTGAAGAATTCAGTGAAGAATCTTTGAAGACTAGTGTGCAAATGTTTATTTCATTAAAAGTCTTAGATTCTTGTAAGCGCCTTACTTTGAGTGCATATTTAGGTTGCATTTCACCTTAAAAGTCTTTAGAAAAACTTTTCTAAAAAGAACCCTCATGAAAATCTTTTTAGAAAACTCTTTTCTTAAATTTTCATGTTTATTAGTCGACCAATAGTCTTACCAGTCGACTAATCCTTTTGCGTCATATTTTCTAAAAAGTCATTTTTGTCAAATTAGTCGACCGAAGGTTTTATCAGTCGACTGGACAGAATGTATGTTTTCTGGAAAATTAGCAGCAGTCGACTAATGGTTTTATCAGTAGACTGAACAGAACATGTGTTTTCAGAAAATTTAGCAGCAGTCGACTAATGCATTTTATCAGTCGACCGAACAGAATGTTTGTTTTTCAGAAGATTTTAGCAGCAGTCGACTAAAAGGTTTTTCAGTCTACTGATAATATTATCAGTCGACTAACTTTTCTCAAGTCGACTAAGTTTCAAAAGTTCAGATTTTCAAACGGCTCGATTAACAGATCAGTCGACCGACGATAACTGTCAGTCTACTAATAACTAACTATTAGTCGACTAACTGATGTTTCAGTCGACTAATTTTGTCGTTTTCCTGAAACTTCACAAAGGCGTGTCTTTTCATTTTTCAAACGTTTTGATCGTTCGAAATGGACCATTTTGACACCCTTTCATACTCTCAATGTATGGAAAACTTTCAGCTATAAATATGAGTGCATTCTACACTAAAAAACAATCAAATTCAATAGAATTATATTGAATTACTTCTTGCTTTTCACTCCTATTCAGTCAAGTATTTGTTTTCTCACTCACGTGATATTTTCACTTCAGTTTTTCACTCAAATCACTTTGAGAGATAGTGAATTCGTGAGTAGAGTATTTCAACAACCTCAAAATCCAATTGCATCTCATTTGCATTCAAAAGGAAGGCTTATAGGTTGTATTGTAAGTTGTTATTTCTTTTCTGTAAAAAGAAGGACTCCTTGGTGTAAAGGAGTTGTTTGCTTTCAGTAGGATTGTTACTGAAAGTGGGACCGGTTATGGTCTGTGTGATTGATGTCTTCTTTTAAATCGTTGTAATTTTGAAAAGATTTTTATATGAAAAACATGTGAAAACCAGACATCAAATAAAAAAAACCGGTTCTCACTAGTGGATGAGACCGGGTCGAACTCAGGGAACGGGAATATTTCGTATTCAAGTACAAAAATCTAAACTATTCTTTATTGCCGAATTATTGAAATGTAAAATGTTTAAGAAAGGTAAAAACAACTAACTATTACAACAAATGAATACCCTTCACAGAGGGCGTAAAGTGCAATATTTACGAACCTAATTAAATTCCTAATTCTAAATTGAAAAGTAAAAATCTTCAATCTTCGTATTTCGTGTCACGTAATCACTTCTGCTCCACTTCTGTGCTATCCTGCACAAGTCAAAAGACACGAGCAGTACACGATAAAAGAATAAAACTATACTACAAGAATTATAAAATCTAAATGACACCCCTAAGTAAAAAATGATTACTAACTACTAATTGACATAAAATAAAATGCTAACTATTACAAAAGATGTTAATCAAATCTACTATTAACTAATTGATTAATCTAATTACTAACTATTAATGAACTAAAAAATAACTATTGTTATATTAAACTAAACAACTACAAGCTAATGAATTACTAATCTTTAAGATGAAACATCAACAACCAATTCTCAACAATTCTTAGTGAAACCCAAATTTTGCTCCAGCTAATACTTAATGAACACATGCAATGAAGCTCATTAAAAATCAACAATGGAATTCAGTAAAAATCAGTAAGTAACCATCATTGAAAAATATGAAAATCCTCTAAAAATCATTGTTAACATTAATCCAATCAGTTGGAAATCACACCAGAAATTCAGAAATCATTAACAACAAGAGAGATAGCAGTTTAGGCACTTAAACTGGATCCAGCTATCCGGTTATACCGATCCACAACACATTAACACATAAACGAACTGTTGTTGCCAGATTACAATTTCACGGCAAAAATGAGGTGCCGCCAGATCAAGATGGACATAATAATTGCCGAAATCTCTGTCATGGATCAGAACTCCATTCACTACCGAAGCTCAGTAGAACAAGTGATCAGAATGTTTCTTCACCCAAGCAAGCAATAATCCGATCATTAGATTATTACCAGAATCTCCAGATCATTGCCAGAAATTTTATCATCGCCGGAACACATGTTTATCAATCATATGCAATTGATAATCAACTTATTCTCAAATACAAATTTAGCTTTCAGAACAAATGTTTTCAACAAAAATTAGCCTCTGTAGCTGGAACAATATACAACAGATTAATATGATAAAACTATGATAATCGATCAGATGATCGATTAATTTCCACACAGATTGCCGAAAGAAAAAAAAATTCAATGCTCGATCATTCAATCCGATTTCACCATTTGATCTTATGATAATGTTGCTGCTGATTTTAAAACTCAAATGCAAAATGCAGAATCAAGAACAAAATGAAATTTAGAATCAAACAACAATTACTCTAACATAATTTTTTTCTTTTTTTTTCTATTTTGATTTTATGAAACTGATCGACTACTCTAATTACAAATGAAGTAGAAAAAAATTTAAGAAAAGAAGATTAGGAAGAGAGAAAAAGATGCAGAGGAAGAAAAAAAAAAAGAAGATGCAGATTAGGGGAAGAAGAAGAAGAAGTAGAAGAAGATCGGATGACTTACCGTGAATCACCTGGAAGGATTAGAAAAGAAGTCGGCCTCCTCCTGTATGCCTTCATTCGACTGCAAGACCTCCACCGGCGTGAACGAACAGAAAACTAGGGAGAAGAGGAAGAAGGAGGGGAGAATGGCCGGTGCTAGAGGGAAGAAAAAGAGGGAAAAGAGGGGGAAAAAGAAGAATCTGGCGCACAGGGGAAGACACCCCCCTTTTCATTTTTTCTGGGTTTTAAAAACAAGCAAACCAGTTTTTGAACCGGTTTGCTGTTTGTTTTAACAAAATCCAAACCGGCTGGAACCGGTTTACTTATTATATTTTCAGTTTTCAGAAATGCAAACCGGTTCAAGCCGGTTTGTGTTATTTTTTTCAGTTTTTTTTTTTTTAAATTTTCAAAAATTACAAACCATGTAATGGTTTGTTTTTATTATTATATATATATTTTTTTTCATTTTTAAAAGTAAAGAAAACCGTATAAATCAGTTTATTATGAAAATTTTCAAAAGTAAAAAAAAACAAAACTCTTTATTTATAAAGAAACTCAAAAACTAATCTAACTATATATATATTTTTTTCTTTTCTAAAAAAAACAAACACTTAAAATGAATATAAAACTATTTTTCTCCATTTTTTATTTTTTTATTTTTATTTTTAATAAAAACTAAAACTAAACTACTATGACTTATAAAAAAGACTAAAATAGGCATAAAAATGTAAAATAAAACTATTTTTCATGCATTTTCTATTTTTAAATCATTTTAGCACATTTACTCGAAAACTAACTTAAAATTGGGTTTTTGAAACATCATTTTATAAAATCATGCATATTTTTTATATAAAATAACCCTGAATTATATGCATGATCAGTGATCTTGTAGTTTACAAGGTTGATAGTGAAAAATCTCAAGCGGGTTTTGCTTGGGGACTGGATGTAGGTCGGGTTAGACCGAACCAGGATAAAATCTTGTGTTCTTTGTGTGTTTGCTTTGAGATTTGCAAAATCATTCTATATTCCACAAAAAATTTTAAAAGCACTATTCACCCCCCCTCTAGTGCTCGTTGCCTCGATCCTAGTGCACTTTCACGCATGTACACCTTCGTTCGCAAAACCGGCTTTAGACCTTGAGCAAACTTCAGTGCTTGCTCCTTCTCTGTCGTATACAAATTCGGACAAAATCTCTCCAAGCTACGAAAATGAGTGACGTACTCTGCAAGTGACGAACTACCCTACTGTAGATCGAGAAACTCTTGTATTTTTCTACTCCTCTCGTGAGCCAGAAAGTATGTAGCGTAGAAGACTTCAACAAACTGCTCCCATTCGATCAGCTGGTTGTCGAACTTTATCTCCCAGGTGGTAGCCCACCACCTTTTAGCATCCTTCCTGAGACAATACGTCCTGAAGTCCACCTTACGATCATCGCCGACCTGAAGAACACAGAAGATCCACTCCATTTTTCGGATCCAATCTTCAGCTGCCTCAGGTGTCGCTTTCCTGTCGAACGATGGGGGATTCATGCTCATGAACTGCTTATACAGTATTGCTGCTGCTGGAACTCGGGCAGGAACTCCCTGACCCTGGGCGGCCTGCTGAATGTGCTCGCCCATGTTTCACATCGTTTCTGCCTGGCATCCGACAACCTCCGTAAGGTTGTTAAGCGTCTCCATGAGATCATCACATCTCATACGCCACGCCATCTAAATAAGTAAAATTACACATAAGCAACTGGCAAGTACTCAAAAGTAGGAAATTCCATTTCATTAATAAGAAAACTGCAAACATTACAGAAACACCCTTATTCCAGACAGGGTTAATCAAACACTGTAAGACCCCACGAATTTCCTAGTGCTTTACTGTTTGATTTGAGTTGGAATGTATGCTTGTGTGTACTTTTGAGATGTAGCACGTGATTTGATGAGATTTGACTGTGCTTTGTATTTCTGCCTTGTACGCGCGACCCGAAGATCGCATAAATATATTATGCAAGTAAGAAGTGTCTAATTCTGGACAAATTAGCTTCTAAAAATTTAAGGGTTAATTTATAATATATTTTTATAGTTTGTCCCCGAATTTGGAACTTATACGATGTAAAAATCTCGTCAGTGCATGTGAATTACGAGTTTTGATCTACGTTTGGACCCGAATCGTGATACGCGTAATTCTCGTAATTGGATGAGAATTTTCTTAAAAAGGCTTCATGCATTTCATATTAATTGGTGTTTAGCAAAGCACTAAATGATTTATCAGAGTTTATTTGATATTTTAAGGCATTAAATAAGTATTGTTTTGAAACTTATAAATTGGCGATTTTGGATCCGGGTCACCTAGAGGACCCAAACCCTTTGGGCGCCCCTCTAGGGGGACGATTTTGTCTATGTTTGACCAACTGGTCAAGGTTTGACCAGCTGGGTGGTACTTTTGAAAAGAATTTCATGGATTTTGAAACATAGGCCGCGATTGGCCATTTCCTCTTTTCCAAACTCATGATGAGCCTTGAAGCTCATCATGAAAGGCATTTTTCAATAAAGGGGAGCATGGGGTTGGCACCCCATGGTGTTTTTGTAATTGTTTCAAACTATTTCAAATAATAAAATCTGATTGGTTGGGTTGAGTGGCAGCCCAAGTAAATCTTACAAGTTTTAAGGTCATTTTGAAACCCTTTACAATGGCATTATTGAAACTCTTTTGAAATGATTTCGAATGCTCAACATGCATTGGGCGTGGATTCCTAGGAGAGGGGCATGGAGCACTCCAGCCCTCCATCTAGGCTGGATTAATCCTAGCCATCCAATGTTTTTAACCCTACCTACTTAACCCTCGAAGAGAGAGAAGAGAGCCCTCTCTTGGGCGATTTTCTTGGAAGAGCCTCTCTCTCCTCCCTTGCCCTTCTCCCCTTTCTTCTTCTCCAACGTGTGTGTGAGTGTGAGGGTGGTTCCAGCCGTGAGCACCTCCTTCTCCATCTCCTTAGTTGAGTCAAAGCCGCGAAGGTGAGACACCTCCCTCTCTATGCCTATTGTGGATTTCGTTGAAGCAAGGTTCTACCTTGGCTTGCAATTTAAGCATTTCCATTCCTTCCTCATTTCTCGTTTATGTGTTTTACGAAATGGGTGGCATGCATTATGAATGTTCGGTTGAGTACGTTTTTAAGCTTATTCCTCATGCAATATTGGCATTATAGCTTAAAGCCATACGGTTCTTCATGTTTGCATGATTATTGGTACTTTTAAACCTCGTTTTAGCATTGGTAAAATGTGTTTACAAGCAAACGTTTTAGCCTTGCCTTTTTCCTCAAAAGCTTCAAGTTTGTTCTTGCATGGTTTAGTTTGTAGCAGCAAGGTTTTTTTCTAATGCCTTATTGCGGGTGGCAAGGAGGCCACGGTTGGCACATGGCCAGCAAACCCAGCTCATGCGGGTTAGCCCCTTTGAGGGTGTTGCTGGTTTTGGCCAAACAGGTCGAGCCACGACTCTATGCGCATCAAGCTTTTCCATTTTCAGTTATTTTTATTTTTGTTGCATGCTGGGCCTTTATTTCACTTCTTGGCTGGACGGTCCAGACATGCTGGACATGTTCCAGCAGGGTTAGCCCAGACCGATTGCAGTTGGGTCAGCCCTGGGGTAGGTTGGGCTGAGCCACATTCGCCCCTTCCACCCTTTGTTTTTTGTTTGGGCATCCAAAAATTTTGGACGCACCTCTGCCTTCGGGTGACCCCAGGCCGACCACAACTGGGACAGTCTGGACACCTTTTTCCCCTTCCCAGTTGATGATGACGCCCTTCAGCTGAGCCATGGGGTGGCTAAAGGGTTGGTCGCACTTTTGGTCTGACATGGTCTGGACCGAACTCGGTCCAGACCTGTCATAGGCCCTGGCCGAGCCCAGCCCAGCCAGGTTGGGCCTGAAGCCCTTTTGTTTTTGAATTTTTGTTTCCGCCTTAGCTGCAGCATTGCAGCTGCAGTTGGGTGCAGGCGGTAGGCGTGCACCCCACCTTTTTCAGTGCTGGTTGTAGCCAGCTGGGTCTGCACCAATCGGTCCAGACCGTGCACAAGTGAGTGTGCCCTCTTTTTTGGTCTGGACCAATCGGTCCAGACCTGGTCCGATTTGTGTGCTGAACCCAATGTGGGTTCATGGGGTTCGGTCACCCCTCTTAGACCTGTTAGAGGCCCCTAACCGAACCCAGTTTCGGTTAAGGGCTCATCGTAGTGACCAGCTAACGGCTGATTGTTTGGGGTTGCTGCAGCTTGGCTGCAGCGAGTGGATGCAGCTGGGTGCGGGCCGTGGGCCTGCGCCCCCGTTGATTGTTTTCGGCAGGGCCATGGGCGCTGTTTGACAAGCATAGTTGTTGTCCTCTAGTCAAGTTCGCAGCGCTGTCCAAAGCGGGGCCTGCGTTGTGAGGGTCGTGGCGCCCCATAGTGCCGGGTGACTAGTGAGCTGGCCGACCTGTGTCCAACATTTTAGATGATCTAGTCCCAGATGTTTAGCAGCATTTACGCATATTAGCAGACCTCCAGATTGCAGCCCATGGGCTGCATGTGTGTTCGCAACACGGGGTCCAATACCCCAACAACGTGATGGATTTGACTCATCGTATCGCAAATGGATTGTGCTTGTCAACCAAAGCAACTTTATATGTAATTTTCCATTCTTATCGTCGTGCTTCTAGCCTTGTTAGCAGACCTCAGAGCTGCAGCCAAAGGGGCTGCAAGTGTGTTTGGAGCGGGATCCAATATCCCAATGAGTGCACTAAGTGTTTTGACTTATGCGATTTAGTCTATGGATATTGCAGTCGTACAAGACTTATGTGATTTAGTCTATGGATATTGCAGTCGTGCAAGACTTACGCGACCTTGGAACTCCTTGGCGAGTTGTTAGCGAGATGAGATCGCTTATGGTTGCAATAAATGGTTTATATACCTTGGCACTGTTATAAGTTACGTCTCATATGACAAATGTTTCTAACTGTCTCATCATAATGTGAGATGTTTGTTATTGTCACTTGACTAGTCCTTGCACGTATGACACAATGCACATACTTGTCCACTTGTACTTGCACATTACTCACAGTCACA
This sequence comes from Nuphar pumila, assembly GCF_984573655.1. Lineage (NCBI taxonomy): Eukaryota > Viridiplantae > Streptophyta > Magnoliopsida > Nymphaeales > Nymphaeaceae > Nuphar > Nuphar pumila. The sequence goes on along the minus strand of NC_143258.1, from coordinate 26,957,459 downwards.
CATCTGTTCACATGTCACAGTCCTTCGTATTGCTACATTAGTACTTTATGTTTTGTGATGCATACCTTGTTAAAAATGTTGATCCATTGCTTAATTATGTTCCTTCATGCATGCCATTTTATCGCTAGTAATTGTCGATACTGCTCCATGTGTGGTTAGCACTGCTTTATACTTGCTTATGCTATAGTTGCTTAATTATGGTAGATAATCATATTATGTCTTGCATAAATAGCTTGTTTTCAATTTTCCACATATGGTATATCGTGTTGGTTTGTCTCACCAGCTCGAAAGAGTACTGACCCCGTTTTTTGGGGATACAGGTTTACTTAGGCGTGCGATGGAGCTCAGTGTGCTGCAGTGGACTCTGAACCCACACTTTTGAACCTCGCCTGTTGGATCCTGGCAGTTCGATTTTGTATAAGGGATTGATATGTACAGTTTGTAAAGATGTAAATGATTTAAATAAAAGTTGTTTCAAATAAATGTTGTTTCGCTCTTATAGTGACCGCCCAGGGTTTTCCAACTTGTTGGTTTCCCTTTCGGTTTCTTCCGTGTTTGCGTTTTTGGTTTAAAAAAAAAAGTTTACTAAAAAATTTAAAGGATTTTCAAGTCGAAAAATCTGGGTTTAGGGCGCTACAAACACTGCTAACAACTCAAGCAAAAAATCAAAAATGAAACACTGACTCAGTGTTTCTAACAACATAATATAATATTCTCAAGACTGGCTAGTGTAGAAATCTCTGTAGTCCTTCCGACTTCCATAGCGTCTCAGCCTGACACGGGGAGGAGAAGCAGGAGTCCTCAGCGGCGTGTCAGAAATCTCCTGGACTTCCACCGGTATCGGTGGCACGTACTCCGAGGAAACAACATATCGATAAGACTCGGGAGAATACTGGGGAGAATCTATCGCTCCACGCCTTTCTCCGTCCTGACTATCCACTTCAACGACTAGTGGTCCAGTGACCGAAGATACATCCTCAATATCATCAGCGTTGCTCCTCCAGAGTTCGTCCCTCAGCTTCGTCTGGCATTCATCCTCGACATGCCCTCGAAGACTGCAGTAGGGGCAATCAGCCAACTCACGGGGACAGATTTGTCCTGCATGATCTACGAGACACCTGGCACAAGGAGGTGCCAACATATGCACACTACGTGTTAAATGTTGCACATCTCCACCCAAGGCCTCGTCGCCTCGAGTTCGTTTCTAGAGAGCTTCCAAAATCTTGCCGTAACTCAGGTTTGTCAACATCTAACCCACACACAGAACCAAGTACACAACGCTAACTAAGAAGCAAGAATCAACAAGACAAATAAAGCTTAACTATACTTACAGTGTGATGGACGATGCACAATGAAGCTTGAACCACACTTAACGCTGCTCTGATACCAAACACTGTGGCGCCCCAAACCCCGACTTTGGAAAAACTTAGAATTTTCTATGAATTTTTTTTTGAAAGGTTTTACTAGAAAACAGCGGAAAACAAGGTGTAAGAAAAACAGCAAGGCCGCGAGTCTGGACGGCCACAGGTGAGTGCAACGAGTAAACAATAGTGTAACCAAAAGTGCAACCACAAATGTAAAGAGGGTATACAACCCCACAGTTTAAAGTTTTCAAACAATAAAAGTACAAGTCTCAAAAACAGGGAATATATCCCAACCAAAAACCCAAAACCACAAGGGGCTGGATCTGTAGCTCAAGTGTGGGTCCCCCAAGCCTCCACCGTGTGTCGTCGCATCAGCACTGCACCTGTTCATCACCTACAAACCCATAAAACGGGGTTAGGCCTCTTGCGAGGTGGTGAAGAAACAACAACATATATATATATATATATATATATATATATATATATATATATATATATATATATATATATATATATATATATATATATATATATATATATATAAATTCTGACAAGGAACATAAACAAGAACTAACAAGTGTCTGTGCCGGTGTCAGGAAAGTGCGAAAGTGACAAGTACTAGTCAATTGAAAAGAAACAGAGCTGAAATAACTGTAGAGCAAGTAACTCAAAACAGTAACTAAATTGTAACAAGTGCTGAAACAAGCAAGTAACTAAAGTAACAGCTGAACAAGTAAAGTAATTGAAGAGAAAAATATTGAACAAGTAAAGTAGCAACTACAGTAAGTCAGCTGATTGGTTAGTCTTTAAGTTCTTCTTATTACTCCTTGGGGTACGCGAAGGAACCTCACATTATGTGAGACATGCACCCGGCGTCTGTTATTCAATTTCTAGTGTGGTAACCGGGGAAGCTACAGACCGAGTAAACCTCATGCGAGCAACACGCAGCTGGGAGAAAACACTCGCATAGGCAAGGATTGCAATCCATACTACTGCAGTAGTGAGGTCCTAAAAAGGTAACCTCGATCTCCCTAACTCTAAGTGACTGTAGGCCAAAGGGCGCTACAGCTCTTGTCAAAACACGTGTCGTAGTAACAACAAGTCACTCAGGGTTGTACCATCCACCCTCTCCAAGGTGAACCGTTTTGTGAATGGGGTGAAGCAGGTTTATCTTTCTTAGGCTCATTGTTCAGTCATACCTCTCAACGAGGAGTTTGCCTCGTGGTCCTCGCAGGGTACGCAAAATGAGGACTTGTCCTGCCCATCCACGTGCTTAGCCTCACGCGGCCAACAGAGCACACTGCTCGTGAAAGCAGTCACAACACCATATTATCTCTTTTCTAATTCATTGTATAATCACATAAGAGTCCATTTACAACATAAGGGCCATTGCCCAAGGACTCCAACTGAGCCCAAAATAAGTCATATTCATTCATACCCTATGGTGTTCAAGTTTCAGTCTTTTCATTTCATGAAGTAAGTGCACCTTGTGCACTTACCAATGCCTCAACAATGTACCAATTCTGAGGTACGCACTACTCAGTAACAGTGTCAGGATGTACCACGTATAAAGTGTAATAGTACCACATGCTTTCTAACTTTTGCACAACATAAATAACAGAGGCATTGCATAATTTTCATTTCTAAGAGACAAGTATATGTGCAAGCAAGTTTGTAGTTTCATGCATATGACATTCATCAATTTCCATTACTCAAGAAGTTGTCTCTAACTTGTTATCATTGCACTTTGCATAACATGCAATTATTCTCATAGTAAAAATACACTATTTTGCATACTTCAGTGTCGAGATTGAATTTAACAATATTCCCATACATATGGGAATTACATTTGTGACGCCCCAAACCCCGACCTTGTAAAAACCTTAAGTTTTTGAGCAAAAAATTTTTTTTTTGAAGGATATACAGAGTGAAAAAAACAACTAGCGGAAGTAAAGGAGGTTAACAGGGGTAAAGCAAAGGCCGCAAGTCTGAGCGAGCCATAGTGAAAAAATCAAACCACAGTAGACAAGTAAAGTATTCTTCATTTCCACAATAGTTACAATGATACAAAAAAATGAGACTGGGTATAAAAAGGGACAGTCTCACAAAAAGGAGAGGTACAACCCCTCAAACCCCAAAGCTAGAAGAAGCCAGAATCTGCTGCAAAGTGTGGGTCTCAAGGCTCCTGCTGTGCGCCGTCGCATCGCGCTGCGTCTACTCGTCACCTGTATCCCCATAAAACGGGGTCAGTACTCTTGCGAGTTGGTGAGACAAACCATCCATACATTATAATTTTTTTTAAGGAAAGCAGCATGATACAAGTATGCTAAGTACCAGACTATAACTAACATAATGGAACAGTTAGAAGCATTTGGAACAAAAGTACAAGTGCGTGTCAGGTAGGTGCACGTGCCACAAGACTGTAGAATTACAAGTATGTAATAGTGCAACAACTAGAGTAACAAAGCAGAAACTGAACAACAAAAAGTAGCAGTTAAAGTAACAAAGTGGGAACCAACCAACAGAAAGTAGCAACTGAATGCAAGTACATACGGTTCTGGAGTAACAACTACAGTAAGTCAGTCTGATTGGTTAGTCCTTATGTTCATCTTTTTACCTCCTTCGGGTACGCGAAGAAAAAACCCTCGAGTTCTGTGAGACATGCATCCGGCGTCTGTTATTCAATTTCTAATGTGCTAACCGGGGATGCTACAGAACGAGAAAACCACCTGCGGGCGACACGCAGCCAAGAGAAACCTTTTGCAGGGGCAAAGGATTGCAATCCGTACTACTGCAGTAGCAAAGGTCCCTGTAGAATGCAACCTTGACCTCCCTAACTCTGAGTTACTGGAGGTCAGAGGGCACATCGGCTCCTCAAAAGAACAGGTCGTAGTAATGACACGTCACTCGGGGCTGTACCATTCACCCTCTCTCTGGGTGACCAAATTGTGAATGGGGCATGGCCGGTTTATCTTATTTAGGCTCACACTTCAAGTCATACCTGCTCTCGAGGTAGTCGTGCCTCGTGGTCCCCGCGGGGTACGCAAACGAGGACTTGGCCTGCCCATTCACGTGCTCGGCCTCACACGGACACCGCACACACCGCCGGTGAGGGCGATAATATACCATTTTATTTTATGCCTAGGGTGACACGAACATGTGAGCACATTCTCATGAACCCGGGCCATTGCCCGTAGACTCCAACCGAGTCTCAAAACCTCAATAGGTCAAAAGTGTCGAACCCTATAGTGTGTTTAGTTTTTTTTTTTTTCCAAGTGTATGTCATGTCAAGTGTAAAGCACGCCTCTGGTGCAGTGTATATCTGTCAATATACGAGAGGGATCCAAACAGGAAGACGCTCGACAAGTGAGCTAGTGACATATGTGTCCGGACGTGCCAACTTGTACTCACGAAACCGGACAACCCACACAGGTGTAAATTCATCAAAAAATGCGTACAATTATCATAACGCGGCAAAATCTCGCGTAGCGAAGCCAACCGCCAGGGATCCTCGCGTGTCCGACACTCACGAGTGTCAAGGTATAGAATTCAACCTAATCCCATGCTAATGGGAATAACATTGGCATATCCCAGTGTGCGGTACGCACGTCTGGGGCACGAACGTGACCGAAACCTGAAAGGTCCGTAGAATCGAACAACCCACACGAGTGTGTGTGTTATGACACCGCTTGCAAGCTCAACCGCACGGCCACCCCTACGGGGATCCGGGGTACGAGCAACCGAGGCCTGAAGCGGCAACGCATGTTGCTAGCAAGCGACTAAAACTCGCTTCTAAAGTTAAAAACATCACCCAACGGCACAAAACGGCCAATGTTTCCACGAATGAGTTCCCGCGGCACTCCATGGGGTCGCGCCAACCTTGTTGCTACCCGTAAAGGGTTCAAACCCCGGGTCGGAGCACTCCAAGGGGCTGCCCAAAAAGGTGACAAGGTTACTGGGTACCTTAGCACCCGGTGCCGCTGTGGCGCCAACGGGGAACCTAAAACCTGGAGGGCTAGACAAGTGGCTAGGCCACGGGGGCCCTGCCACCCTTGGTCCCTGCCTAGCAACTAACCAAGTGGGGCTGACAGCCATACTGGCCTCAGCCCGCACGCGCCAACCCGGGTGTGCCAGCACCCGGCTAAGCCTAGAGCGCCCCCAAGGGTGCTAGGCTTAGCCCAGGGCCCATCGGACCAAACAAGACCCCAAGCGAGGTCTGGCCCGCACATGACCAGACCCAGCTGGGTTCCGAAAAACCCCTGGCCTGAACCTAGCCATGGGTTCGGACCAGGGTGTTGGGCCTTAGCCCACACCCAGAGGGGTGCGGCTAACCCAACCACCCGGCTGGGTGGGGCAAGCCTAAGGCTCTGGCCTGGACCCTATTGGTCCAAGCCCAGCCCACAAAAAGGGGCAGAGGCACTAGTTGAGGTGCCCCACAGGCACCCCTGGTCTGACCCAAGGGTGGGTTCTGACCACAACACCCAGCGGGTGCACGCCAGCCCACAATGGGCGCCAAAGAGGAATGGTGGGGCGCCCACTTGAGTTAGGTGGCGCCACACCAAGGCGGTGGTCTGGACCACTGGGGGTCCAGACCCAGCCCTACTACCCCAGCAACTGAGGTTGCTGGGGGCAGGCTGCGCCTAGTCTGACCTAGCCGTGGGTCCAGACCAGGCCCACAAGGGGCCACCGCGCCGCCAAGGGGGGCGCCCAGCACCTAGCCCGGGTGCTCTATGCTCCCGGTCTCCAGCTGCACAACAGCCAACCGGTCCTGGGGGGGGTGTCAGCTGTCTGCTACAGACCCTATGTCTGTAGCATCTGGCTCAACCCAGCCTTGGGCTGAGCCAGGCAGCACCTACCTGGTGCACCCACTAAGTGGTTATGCTAAGGAAGTGGCCCGGGTGCCATGCGCACCAGGCATCCTGCTTGCCAATAGGCAGCAACCAGGGCAAAACACAGAGAAAGGGCCCCATACAGGCCCCTGGTTCGAGCCCAGTGGTGGCTCAAACCAGGGTTGCAGCCCTTGACCCTGCAGGTCAATCCCCAAACCAAAACCCCCGGGTGCTAAGGTACCCGGGCGGTGCGTTTGGGCTAACCAAGGAAAAAAAAGGGGGGGGGGTGGGTGTTCTCCCATGGTGGGATCACCCCTGGGTGGGTTCACCTCGGGTAGGTCTGGGTCCAGGGTGGCCCAAACCACCCAAGCCAACCGCGGGCTGCAGCCAGCCCATCCAAAAGTAAGAGCCGGACTGACCAACTTGGGTCAGTCCGGGGCTTATCCCAGGGCCTGCAAAAGCCCAGCCCACCAGCCGTGGGCTCGGCAAGGTCATCAAACGACCTGAGCTGGCCGTGCAAAGGCTCAGCCCAGCACCTTGCCCAGCACCAGCCACAAAGGGGGGCGGGCGTTCTATCACTACAAGGAAAAACGAGCATACACATACAAAAAAAAAAAATTGAAACAAAATCTTAAAATGAAAAAGGAAGGAGAAGCTCACCTCGTGCTAGGTTGGCCCAGCTGAGCAGCAGCACCAAGGGGGAAGGAGGGAGAGTAGAAGAGGAAGAAGAAGCTGGAGAAGAGTTGAAGGAGAGAGAGGGTGTCGACCCTCTCTCTCTTCCCTTCCCTTGCTTAAAAATGGGGGGGAAGAGATGGGTGGTGGGGAGTGAAAGAGGGGAGATGTGTGGTCTCCCCCTCCCACGCCCCACCCTAGTCAAAAAGGTCCTATGGGGGGGGTCTATGGTACATGGTACCTCCCAACCACTCCCCTTAATCTAAGGGGAGTGGTTGGCCTTGACCCCTCAAGGTCAAGGTCAAACCACCAAAATCGCCCCTCCCCATTTCTTTTTTTTTTATTAAATTTATTTTTTTTGAAATGCATAGGGGCTACCCCCTAAGGGGCGCCCAGCCTATTCCCCTTAAAACGTGGGCTGAGCCCACCCACCTTTACAAAAATGCCTTTTCAAGGCCTCATATAGAAATTTTTCCAACTTTTCAAAATCTCCATTTTGAAAAGTGGTTTTTTGTAAATATGCTTTTTCATAAGCCTTTAAAAGAGAAATGGGCTGAGGTGGAGCCCATGCCAAACTTTTCTAAATACCCAAAACCTACCCCTTGTAAAAATGTTTTCAAAAACCCTCTTCTAGGTTTTTACTAATTTGCGATTTACTTCTTTTTTTTTTAAAGCTCAATACAATGATTATTTAAAAAGAACTAATGTAAACTAGTTTAAAAATCAAAATTTTAAATTACATTATATGAATTAAGATTTAAACTTTCATAAAGTATATTTAATTTCTCAATTACGGTGAAATTGGGCCTCGGTATGACTCATAATTATTGATATACCCCTATCTCACCAAAATCCACGAAATAATGAGATATTGCTCTCGTTTAAACTCCAAATCCGGAGTGAACTCATGTGAATACAATATAATTATAATCTACAAATATTAAGGTTTAGTTCATCGCGGTTCACCCCGAATCGCCCCGTAGAGCAAACCTACGCGATTCAGAACCTCAGAAAGCGATAATTGCCAAAATTGCGAGTATTGCTCGTGCCAGAACAAGGAATTTTCCAACAATGAAGTATATCTCATTTAAAATTCTTCAGAAAAACAGTGGGGCTTACATCCTTCCCTCCTAAAAAGGGATTTCGTCCGCGAAATCACGAATGCTAGGCCACAAAAAGGTCAGGGTATTTCTCCCTCATACTGGCCTCTGGCTCCCATGTGCATTCTTCGATGCCATGGTGTTGCCATCATACCTTGACCAACGGAATGGTCTTGGTACGCAGAACTTGATTGCGACGATCGACGATCTCAATAGGTCTCTCGGTCACCATTAAGTCCTCTTACACCTCGACATCTTCGTATCGGATGACGTGTGATGGGTCTGGAATGTACTTCCTCAGCATCGACACGTGAAAAACATTATGAATTTGAGCATACTGCTGCGGTAGCTCAATCCGATAGGCTGCTCCACCGATCCTCTCAAGAATCTTGAACGGCCCAACGTATCTAGTGTTATGACAATGAAGCCATACATGATACTTCAAGTACAAGGTTTTGATGATGAGCAAGTAGAATCAACTGCATTTCAGGTAAGGCTATGAAGAAATTGAAGAATTCAGTGAAGAATCCTTGAAGACTAGTGTGCAAATGTTTAATTCATTAAAAGTCTTAGATTCTTGTAAGAGCCTTACTTAGAGTGCATATTTAGGTTGCATTTCACCTTAAAAGTCTTTAGAAAAACTTTTCTAAAAGAAACTCTTTTGAAAATCTTTTTAGAAAACTCTTTTCTTAAATTTTCATGTTTATTAGTCGACCAATAGACTTATCAGTCGACTAATCCTTTCGCGCCATATTTTCTAAAAAATCATTCTTGTCAAATTAGTCGACCGAAGGTTTTATCAGTCGACTGGACAGAATGTCTGTTTTCTGGAAAATTAACAGCAGTCGACTAATGGTTTTATCAGTCGACTAAACAGAACATGTGTTTTCTGAAAAATTTAGCAGCAGTCGACTAATGCTTTTTATCAGTCGACCGAACAGAATGTTTGTTTTTCAGAAGTTTTTAGCAGCAGTCGACTAAAAGGTTTTTCAGTATACTGATGATATTATCAGTCGACTAACTTTTCTCAAGTCGACTAAGTTTCAAAAGTTCAGATTTTTAAACGGCTCGATTAACAGATCAGTCGACCGACGATAACTGTCAGTCTACTAATAACTAACTATTAGTCGACTAACTGATGTTTTAGTCGACTAATTTTGCCGTTTTTCTGAAACTTCAAAAAAGGCGTGTCTTTTCATTTTTCAAATGTTTTGATCGTTCGAAATGGACCGTTTTGACACCCTTTCATACTCTCAACGTATGGAATCTTTTAACTATAAATATCAGTGCATTTTACACTCAAAAACAATAATTCAATCCATTTGAATCTTGCTTTTCACTCCTATTCATTCAAGTATTTGTTTTCTCACTCACGTGATATTTTCACTTCAGTTTTTCACTCAAATCACTTTGGGAGATAGTGAATTCGTGAGTAGAGTGTTTCAACAACCTCAAAAGCCAATTGCATCTCATTTGCATTCAAAAGGAAGGCTCATAGGTTGTATTGTAAGTTGTTATTTATTTTCTGTAAAAAGAAGGACTCCTTGGTGTAAAGGAGTTGTTTGCTTTCAGTGGGATTGTTACTGAAAGTGGGACCAGTTATGGTCTGTGTGATCTTGTAGTTTACAAGGTTGATAGTGGAAAATCTCAAGCGGGTTTTGCTTGGGGACTGGATGTAGGTCGGGTTTGACCGAACCAGGATAAAATCTTCTGTTCTTTGTGTGTTTGCTTTGAGATTTGCAAAATCATTCAATATTTCGTAGAAAGTTTTAAAAGCACTATTCACCCCCCCTCTAGTGCTCGTTGTCTCGATCCTAGTGCACTTTCATTTGGTATCAGAGCACAGGTTTGCTATTACTTTGATTTGACCATCAAATAGCATGGCAACTACAACATCTCAGCACAAAGAAGGAAGCTCCTCTGTTCGTCCTCCTCTGTTCGTCCTCCTCTCTTCGACGGAACAAACTATGGATACTGGAAAGTAAGAATGACAATATTCCTGCAATCCATGGATCTTGATATCTGGAGAGTTGTTTCAGAAAAGTACCAAACTCCATCAACTGATTTCAGCCGATGGACCGATGATGAAAAGAAGACTGCTTAACTTAATGCCAAGGCAATGAATGCCTTATATTGTGGCGTTGACAAGGTAGAGTTCAATCGCATCTCTCAATGCTCTATAGCTAATGAAATCTGGCATACTCTTCTCGTAACACACGAAGGTACGTCAAAGGTAAATGAATCTAAAATTGCTTCTTTAGTTCATAAATTTGAATTATTCAAAATGAAGCAAAATGAATCTATATCGGACATGGTAACTAGAATGACCGATATAACTAACACTTTGAAATCCCTTGGAAAAGAATATTCACAAGTGGATTTAGTCAGAAAAATTCTAAGTTGTTTAACTCTTTAATGGGAGAGAAAAACCACTGCTATTGAAGAAGCAAATGATCTCAATACTCTCACTCTTGAAGACTTAGTTGGTAACCTAATGGCATATGAGGTCCAACTTCAAGACAGACAAGAAGAAGAGCCTAAAAAGAAATCTCTTGCTTTTAAGGCTACTTCTGACTCAGAAGATTCTGAAGAAGATGAAGATGAAGATATTGCCCTCATCACAAGGCAATTCAGAAGATTCATCAAAAAGGGAAGATTTCAAAGAAAGGCAAAGAAAGCAGATTCTTTCATTCCCAATGAAGTAAAGTGCTTTAACTGCAAAAAGGCAGGACATATCAAGAAAGATTGTCCTCTTTTCAAATCCAAGCCCAAGGACCAATTCAAGAAGAAAAAGGCATTTCAAGCATGTTGGGATGATAGTGACTCCTGTTCCGATGAAGAATCAAATGAAGAAGTCGCCAACATGTGTTTTGTAGCACAAGAAGATTCGGTAAGTCAATTTGACTATGATGAGTTATTTGAAGCATTTAATGATTTATATGCTAAATTTAAGAGTCTTAGTTCTAAAAATAAAGAGTTAAAAACTGAAAATTTAACTCTTGACTCTCAAAATAAAGTGTTACTTCAAGAAATAGAAGATCTCAAGAAGGAAAATTCTTGCCAAGCACTTGAGATAAAAGAAATTGGTGTTAGAACCAATCTCTTACAAAATGAAATATTTAGTCTTAAAGAAAAGTCAAATGATCTTCTTTTAATAGTGACCAAATTCACGAATGGTCAAAAGAATCTAGAAAAACTTCTTGGTTCTCAAAGATGCTCGGTTAATAAAACCGGATTGGGATATAGCTTCTTTGATACTCAAAATAGACCAAACTATGTGGTGAAAAATCAAAGACATTATTCTCAACCTTTGTTCATAAAACTAAACTTTCTAGTTCTAAAAGAAATGCATCTAGAAATGATTATTCTAGAAATGTTTATTCTAAATTCTTTTATAGAAAAAATATTTATTATCAAAGGAAACCAAAATCCAAATGGATATGGGTTCCTAAGACTAACTCTCATGGACCCGAAAATAGAAAGGGGTCAAATGCTCTGTTTTCTGATTTTGTTGTAGGTACACAACATAAGGAGCAAATGGATATTGGACAGCGGCTGTTCCAAACATATGACTGGAAGGCCGGAGTTATTTTCCACCCTCCAAAATAAGGATGGAGGAACCGTCACCTTTGGTGACAATAACAAGGGAAAAGTGATAGGTATTGGTAATATTGGTAATCCAAAATTTCCCTTGATAGAAAATGTTCTTTTAGTGGATGGTTTAAAGCATAATTTAATATCTATCAGTCAATTATGTGATAAAGGTTTTCATGTTTCTTTTGAAAATGATTTATGCTTAATTTCTGATTTTTAATCTAAAAAGATCATTTTTAAAGGTAAAAGAAGAAACAATGTGTATGAACTATATCTAGATGAATTACCCTCTTTTAATGAAAAATGTCTTATTGTTTCAAATGAAATTTAATGGTTATGGCACAAGAGACTTGGACATGTTAATTTTAAAATTATTTCAAAATTATCCAAGAATGATCTTGTAAGAGGCCTACCTAAAATACCATATAAAAAGGATCGCTTATGTGATGCTTGTCAAAGGGGTAAACAAATCAAGAGTTCTTTTAAAATTAAAGATATAGTTTCAACAAAACGTCCTCTTGAACTTTTACATTTAGATCTATTTGGACCATCTAAAATTCAAAGTTTGAATGGTAGCAAGTATGCTTTTGTTATAGTAGATGATTATTCTCGGTTTACATGGGTGATTTTTCTAAAAAGCAAAAATGATGCCTTTTCAGAATTTTCTAAACTTTGTAGAAGAATTACAAATGAAAAATCTACATCTATTATTAAAATTCGTAGTGATTATGGTGGTGAATTTGAAAATGAATCTTTTCTAAAGTTTTGTGATTTACATGGTATATCTCACAACTTTGCTTTTCTTAGAGCGGCTCCACAAAATGGAGTTGTTGAAAGAAAGAATAGAACCTTGCAAGAATGTGCTAGAACCATGCTTCAAGATAAAAATTTACCAAAATATTTTTGGGCTGAAGCAATTAATACAACATGTTATGTCTTAAATCGTGTTCTTATTCGACCAATTTTACATAAAACATGTTTTGAATTGTATTATGATCGTATACCAAAGATCTCATATTTCAAAATTTTTGGTAGTAAATGTTTCTTGTTAAATACCAAAGATAATCTTGATAAGTTTGATTCAAAATCAGATGAATCAATATTTCTTGGATATTCTTCTAGAAGTAAAGCATATCGTATTTTCAATAAAAGAACATCTTGTATTGAAGAATCTCTACATGTTGCATTTGATGAGAATTGTGAGCAGGTTATTCCTCTAAGCGAAGAAGAAGAAGCAATACTTCAAGAAGAACCCTTGATAGAGAGTACTTCTCAAGAAAATATTCCTCTTCAACCGGTTTGGATAGAAGTTCCTAATCATCCACATGAACAAGTTATTGGTGAAATAAAGAGTGGTGTCCAAACTAGAAGGCAGTTAGAAAAATATATTGCAAATGTTGCTTTCATATCTAAATTAGAACCAAAGAATATCAATGAGGCATGTGATGATGAATTTTGGCTTTTAGCCATGTCTGAAGAACTTAACCAATTTACTAGGAATGATGTTTGGGATCTAGTTGATAGACCAAAGGATCATCCAGTAATTGGAACAAGATGGGTCTTCCGAAATAAGCTGGATGAAAATGGTGAAGTAATTTGTAACAAAGCAAGGCTAGTGGCACAAGGCTATAATCAAGAAGAAGGCATAGATTTTGATGAAACCTATGCACCAGTGGCTCGATTAGAGTCAATTTGTATGATGCTTGCTTTTGCTAGTTACATGAACTTCAAGTTATATCAAATTGATGTTAAGAGTGCATTTTTAAATGGACACATCAATGAAGAAGTTTATGTAGAGCAACCCCCAGGCTTTGAAAATGAGAAATATCTAGAAAAGGTCTACAAATTGAAAAGAGCTCTGTATGGACTCAAACAAGCACCAAGAGCGTGGTATGAAAGACTACGAAATTTTCTAGAACAATCTGGTTTTTCCATTGGTCGGGTAGACTCCACTTTATTTATTAAACATTTTAATTCAGATATTCTTATTGTGCAAATTTATGTTGATGACATAATATTTGGTTCTACCAATGATTCTCTTTGTAAAGAATTTGCTAAAGCTATGCAGGAAGAGTTTGAAATGAGCTTGATGGGCGAATTAAACTACTTCCTTGGACTTCAAATAAAGCAAACTGAAGAAGGAATCTTCATCAATCAGGGTAAGTATACAAAAGAACTTCTCAAGAGATTTGGGATGGACTCATCGAAATCAAGAAGGAATCCTATGAGTACAACTACTTCTCTTGATAAAGATGAAAATGGTAAAAGTGTAGATACTAAGCTCTACAAAGGTATGATCGGATCTCTATTATACTTAACTGCTAGTCGACCTGATATTATGTTTAGTGTTTGTATGTGTGCAAGATTTCAAGCTAATCCAAAGGAATCTCATTTAACTGCAGTAAAACAAATTCTTCGATATTTGAAAGATACTTCAGATTTCAGTTTGTTTTACCCAAAATCATCTTCCTTTGATTTAGTTTCATATAGTGATGCAGATTTTGCAGGAAGTAAATCTGATCGCAAGAGTACTAGTGGAACTTGTCATTTCTTGGGAAATTCCTTAGTCTCTTGGTTTAGTAAAAAGCAAAATTCAGTATCACTCTCAACAACTGAAGCTGAATATATAGCGGCTAGTTTAGCATGTTCACAAGTACTTTAGATGAAACAGACCTTAAAAGATTTTGGTTTGAATTACTCCACAACAACTATTTATTGTGATAACACTAGTGCTATAAATCTTTCGAAAAATCCTATTCAGCACTCAAGAACTAAGCATATTGAAGTTAGACATCATTTTTTAAGAGATCATGTGTTAAAAGGAGATATTTCGTTAAATTTTATTTCCACTAAAGAACAACATGCCGATATCTTCACTAAACCTCTTAAAAATGAAGATTTTATGAGAATTAGGAGAGAACTAGGTATTTGCTCATTTTTGAATTTATAAAAATGCTGATTTTTGAACAAAATCTCAAAATCGCACTATATTAGTCGACCGATAAAATTTTAGTCGACTGGTGTTTTATATTTTGGAATGTATCGCACCATATTAGTCGACCGATATATTTCTAGTCGACTGATGATTTTTTAGAATGAGTCACATCTTCAACAACTATACTCAACAACTTGCTTCAATTCAGAAGGATGTAACTGCCATTAAGGATTTGCTAAACTCTCTTTTCTGATCTTGGATCTATGAAAAATATACTTTATGGGTTGTAATATTTTTAAACTTATCTCTATTTCTGCTTATGCTATTTTTGCCCTTACTCTTTTTTATTCTGACAAAGGGGGAGAAAAAGATAAAGATAGTAGCATTACTTTGAAATTACAGGAAGATCTTCAGAAAAAGATGATAGCAATTATATTACAAGAGATCTTGCATGAGAAATGCAAAATTAAGAGAAAAAGAAAGCTTTGAATGAATGTATTTCTAAATACATGAAGAAATGATGAATGGAAATGCAAACCAATCAATATGTGATATATGTGCTTTAAATGTGCTAACTTTTAATGTTTTGCAGCATATTGATAGGGAGAGTAAAATCTCCATCTATGCATCTAAATGCTTCATCTTTGATTAAGTTTGTCATCATCAAAAATGGGGAGATTGTTACGACAATGAAGCCATACATGATACTTCAAGTACAAGGTTTTGATGATGAGCAAGTAGAATCAACTGCATTTCAGCTAAGGCTATGAAGAAATCGAAGAATTCAGTGAAGAATCCTTGAAGACTAGTGTGCAAATGTTTAATTCATTAAAAGTCTTAGATTCTTGTAAGAGCCTTACTTAGAGTGCATATTTAGGTTGCATTTCACCTTAAAAGTCTTTAGAAAAACTTTTCTAAAAGAAACTCTTTTGAAAATCTTTTTAGAAAACTCTTTTCTTAAATTTTCATGTATATTAGTCGACCAATAGACTTATCAGTCGACTAATCCTTTCGCGCCATATTTTCTAAAAAATCATTCTTGTCAAATTAGTCGACCGAAGGTTTTATCAGTCGACTGGACAGAATGTCTGTTTTCTGGAAAATTAACAGCAGTCGACTAATGGTTTTATCAGTCGACTAAACAGAACATGTGTTTTCTGAAAAATTTAGCAGCAGTCGACTAATGCTTTTTATCAGTCGACCGAACAGAATGTTTGTTTTTCAGAAGTTTTTAGCAGCAGTCGACTAAAAGGTTTTTCATTCTACTGATGATATTATCAGTCGACTAACTTTTCTCAAGTCGACTAAGTTTCAAAAGTTCAGATTTTCAAACGGCTCGATTAACAGATCAGTCGACCGACGATAACTGTCAGTCTACTAATAACTAACTATTAGTCGACTAACTGATGTTTCAGTCGACTAATTTTGCCATTTTTCTGAAACTTCAAAAAAGGCGTGTCTTTTCATTTTTCAAACGTTTTGATCGTTTGAAATGGACCGTTTTGACACCCTTTCATACTCTCAACGTATGGAATCTTTTAACTATAAATATGAGTGCATTTTACACTCAAAAACAATAATTCAATCCATTTAAATCTTGCTTTTCACTCCTATTCATTCAAGTATTTGTTTTCTCACTCACGTGATATTTTCACTTCAGTTTTTCACTCAAATCACTTTGGGAGATAGTGAATTCGTGAGTAGAGTGTTTCAACAACCTCAAAAGCCAATTGCATCTCATTTGCATTCAAAAGGAAGGCTCATAGGTTGTATTGTAAGTTGTTATTTATTTTCTGTGAAAAGAAGGACTCCTTGGTGTAAAGGAATTGTTTGCTTTCAGTGGGATTGTTACTGAAAGTGGGACCGGTTATGGTCTGTGTGATCTTGTAGTTTACAAGGTTGATAGTGGAAAATCTCAAGCGGGTTTTGCTTGGGGACTGGATGTAGGTCGGGTTTGACCGAACCAGGATAAAATCTTCTGTTCTTTGTGTGTTTGCTTTGAGATTTGCAAAATCATTCAATATTCCGCAGAAAGTTTTAAAAGCACTATTCACCCCCCCTCTAGTGCTCGTTGTCTCGATCCTAGTGCACTTTCATCTAGGACTCAACTTTCCTTTCTTTTCGAAACAAAAGACGCTCTTTGTCGGGGATACTTTCACAAAAACCATGTCATCAACATCAAACTGTAGCTCTCGCCACCTCTTATCGGCGTAACTCTTCTGTCTGTCCAGGGCTGCCTTCAGACATTCTCGGATCTTCTGCACTTGTTGAGTGTAGTGCTGAAGAACAATCGGCGATTCGCTGGATCGATCGCTGATATCGTCCCAATATGAAGGTGATCGGCAAGGTCTCCCGTACAAAGCCTCGTACGGAGCCATCCTGATACTAGCGTGATAACTATTGTTGTAGGCAAACTCGACCAAACACAAGTGTGAATCCCAATCACCTTTCCAGTCGAGCATACAAGCCCGCAATATATCTTCAAGAGTCTGAATCGTTCTCTCTGACTGGCCATCAGTTTGAGGGTGAAAAGCGGTACTGAACTTCAGCTTCGTTCCCAAAGCTGACTGCAACTGTCCCCACAGTCGCGACGTGAATCTGGGATCACGATCCAAAATGATAGACGTAGGTATACCATGTAATCGTACAATCTCTCGGATATACAAGTCTGCTAAGCTCTCAAGCGGCTGACTAATCCAGATAGGTAAGAAGTGAGCAGACTTGGTGAGTCTGTCCAGAATCACCCATATCGCATCGTGCTTTCGCCTGGTTCGCGGTAAACCTACCACAAAATCCATTGTGATATCCTCCCATTTCCATTGAGGAATCTCAATCCTCTGCATGGTACCACCGGGACGTTGGTGCTCGATCTTGATTTGCTGACAAGTCAAACACCTCGAAACATACGCTGCAACTTCACGCTTCATCCCGTTCCACCAATACCTTCGTTGAAGGTCCTTAAACATCTTCGTACCACCAGGATGGATGGTGTACCTCGATAGATGTTCCTCATCAAGAATCTCCTTTCTCAACTCGGGGTCATTTGGCACCCAAAGTCGATCCTTCATGCGGATGCAACTGCTATCGTCTATGCGAAAGACTGAGCCCTCTTCATGAGCTCGGTCCACAAACTTCTGATATTGAGCGTTTCGCTTCTGTGCCTCGATAACCTTAGGCAAGAACTCTGATCGGATGGCCAACCCAGACAGTCTGATCGTTCCGCCTCCGATCGCGAATGGCTTTCAAGCCACAAAATCTTCGATCAATTTCTGGCTCCACACAAGACTAGCCAGAACACTGCCCGATTTGTGAATAAGCACATCTGCAACGACGTTTGCCTTACCAGGGTGGTAAGACAATGTAAACTCACAGTCCTTGATAAACTCGAGCCAACGACGCTGTCTCATATTCAATTCCTTCTGAGAAAATAAATACTTGAGACTCTTATGGTCAGAAAAGACCTCGAACGTATCTCCGTACAGGTAGTGTCGCCAGGACTTCAAGGCGAACACCACAGCCGCTAACTCCAAGTCATGAGTTGCGTAATTCCTCTCGTGAATCTTCAGCTGCCGCGAAGCATACGCAATAACACGACCGTGCTGCATAAGCACGCATCCCAGTCCTGTACCCGAGGCGTCTGTGTACACCACAAAACCGCCTCTGCCAGAAGGTAAAGCTAACACCGGAGAGGTAGTCAGCTTTGTCTTCAGGATCTGGAAACTCGCTTCGTAAGAGTCAGTCCATTCGAACTTGACTCCCTTACGCAAAAGCTTCGTCAAAGGAAGCGCAATCCTGGAGAAGTCCTGAATGAAACGTCGGTAGTAACTAGCTAACCCGAGAAAACTGCGAATATCGGTGACAGACTGAGGCTGCTTCCAGTCCAACACTGCTTCGACCTTTGCTGGATCAACTGACACACCATCACTGGATATCACATGACCCAAAAACATGACTCGTCGAAGCCAAAACTCGCACTTGGAGAACTTGGCGAACAATCTGTGCTCTCGAAGTACTCCCAACACAATACGCAGATGCTCTCGGTGTTGCTCAGGGGTCTCTGAGTAGATCAAGATGTCATCGATGAATACGATCACGAACGTATCCACAAACGGACGGAAAATACGATTCATCAAATCCATGAATGTTGCTGGTGCATTTGTGAGCCCAAAAGGCATCACAACGAACTCATACAACCCGTACCTAGTTCGAAAAGCCGTCTTCGAGACATCTTCTTCTCTGATCCGGAGTTGATGATAACCCGATCTGAGGTCAATCTTCGAGAATATCTTCGCTCTCTGCAACTGATCAAAGAGATCTTCTATTCTCGGCAACGGATACTTATTCTTAATCGTTGCTTGGTTGAGCATTCTATAGTCAATGCACAACCTCAGGGATCCGTATTTCTTCTTCACGAACAGAACAGGTGCACCCCATGGCGATGCACTATTTCTGATAAACCCTTGCTCCATCAACTCTCCCAACTGACGCTTCAGTTCTTCGAGTTCTGCCGGAGCCATACGATACGGTGCTTTTGAGATCGGAGTCGTTCCAGGTAACAACTTAATATAAAACTCAATCTCACGCTTCGGAGGTAATCCAGGAAGTTTCTCAAGAAACACATCGGGGAACTCCCGAACTACTTCAAGATCCTCGATAGGGGTTAACACCGATTCAACTGGGGTGATACTGACCAAGAAAGCAGTACCCCCATTCCGCAGATATTTTTGAACTTTAAACGACGAAATCATACAACTGTCTCGAATCGGTCGAGCAAGGCTGATCTCCAAAACCGGACGATCAGGAGGGTACAAAACTACCTTGCCTTCTCTGCACAGAACTTGATCATGATACTCAAATAACCAATCCATGCCTAGAATGACATCAAACTCTGTCATATCTAGCAGGATCAAGTCAGCTAACAAGTTCTGACTTGCCACAGACACCCCTACGGTTGGAATGTACAAAGTACATAAAG
The DNA here is from genome assembly GCF_984573655.1 of Nuphar pumila. Taxonomy (NCBI): domain Eukaryota; kingdom Viridiplantae; phylum Streptophyta; class Magnoliopsida; order Nymphaeales; family Nymphaeaceae; genus Nuphar; species Nuphar pumila. The sequence continues at coordinate 26,937,990 of NC_143258.1, read as the reverse complement.
ACTGATCACCAGTCGGTGTACGAACTTCCAAAGGATAATTCAACAATACAGCAGACCTAGGCAAAGAACTAGCAAATCTCGAAGCTATGAAAGAATGCGAAGCACCACAGTCAAACAAGGTAAAAGCTGCATGACCAGCGACTGGAATAGTACCTTAGACCAACTCTCCCTTGGTCACCTGCTCGATAGTGGCTGCGTAGGCATGCCCTGCCACCGTCCTCTAGTTACCCGTCTTCTGCTGGGAAGATTGCTGCGGCGGGTACGACTGTTGCTGCTGCTGAGGAAGTCGCTGAGGTGCTGGCTGCGACGTTCCTGGTGTATTCCTGCTTAGATCGTCAGACTGCTTCTTCCGACAATCCTTGATGTAGTGGCCCATCTTGCCATAGTAGATGCATCCTCCGAGGTCCCGTGGACATGGTCGGCCAGAATGATCCATCCGACATTTTGGGCAACCCGATGCTGTCACCATCTGCCTTTGCTGCTGCTGCTGGGGCTGGCGATTCTATCGCTGCCGGTTGTTGTTGTGATTCCTCTTTGCTGGCAGGGCAGACTTCTTTCCACCCGAACTCTGCTGAAATGAACGCTTCTTAGGCCAACTCTTTTGGCCTTGCTGCTGCTGGTTACCCTTGGACTGCGAAGTCTTCTGAGATTCGGTCCATTCCTGCTCCAGAAGTGTAGCCGTCTCCAAGGCTTCCTCTAGAGTCGAGGGAGCACGCGTGAACACTCTCAGGCGCAAGGCTAACTTCAGTCCACGAGCAAACTTCATTGCTCGTTCCTTCTCGGTCACGTAGACATGAGGGCAGAAGCGCTCCAGGCTTCTGAACTTCGTGATGTAGTCTGCCAAGGTAGAGTTCCCCTGCTGAAGGTCGAGGAACTCCTGCATCTTCCGGCTGCGCTCGTGGGTCGGGAAGTAGGCCGCGTAGAAAACCTCTACGAATTGCTCCCACGTGACTGCACCACCTGCGAACTTAACATCCAAGGTGGTCGCCCACCACCTCTCGGCATCCTTCCGGAGCCGATACGTGCCGAAATTCACCTTTCTGTCATCACTGACCTGCAGCACACGAAAGATCCGCTCAATCTCTCGTATCCAGTCCTCGGCCGCCTTAGGCGTAGACTTCCCATCGAAGGAGGGAGGGTTCATAGCCATGAACTGCTTATAGGGCACGGTTGTCGCTGGAACTGGAGAGGGAGTAGGAACCGGAGTCTCTCGTTCCTGAGAGGTTCGCATGTTCTCTCCCATAGCACGCATGGCCTCGGCCTGCCTGCCTACAACCTCAGCCAGGTTGCTCACGGTGTCCATGATACGATCGCAACGCTCACGCCAAGCCATCTTAACAAAAGAAGACACGTATAAGCGATGAGGTAAGTCAAAACATAATTTCATTACTAAAAAAAAAAGCAAGTGCATACAGATCTTCAGTACAAGCCAAAATTACCCTCTATAACAGGGTTACCATACATAAACCTCCGCAACAAAGGCCAAAACAAAGCAAGGCTACAAAATGAACACTGACTCAGTGTTCCAACCACACATGTTCACATATGAACAACCACCATCACCGCTGCCTACGAGTGTAGTAGTTGCGGTAGGTGTTCTGATTCCCGCATCGTCTCTGCATCGGACGAGGAGGAGAAGAAGGTGTGTATTCCGGAGAAACTGATCGAGAGTAGGAAGCTGGCGTGTACTTGGGAGAACCTGGTGCAACCAGTGCATCTCCCACTGGGTCAACTGCTGACTGTGCCTGACCGCCCTCAGAAGCCTCGTTCTCTTCGGTCTTAGCGTTACCCATTATGAGTTCGTCGCCCAACTTATGCTGACACTCGATCTCAATATGCCCCCTAAAGCCACAGTAGGGGCATATGCTCAAGGCACGAGGACAAATCTGCCCTGCATGATACTGATCACATCTCCCACAAGGAGGTGCCGGATGTGCAAGTATCCGGGCACTCCGCACAATTTGCTGAACCGCTTGATCGAGGGCCTCTGTGCCTCCAATCAAGTCGATAAGAGCTCCGAGCATTCGCTCATTTCTCAAATCAGCAGGCATCTAACAAGTTATGCAACCAATCAAGCATGCAAGGCTAAATACAGTAGAATTTGCTAAGAAACAATGAAAGCAATCATTCATAACAAACTTGCAGTGCGATGGACGATGCACACAGAAGTCTTGGACCACACTTATAAACTACAGCTCTGATACCAATATCTGTGACGCACCAAACCCCAACCTTGTAAAAACCTTAAGTTTTTGAGCAAATTTTTTTTTTTGAAGGATATACAGAGTGAAAAAAAACAACTAGCGGAAGTAAAGGAGGGAAACAGGGGTAAAGCAAAGGCCGCAAGTCTGAGCGAGCCACAGTGAGAAAACCAAACCACAATAGACAAGTAAAGTATTCTTCATTTCCACAATAGTTACAATGATACAAAAAAATGAGACTGGGTACAAAACAGGACAGTCTCACAAAAAGGAGAGGTACAACCCCTCAAACCCCAAAACTAGAAGAAGCCAGAATCTGCTGCAAAGTGTGGGTCTCAAGGCTCCTGCTGTGCGCCGTTGCATCGCGCTGCGTCTACTCGTCACCTGTATCCCCATAAAACGGGGTCAGTACTCTTGCGAGTTGGTGAGACAAACCATCCATACATTATCATTTTTTTTAAGGAAAGAAGAAGGTAAGCAGCATGATACAAGTATGATAAGTACCAGACTATAACTAACATAATGGAACAGTTAGAAGCATTTGGAACAAAAGTACAAGTGTGTGTTAGGTAGGTGCACGTGCCACAAGACTGTAGAACTACAAGTATGTAATAGTGAAACAACTAGAGTAACAAAGCATAAACTGAACAACAAAAAGTAGCAGCTAAAGTAACAAAGTGGGAACCAACCAACAGAAAGTAGCAACTGAACGCAAGTACATACAGTTCTGGAGTAACAACTACAGTAAGTCAGTCTGATTGGTTAGTCCTTATGTTCATCTTTTTACCTCCTTCGGGTACGCGAAGGAAAACCCCTCGAGTTCTGTGAGACATGCACCCGGCGTCTGTTATTCAATTTCTAATGTGGTAACCGGAGATGCTATAGAACGAGAAAACCACCTGCGGGCGACATGCAGCCAGGAGAAACCTTTCGCAGGGGCAAAGGATTGCAATCCGTACTACTACAGTAGCAAAGGTCCCTGTAGAGGGCAACCTTGACCTCCCTAACTCCGAGTGACTGGAGGTCAGAGGGCACATTGGCTCCTCAAAAGAACAGGTCGTAGTAACAACACGTCACTCGGGGCTGTACTATTCACCCTCTTTTTGGGTGACCAAATTGTGAATGGGGCATGGCCGGTTTATCTTATTTAGGCTCACACTTCAAGTCAAACCTCCTCTTGAGGTAGTCGTGCCTCGTGGTCCCCGCGGGGTACGCAAACGAGGACTTGGCCTGCCCATTCACGTGCTCGGCCTCACACGGCCACCACGAGCACACCGCCGGTGAGGGCGATAATATACCATTTTATTTTATGCCTAGGGTGACATGAACATGTGAGCACATTCTCACGAACCCGGGCCATTGCCCGTAGACTCCAACCGAGTCTCAAAACCTCAATAGGTCAAAAGTGTCGAACCCTATAGTGTGTTTAGTTTTTTTTTTTTCCAAGTGTATGTCATGTCAAGTGTAAAGCACGCCTCTGGTGCAGTGTATATCTGTCGATATACGAGAGGGATCCAAACAGGAAGACGCTCGACAAGTGAGCTAGTGACATACGTGTCCGGACGTGCCAACTTGCACTCACGAAACCAGACAACCCACACAGGTGTAAATTCATCCAAAAATGCGTATAATTATTAAACGCGGCAAAATCTCGCGTAGCGAAGCCAACCGCCAGGGATACTCGCGTGTCCGACACTCACGAGTGTCAAGGGATAGAATTCAACCTAATCCCATGCTAATGGGAATAACATTGGCATAGCCCAGTGTGCGGTCCGCACGTCTGGGGCACGAACGTGACCGAAACCTGAAAGGTCCGTAGAACCGGACAACCCATGCGAGTGTGTGTGTTATGACACCGCTTGCAAGCTCAACCGCACGGCCACCCCAACAGGGATGCGGGGTATGAGCAACCGAGGCCTGAAGCAGCAACGCATGTTGCTAACAAGCGACTAAACCTCGCTTCTAAAGTTAAAAACATCACCCAACGGCACAAAAGGGCCAATGTTTCCACGGATGAGTTCCCGCGGAACTCCATGGGGTCGCGCCAACCTTGTTGCTACCCGTAAAGGGTTCAAACCCTGGGTCGGAGCACTCCAAGGGGCTGCCCAAAAAGGTGACAAGGTTACCGGGTACCTTAGCACCCGGTGCCGCTGTGGCGCCAACGGGGAACCTAAAACCTGGAGGGCTGGACAAGTGGCTTGCCACGGGGTTCCTGCCACCCTTGGTCCCCGCCTAGCAACGGGCCAAGTGGGGCTGACAGCCATACTGGCCTCAGCCCGCACGCGCCAACCCGGGTGTGCCAGCACCCGGCTAAGCCTAGAGCGCCCCCAAGGGTGCTAGGCTTAGCCGAGGGCCCATCGGACCAAACAAGACCCCAAGCAAGGTCTGGTCCGCACATGACCAGACCCAGCTGGGTCCCAAAAAACCCTTGTCCTGAACCCAACCATGGGTTCGGACCAGGGTGTTGGGCCTTAGCCCACACCTAGAGGGGTGCGGCTAACCCAACCACCCGGCTGGGTGGGGCAAGCCTAAGGCTCTGGCCTGGACCCTATTGGTCCAAGCCCAACCGACAAAAAGGGGCAGGGGCACTAGTTGAGGTGCCCCACAGGCACCCCTGGTCTGACCCAAGGGTGGGTTCAGACCACAGCACCCAGCGGGTGCACGCTAGCCCACAAGGGGCGCCAAAGAGTAATGGTGGGGCGCCCACCTGAGTTAGGTGGCGCCACACCAAGGTGGTAGTCTGGACCACTGGGGGTCCAGACCCAACCCTACTACCCCAGCAACTGAGGTTGCTGGGGGCAGGCTGCGCCTGGTCTGACCCAGCCGTGGGTCCAGACCAGGCCCACAAGGGGCCAGCGCGCCGCCAAGGGGCGCGCCCAGCACCTAGCCCGGGTGCTCTATGCACCAGGTCTCCAGCTGCACAGTAGCCAACCGGTCCAGGGGGGGTGTCAGCTGTCTGCTACAAACCCTAGGTCTGTAGCATCTGGCTCAGCCCAGCCATGGGCTGAGCCAGGCCGCACCTACCTGGTGCACCCACTAAGTGGTTGCGTCGAGGAGGTGGCCCGGGTGCCATGCGCACTAGGCCTCCTGCTTGCCAATAGGCAGCGGCCAGGGCAAAACATAGAGAAAGGGCCCCATATAGGCCCCTGGTTCGAGCCAAGTGGTGGCTCGAACCAGGGTTGCAGCCCTTGATCCTGCAGGTCAATCCCCAAACCAAAACCCCCGGGTGCTAAGGCACCCGGGCGGTGCGTTTGGGCTAACCAAGGAAAAAAAGGTGGGGGGGGGGGGGGGGGGTGGGGGGTGTTCACCCATGGTGGTCTCACCCGTGGTGGGCTCACCCCTGGGTGGGTTCAACTCGGGTAGGTCTGGGTCCAGGGTGGCCCAGACCACCCAAGCCAACCGCGGGCTGCAGCCAGCCCATCCAAAAGGAAGAGCCGGATTGACCAACTTGGGTCAGTCCGGGGCTCATCCCAGGGCCTGCAACGGCCCAGCCCACCAGCCGTGGGCTCGGCAAGGTCATCAAACGACCTGGGCTGGCCGTGCAAAAACTCAGCCCAGCACCTTGCCCAGCACCAGCCCCAAAGGAGGGGGGCGTTCTATCACTACAAGGAAAAACGAGCATACACATACAAAAAATTTTTTTTGAAACAAAAGCTTAAAATGAAAAAGGAAGGAGAAGCTCACCTCGTGCTAGGTTGGCCCAGCTGAGCAGCAGCACCAAGGGGGAAGGAGGGAGAGTAGAAGAGGAAGAAGAAGCTGGAGAAGAGTGGAAGGAGAGAGAGGGTGTCGACCCTCTCTCTCTTCCCTTCCCTAGCTTAAAAAGGGGCGGGGGGGAAGAGATGGGTGGTGGGGAGTGAAGGAGGGGAGATGTGTGGTCTCCCCCTCCCACGCCCCACCCTAGTCAAAAAGGTCCTATGGGGGGGGGGGGGGGGGTCTAAGGTACATGGTACCTCCCAACCACTCCCCTTAATCTAAGGGGAGTGGTTGGCCTTGACCCCTCAAGGTCAAGGTCAAACCACCAAAATCGCCCCTCCCCATTTCTTTTTTTTTTTATTAAATTTATTTTTTTTTAAATGCATAGGGGCTACCCCCTAAGGGGCGCCCTGCCTACTCCCCTTAAAACGTGGGCTGAGCCCACCCACCTTTACAAAAATGCCTTTTCAAGGCCTCATATATAAATTTTTCCAACTTTTCAAAATCTCCATTTTGAAAAGTGTTTTTTGTAAATATGCTTTTTCATAAGCCTTTAAAAGAGACATGGGCTGAGGTGGAGCCCATGCCAAACTTTTCTAAATACCCAAAACCTACCCCTTGTAAAAATGTTTTCAAAAACCCTCTTCTAGGTTTTTACTAATTTGTGATTTACTTCTTTTTTTTTTTAAAGCTCAATACAATGAGTATTTAAAAAGAACTAATCTAAACTAGTTTAAAAATCAAAATTTTAAATTACATTATATGAATTAAGATTTAAACTTTCATAAAGTATATTTAATTTCTCAATTACAGCAAAATTGGGCCTCGGTATGACTCATAATTACCGATATACCCCTATCTCGCCAAAATCCATGAAATAATGAGATATTGCTCTCGTTTAAGCTCCAAATCCGGAGCGAACTCATGTGAATACAATATAATTATAATCTACAAATATTGAGATTTAGTTCGTCGTGGTTTGCCCTGAATCGCCCCGTAGAGCAAACCTACGCGATTCAGAACCTCAGAAAGCGATAATTGCCAAAATTGTGAGTATTGCTCGTGCCGAAACAAGGAATTTTCCAACAATGAAGTATATCTCATTTAAAATTCTTCAGAAAAATAGTGGGGCTTACAACATTCGCATTTCCATGATGGATCATCGCTCTTGCAGGGAAGATACAATTGCGATACAAAAGACCATCATATGTGGTTCAACACACTTACGTGTTACGGTGAAAATCTGGGATATCCCCATCTTATGGGAATAACATTAGCTTTTTCCACGGTATGGGATGCCGCACTTGCGGACCCAAAACAAAGATACTGCACAATACTTGTGATTCTAAATCACGTCGTCTCAAGTACATTGATTTGCAATAGTGTTTGACTACTTACTTATCTAGTCCATTGAACATAAATCAAGGCGTGAGGGTTTTCCTTACGCATTACGACAAACATATGTGTCAAAGGTGAGTTCTGGTAATATCCCATTCTAATGGGGATTACATTGGCATTCCACGGTTTGGGGTGCCACGCCTGCGGACCCGAACCGAACCATCTGACAAGTCGAATGTGGAATAACACTAAGGAATCTCACATCTAATTCGGAGTGTAAAAATATCTAAAGAATCACTTGGACGGGACACCAGAGTGTCACATGTCTATTCGGTCGCACCGAAACGCTCAATTATGTGTTTTAATATATATATATATATATATATATATATATATATATATATATATATATATATATATATATATATATATATATATATATATATAAAACTACCCAAACCCGGTGCATCCCAAGGCATGTGCATGCATGCCAACACCCTAACCAAATCGCGAAAGGGTGCGGGGCAAGACTACCCACGAGGTTTGGACCTACAACGGTTCAGCTAGAAGTAGGTTTGTGTGCTGGTCTTAAAAAGAGCAATTCAGCATTGTGACGGACGATTGGATGGAGTCACGGGGCTGCAAAGGTGCCAAAAATGAACCGCGTACTCGCTGCCAAGGCGGGCCTACAGAGAAAACATAAGTCTAGTCCTCTGGACCAGACTGCTAGGTTTACCAAGTAAATATGGTCTGACTCACAGTCCGGACCAGACTGCCATAATGGCTCGATTGGGGCTGAAACAAGCCGCCAAATGGGGCAGCTGCGGAAAGTATGCCAAATGAGTACCAAAGGGGCTGGTCAAGGGGTGTTTGGTCCATAGGACCAGATCGCTGCTACTCACATACACAGGTCTGAACCTTTCGGTTCAGACCTGGACCAAAAGTCTGGCGCTCCACAAGGCCTGGGTGCCCAGCACCATGCAGCTGGCACCCGGCCCCAACACGGGGGTAAGACAAGGATAGCACCTTGTGCCACACCCAAGCTGTCAACAAAAATCAGGTATGAACTTTGGTTCAGACCTGATCCAAAGGTGAGCTAGCTGGGAAGAAAAGGGGATGGGTGCTCAACAGCTAGTGGTGCGCACCCGGTCCCGAACAAAGTGAAAAATCGGGTTAGGTCTAGGCTCACAAACAGCCGGGTAAACCGGACTGTAGTGCTGGTCTGAACCCATGGTTCAGACCGACACTTCAGTCCAAGACAAAATCTACAAAATAAATGAAACCTTTAAATTTTAACACAGAAAAATATTATATAGTTTTTTTTGCTTATGCTGGGCGCGCGGGCCAGCCACATGGCGCTCAGCTCCAAAGTGGTGCAAATGGGCTGGCTAAAGGGTCTGGTCCACTAGACCAGACCGTGCAACCCCTAAAGCCATGAACAAGAGCCTATGGCTCGTACCCCAGCTGAAAGAAAAGGGTTGGGCGCGTACCATGGGCCGGCCCCAACCTGCTAACTTGCTTAGGTGACTTGTGCGCCAAGGATCCGAAGGGGACCAACGAACCTCTACTGGGAAAAAAAGAAACCGAAGGGCCTGGTCCCTTCCTCCTAGCGGGGCCTAGTCACACTGTGACCCAGGCCACACCAGGCTGCAGCACCAGTCCCAACGCGCTGGGACTAGGTTGAGCCCAAAGCAAAAAAATTTGGGCAGGGTGGCTGCAACTGCTCTTGCCTACAAGTAGGTGCTAAAGGGTGTTGGGTGTAGGCTGGACGAGTCTAGTTGGTCCAGCACACCCCAGCAAGCTTCCAAGTTGATCATGCATATATTTTAGGGATATTTCATATAAAAATATGCATGATTTCATGAGAAAATGATTTAAAAACCCAATTTTATGTTAGTTTCGAGTAAATGTGCTAAAATATTATAAGAATAGAAAATGCATGAAAAATAGTGTTATTTTACATTTTAATGCATATTTTAGTGTTTGACATAATTTTAGTAGTTTAGTTTTTGAAAATCATAAAAAAATTAGAGTTAAAATAGACTTAATTTTGTATTTTCTAAAACATAGTCATTTTGAGTTGTTTTGTAAATAACTTTTTGAAGAGAGGTTTTTGAAATGCAATTTTAAAAAGAAGAGGGACTTATGGAGAAAAGTTTAAATCTTTAAATATGATACGTAGAGGGAAGAGAGGCTTGTCTTCTCTCTTATGCCTTTTGCCCTCTTTCCTAACCCTTCCCCTTCACCTTGTTTCTTTCCTCCTTCTTCTTCTTCTCCCTTGATCTCTATTCTTCCTCAATCCGGTGGAGGCATCCAGCTACGGTAATGGCATATAGGAGGATTCCACTTCTTTTCTAACCCTTCCAGTTCGGTAAGTGCTTCTTCTTCTTCTTCCTCTTCTTCTCCTTTTCTAATTCCTCCTTCTATTTCTCATTAGATTAGTTAATCTGAAATAAAAATCAAAATAAGATGAAATCGTAGAATATTTTCCATTTGATTTTACATTTTAGCATTCGTGATTCATTCAAATCTTGTTCTGATATACGTTGATTCAGAGATTTTTAGATCATATTTTGATTTTAGTTTTTAGGAATAGTTTCATTTTCAGATCACAGTTCAATTTTAATTCATATGCCTTTTTTGAGTTTACAGGTAGATTGAGTATTGATCAATCATCTGTCGCCTGATGATATCTGTTTGAATTAGATTGAATAAATTGTTTGAATCTGATAAATCAAATTTCAGCTGCACTCTGATCATCAGATTAGTTTTTTTGGAAAAGGATCATCGTGATTATTCAATTGGAACCGATCAGAGATCGGATATCATTTTGAATTGCGATTTCTGTTTTCTGGCGAGTGTCTTGACTTATGATCGCCGCTGTTTTACTATTATTCGATGATTGTGTGATTGCTGATCTCTGGTGAGAGCTTTTGATTGATTAACGATTTGATGATCTGGATCATCCAGATCACCTGGATATCCAAAAATATTCTTTATTGATCGGGGCTCTGTACCTGCTGGAGAGTCACTGTGAAGCAAGCCGATCAGAAATCATTTGTTGATGCTGTGGAAATCCAAATGCTGAGAGTAAGTTTACTGGAATCAATACTGGCCGGATTCACTTCACATTTATCGTGAAAATGTGAAAGAGGCATTTTCATTTGAGTTACCATGAAATTCTTTTCACGGCTGTTGATATTTCCGGTGGATGCTATTGAGATTTCTGGTGGAGGCTGTTGATATTTGAAATTCTAGTGTGTGTTTTTGAAAAAATTCGATCGGATGTTGTGATCTATAGTAAAAGTATGAATCTTGAATCATCATTGTTGAGCATCCGTGAAATTTAGCAGAAACAGGTGAATCCGTCGGAAGTTCTCTGCAAATAGCTGTGATTTATCTGATTATCAGAATCCTAATCATCTAACCATCAGATCTCCTCCAATTCACTGGCTGAAATTCAGTCTTCTACTGGAATCAAGCTTTGATCTGCCTTGTAGATCTCTGATTGTTAAAATCCTCATCCCTGAATCCGCCGGAAGTTCCATTTATTATCGTGAACTGTATTTCCTGTAGAACTCACCGGCGGTTACACAGTTCTCCGGCTACTCTTCTTACTGAGTAATTGTGAGAGCCGATCTTATCTGTGTGATTCAAATGTGAAAAATTATTTTCACAATGTGTTGAAACAAAATTGAGTTTTCACGATCTATTGAATTTAAAAACTGATTTTCACGGTTATGTTGATTTTAAAACTGAATTTTCACTGAAATTTATCATATTTTTACTGTTGGTTCTCACTAAAACTTTTATTGTTAGCTAATTCAAAAATTAGTTAGCTATTAGTTAATTGAGTAGTTAGCTGTTAGTTTACTAAATCATTAGTGATTAGTATAAAATTTTTGTTTGAAGTAGCCAAGTAATGTGTAATTGTTAGCTTAGTTACTTTTGCTAAGTAAGTAGTAGTTATTAGTAAACTGTTAGTTAAGTGTTTTGGAATTAGTTAGTTGTTATTAGATTTAATTAGAATTAGTTGTCAATTGTAATTAGTCAATTAGATTTCGTTAATGATTTCTTTCGTATTCTTAGTATTTAGTTAGTCTATTTTGTTTAGTATAGTTTTATTCTTGTATTTTGTACTGCTCGTGTTTCTTTTGACTGGTGCAGGATAGCACAGGAGTGGAGCTGAAGCGATTACGTGACACGAAGTGGAAGAATAGAAGATTTTTACTTTTCATTTTAGAATTAGGAATTTGATTTTGAGGTTTTTAAATATTGCACTTTACGCCCTCTGCGAAGGGTATTCATTTGTTGTAATAGTTAGTTGTTTTTCCTTTTCTCATACATTTTACATTTTAATAATACGGCAATAAAGATTAGTTTAGATTTGTGTGTTTGAATACAAAATATTCCCGTTCCCTGAGTTCGACCTAGTCTCATCCACTAGTGAGAACCGGTTTTTATTATTTGATGTCTGGTTTTCACATGTTTTATATATAAAAATCTTTTCAAAATTACAACGATTTAAAAGAAGACAGCAAATTTTTGGCGCCGTTGCCGGGGAACGGCGTAATATTAGTATTCACTTTATTGCCAAGTGTTTGTTGCATTTAGGTTTAGAACCACGTATGTGCATCTCTTAGAGACGAGCTTACTTTTCTGCACAGCCCACCTATTAGGATCCCCTTAGAGGTGACTGTGTATGATTGGTACCGTACACATAGATTTTATATTTCTTTGCATAATCTCTGTTATGTGTAACTGCGTGGTGTTTGTTTAGTTTTTGTTGTTTTTAGTTTACTCGCTTTGTGGTTTGCGTGGTTTGGACGCTTAGTGCCTTAGTTAGGTAGAAAACCCAAAGTTAGGACGTGAGTTACTGATCATGCATATATTTTAGGGATTTTTCATATAAAAATATGCATGATTTCATGAGAAAATGATTTAAAAACCCAATTTTATATTAGTTTCGAGTAAATGTGCTAAAATGATTTAAAAATAGAAAATGCATGAAAAATAGTTTTATTTTACATTTTAATGCCTATTTTAGTGTTTGACATAATTGTAGTAGTTTAGTTTTTGAAAATCATAAAAAATTAGAGTTAAAATAGACTTAGTTTTGTATTTTCTAAAACATAGTCATTTTGAGTTGTTTTGTAAATAACTTTTTGAAGAGAGGTTTTTGAAATGCAATTTTACAAAGAAGAGGGACTTATGGAGAAAAGTTCAAAATTATAAATATCATACGTAGGGGGAAGAGAGGCTTGTCTTCTCTCTTTTGCCCAAGCCCTCTCTTCTTCCCCTTCCTCTCCACCTCTTCTTACCTCTTCTTCTCCTTCTCCCTATTTTCTCCTCTTTTTCTCATCTTCTTTCCGGTGGAGAATTCCAACAAAGGCTGAAGCAAGAGAGAGGATTTCACCTCTCTTCTAACCCCTCCGGTGAGTTTTTCTTATCTTCTTCTTCTTCTTCTTCTTCTTCTTCTTCTTCTTCTTCTTTTTCTTCTTCTATGTTGTTAATTTGATTTGCTAAAATCAATAGATAGCATGTGTGATTCCAGTTTCATGTTACATTTTTAATTCATCATAGATAGTATTAGCATTAGCATCTGAACTTTCAAAAAATATTTTCTTTGTTTGTTTGTTTTCAAGTTTTTTTTCTACAGCATCGCAGTGTGAGTACAGTGAAACATCAGAAATCCGGTTTACTTGGATATGAGATCTGATATTCTTTTGCTTTTATCAACATGAATTAGACATCTGAACCAGAAGGAATTATATTCAAATCATCATATCTGTGTTTGTGCATTCATCAGATTTCAACAAATTTGTTTTTCTATTGATCGATCATCTGGATCGAACATTGTGTTTTCCGGCAATCACTGTTTTCAAAGATATTTGAAGTTGATTTCCGACATCAATCGAAAAAACTAAAGCTCATCTGATCGATTATCCATTCTTTTAGCAATCAATTGCATCATTTGAAATAACAGAGGCCAATTTATGGTTCGGATGAATAATTGGATATGAATGATCATCAAGTATAAGGGATTGATAAACATTTGCCTCCGGCGATAATCTGGATCATCGTGACTGAGAATCCGACGATAATTTGAGTATCAGATTAGTGTTTGCTTGTGTGAAGAATCAGCACGGTCACCTGATCTACTGAGTTCTGGTGTTGTTCAGTGTTCTAGATTGATTTTCTTCCATCAAAATTCGAGTTATCATCCATGACTGAGAATCTGGCGGCGCTTGTATCCCAAACCAATTGAATTTATTAATCGGCTAATTCTAGCCGATTGAAATCTTGTGGAACGCTGTTTCTGGCTAAGAATCCCTTATTTAAACAAAATATCACTTCACGTTTATCGTGAAAATGTAAAACAGGCGTTTTCATTCTTGCGCCACCGCGAGATTCATTTCACAACTGATTTTTTTTTCCGGTGAATGATGTCTGTTCTGTTTATCGTTTAAATCAATGTTCTTGTTTGAAATTTAAATCAATGTTTTGTTTGAAATTTAAATCGATGATCGCCAGGAAAATCTGAGTAATACTTACTGTTGAATTTTTTTTTCTCGATACTGGTACTGTTTTCCGGTGACTGCTGTTCACCATATTTTCCGGTGAATACTACTGCTGTTGGAAATACCGATGAATGCTATTGTTATTAATTTCGGGGAATATTTTCAATAAAATTAGTTCAGATGTCTGAATATGATGGGAATGTTGTGATTAACGATTTTTGAATTGGACCAATTGAGTTCCCACATCTATCGATCTACTGATTCTTGAGCACTACTTGATGAGCATTGTCAAATTTGAATGAACATTAAGAATTCAAAAACATAGAATTAGTATAAAAAAAAATGATGAATCGGATTTCAGGTGCTGTTGCTAAATGTCTGATAAAATGTTGTTAGATTAAGTGAGTCATTAGTTAGTCATAATTAATTAGATTTCATTTTCAATTGTAATAAGTCATTTAGATTTCAGGTATAATTTTCTTTTATATGTTAGCATTTAGTTAGTTTAGTATAATTTCTACTTCTATCTCTTGTACTGCTCGTGTGCTTGTGATTTGTGCAGGATCGCATAGGAGTGGAGCTAAAGCGCATTTGTGATACAGAAGTGCAAGAATAAAAGATGTTTTTCTTTTGTTTTAGACTTTAGGCATTTTAATTGGGTTTGTAAATATCGCTTTTTACGCCCTCTGCGAAGGGTATTCATTTGTTGTAATAGTTAGTTGTTTTACCTTTGCTGAACATTTTACATTTCAATAATTTGGCAATAAAGATTAGTTTAGACTTGTGTGTTTGAATACAACATATTCCCGTTCCCTGAGTTCGACCCGGTCTCATCCACTAGTGAGAACCGGTTTTTATTATTTGATGTCTGGTTTTCACATGTTTTACATCTAAAAATCTTTTCAAAATTACAACGATTTAAAAGAAGACATCAGTTACATTGGTCTACTACGAGGTGTATGCAAGGGCGACGCTCACTTGACCCTGAGCTGGTAGAGCCGATTGAGGACCCCGAGTCCCTTATTAGGAGAGCCCAGAGATCTGCAACCATGGCTGAGAATCAGCAGATTACTCGTCCTCTAAGGGTGTATTTCATGCCCAACACTTACACTCCCGCCTCCTGCATCACAAGACCTAATGTAGGAGCAAACCATTTTGAGATAAAGGCCAGTGTGATCCAGATGCTACCTTCATTTTATGGCCTTAGCAATGAAGACCCATATCGTCATCTCGATGAATTTCTAGAGATTTGCTCGACAGTGCGAATCAACAACTTTGGAGATGACGCGATGAGGTTGACCCTGTTCCCCTTCTCTCTGAAGGACAAAGCGAAGAGTTGGTTAAAATCATTAGATATTGTTCGAATTACCACTTAGGAACATATACAAAGAGAATTTTTAAAGAAATATTTCCCAATTGGTAAAACGAACCAGTTTCGTAAAGCGATAACCAGTTTTTCCCAAATTGAGGGAGAACAGTTTCATGAGTCATGGGAGAGATTGAAAGATCTTCTCCGCAAGTGTCCCCACCACCAGGTGCCTCGCTGGAAACTGGTGCAATATTTCTATGACGGTCTTACTGAAAAGAACCGTCAAATGGTGGATGTCGCGTGTGGGGGCACATTTATGCTCAAAAGTGAGGATGAAGCATGGTCGCTTTTTGAGACATTGAGCGAGAATTCGATGCACCATGCGACAGCCTCACAGTTCGATAGGGCTGCACCTGCACAGGATAGCATTAAGAAGGCAGGTATTTTCGAGTTAGGGATGAACCTTGAGTTGAGCAACAAGGTAGACCAACTGTCCCAGAAATTAGATCAGTTCTTGTTGGGTCCCTCCCCTTCCATGCAGGTGTGCGCATTGTGTGCGAGTCCTGCACACCATGTCTTTGAGTGCCCAGTTGCGCCACAATATCCTGAGTTTGTCCAAGAGCAAGCTCAGATGCCTCAAAACTTTGCTAGGCCCGTACCTAATCCATTTTCCAACACTTATAACCCGGGCTGGCGAAACCATCCCAATTTCTCATGGCGCAACTCACAAATCCACCCCCCCAACCCTTCCCAGAGTCAACCAAGTCAAGGCGGTTATGCGCCTGGATTTCAAAGATCCAGTTATCCCCCAGTCTAACCTGTTTATACTCATCCCTAGTCTCATGAGCCTTTGCATAGTCAGTCTTTTGAGGATAAGATTTTGCAAGCTTTGAGCTCACATACCCAGTCTATTGCAAAATTAGAGACTCAAATGGGGCAGCTCACCGAGGCACTTAGCAGGCGAAGTGAGGGGACATTGCCTAGCCAGCCTATTGTCAACCCTAAGGGAAAGGAACCCATGCGTAGCTTGCATATGACGGATGCACATAAAGAGCAAGCTCAAGTAGTAACCCTTAGGAGTGGGAAGCAGTACCAAGCGAGGGAGGCTGCAGAAGAAAGAGAGAAGATAAGCGAGAAGCAGTATGTCCCTAATGTTTTACCTTAGAAAAGCGAGAAGGTTCTTCCATCTGAGCCTTCACCATCCTACATTCCCAAAGCCCCCTTTCCTGAGGTGTTAGAGAGGCCGAGAGCACTAGGTAAGTCCGGAGTGAACATGCAAGAGATGCTTGAGATATTCAAGCACATTCAGATAAACCTCCCCTTATTAGATGTTATTCAACAGGTCCCTGCATATGCAAAGTTCTTCAAAGAACATTGTACGCAGAAAAGAAAGTCGATGTCCCATGTGCAGAAAAAGATTTATTTAACCGGGCAGGTGAGCGCAGTATTGCAACATCAAACCCCACCTAAGCTCAAGGACCCAGGGACTCCTATCATCTCATGTGTCATAGAAAACATCACTGTTGGGCGTGCATTGCTCGACCTTGGGGCAAGTGTTAACATCTTGCCGGGTTTCTTTTATGACCAATTTGGATTGAAAGAGATGAAACCTACACCTATGACTCTTCAGCTTGCAGATAGATCTATCAAGATCCCAAGAGGGATACTTGAAGATGTTTTAGTCAAGGTGGAGGATTGTTATTTCCCTGTCGACTTCGTGATATTAGATATGGAGGGAGTTGATAGCCCACAGCAGACTCCTATTATTCTCGGTCGCCCCTTCCTAGCTACCGCCAACGCGTGCATTAATTGCCGCATTGGTGCGATGGATGTGTCATTCGGAAATAGGAAGATGCGGCTAAACATTTTTCATGCTGCTATGGGGCCTGTTGTTGAGGAGGCTTCTTTCGAGGTTGATGTCATTCAAGACCTCGTAGAAGCAGAATATGCTTGGTTATTGAGTGATTCACCTCATGAGGAGGATAAGGAATCACTAGAAGAGGATCACCTAGAATTACTTGAAAATCAGATAGGTGAGTTGAGTTGGATCGGGCACTTCGAGCCATTTAGAGGTAGACAGGATGGGAACATAGTGCGCAGTGTCACAGATGACACTATTTTTTATAGAGAGCCCGATTGAGTCTGACTTCATGTCCATTGATCTCATAGACGATGAAGGATTTTTCCAGGGATCCGTCTGGCTGGGGACGTGAAACTTAGCGTTTTATGGGAGGCAACCCATATTCTGTACAGTATTACATTTGTTGTTAGGATTTGTAGATTTTATTTGGTTTTATTTTTTGTTTTCTATCCATTCATGGTTTTCATGTTTTGTCATGTATACATTGCATTTATTACATTCATAGAACATGCATTTTTAATTCATGTCAGGTCATTCTACTCTTTTCCCTCATTTATTTCTTCTCATGTGCATTCACTTAGTTTCATATAAGCATGGGGGAGTGCCACTGGGACAGTGTCATTCAAGCATGGGGGAGGGTGTAGTTTGCACACCTGGATATTTTTGTTTACGTTCTTGCACATGTTTACACATCTCTCATGAAAAGTAGATTTTTAAAGAAAGAGTTTGAACTTATATGAATGTTATTTCAAATCTGTTGTTTATGCGGATTTCAAAGAAATGATGATAGATATATGTTAGAATTTATTTTGAATCATAAATATGAATATGCACAGTTCTATTTTTGAAAAACTAAGCAAATGAACAAAAGCGTAAAAATGAGCTCAAAAAGTGAGAAAAAGCATGTGTTAGGTTGTTTGGATAATTCCACAATCCTTAGTAGATGGAACTTAGATTTAAGTTGAAACTTTTAATTCCATTTTCGAAAAGGAGAGTGGAAAACTTTGTGATCCTAAGTAATTGAGAACAGATACAAGTTGAAATGTTTGACTCTCATGTTATAAAGGTGAATGAAGGAAGTCACTTTTATGTCTTAGTTGATATCTTTTGGTATGTATTGAAAAAGTATAGAAGATATTGACATTGCACAAGGCATAAAAGCAGACCACATGCAAGCTATAAGAGAAGAATGAATACGCAAAAAGAAAAAGCGTGAAAAAAATGAAAAAATTGAGAAAAGAGCTTAAAAAGAAAGAAAAGTTCAGTGCTTAGAAGTGTGATTGAGAAAACCTGCGTAGAAAACATATGAGTGAGGATAAGTAAATAATAACTTGTTTTTATTGAATTTTCTAAGAATAAAACATAAATAATTGTGATATTTAGAAAAGTGAAAGAAATTCTTTTTCTGTGGTGGTACATAAAAGACTCTAATTATATTTTGATTTTGAAATAACAGGAAATATTGGTGAAAATAAAGTCTTTGATTATCTACTACTTATGAGGATTTGTAATATTTTGCATACATGACAGAGATGTTTATGGGTAGCATCACTGCAAACCCTCATAAGACCTTACTCGTCCAATGGGGTAACCCAGGGGTTGAAAGGGCTTGTTGCATGAGCTAAATGCAACCGTGATTCCTACGAAAGTGAGTTAGGTGATAGTTTGATTTCTTGCATTTTTCTAGTTTGCTCGAGGACTAGCAAAACATAAGCATGGGGGTATTTGATCATGCATATATTTTAGGGATATTTCATATAAAAATATGCATGATTTCAGGAGAAAATGATTTAAAAACCCAATTTTATGTTAGTTTCAAGTAAATGTGCTAAAATAATATAAGAATAGAAAATGCATGAAAAATAGTGTTATTTTACATTTTAATGCATATTTTAGTGTTTGACATTGTTGTAGTAGTTTAGTTTTTGAAAATCATAAAAAATCTAGAGTTAAAATAGACTTAGTTTTGTATTTTCTAAAACATAGTCATTTTGAGTTGTTTTGTAAATAACTTTTTGAAGAGAGGTTTTTGAAATGCAATTTTAAAAAGAAGAGGGACTTATGGAGAAAAGTTCAAATCTTTAAATATGATACGTAGAGGGAAGAGAGGCTTGTCTTCTCTCTTATGCCTTTTGCCCTCTTTCCTAACCCTTCCCCTTCACCTTGTTTATTTCCTCCTTCTTCTACTTCTCCCTTGATCTCTCTTCTTCCTCAATCCGGTGGAGGCATCCAGCTACGGTAATGGCATATAGGAGGATTCCACTTCTTTTCTAACCCTTCCAGTTCGGTAAGTGCTTCTTCTTCTTCTTCTTCTTCTTCTTCTTCTTCTTCCTCTTCTTCTCCTTTTCTAATTCCTCCTTCTATTTCTCATTAGATTAGTTAATCTGAAATAAAAATCAAAATAAGATGAAATCGTAGAATAATTTCCATTTGATTTTACATTTTAGCATTCGTGATTCATTCAAATTTTGTTCTGATATACGTTGATTCAGAGATTTTTAGATCATATTTTGATTTTAGTTTTTAGGAATAGTTTCATTTTCAGATCACAGTTCAATTTTAATTCATATGCCTTGTTTGAGTTTAAAGGTAGATTGAGTATTGATCAATCATCTATCGATTGATGATATCTGTTTGAATTAGATTGAATAAATTGTTTGAATCTGATAAATCAAATTTCAGCTGCACTCTGATCATCAGATTAGTTTTTTTGGAAAAGGATCATCGTGATCATTCAATTGGAACCGATCAGAGGTTGGATATCATTTTGAATTGCGATTTCTGTTTTCTGGCGAGTGTCTTGATTTATGATCGCCGGTGTTTTACTATTATTCGATGATTGTCTGATTGCTGATCTCTGGTGAGAGCTTTTGATTGATCAACGATTTGATGATCTGGATCATCCAGATCACCTGGATATCCAAAAATATTCTTTATCGATCGGGTCTCTGTACCTGCTGGAGAGTCACTGTGAAGCAAGCCGATCAGAAATCATTTGTTGATGCTGTGGAAATCCAAATGCTGCGAGTAAGTTTACTGGAATCAATACTGGCCGGATTCACTTCACATTTATCGTGAAAATGTGAAAGAGGAATTTTCATTTGAGTTTCCGTGAAATTCTTTTCACGGCTGTTGATATTTCCGGTGGATGCTATTGAGATTTCTGGTGGAGGCTGTTGATATTTGAAATTCTAGTGTGTGTTTTTTAAAAAATCTGATCGGATGTTGTGATCTAAAGTAAAAGTATGAATCTTGAATCATCATTGTTGAGCATCCGTGAAATTTAGCAGAAACAGGTGAATCCGCCGGAAGTTCTCTGCAAATAGCTGTGATTTATCTGATTATCGAAATCTAATCATCTAACCATCAGATCTCCTCCAAGTCACTGGCTGAAATTCAGTCTTCTACTGGAATCAAGCTTTGATCTGCCTTGTAGATCTCTGATTGTTAAAATCCTCATCCCTGAATCCGCCGGAAGTTCCATTTATTATCATGAACTGTATTTCCTGTAGAACTCACCGGCGGTTACACAGTTCTCCGACTACTCTTCTTACTGAGTCATTGTGAGAGCCGATCTTATCTGTGTGATTCAAATGTGAAAAATTATTTTCACAATGTGTTGAAACAAAATTGAGTTTTCACGATCTATTGAATTTAAAAACTGATTTTCACGGTTATGTTGATTTTAAAACTGAATTTTCACTGAAATATATCCTGTTTTTACTGTTGGTTCTCACTGAAACGTTTATTGTTAGCTAATTGAAAAATTAGTTAGCTATTAGTTAATTGAGTAGTTAGCTGTTAGTTTACTAAATCATTAGTGATTAGTATAAAATTTTTGTTTGTAGTAGCCAAGTAATGTGTAATTGTTAGCTTAGTTACTTTTTGCTAAGTAAGTAGTAGTTATTAGTAAACTGTTAGTTAAGTGTTTTGGAATTAGTTAGTTGTTATTAGATTTAATTAGAAATAGTTGTCAATTGTAATTAGTCAATTAGATTTCGTTAATGATTTCTTTCATATTCTTAGTATTTAGTTAGTCTATTTTGTTTAGTATAGTTTTATTCTTGTATTTTGTACTGCTCGTGTTTCTTTTGCCTGGTGCAGGATAGCACAGGAGTGGAGCTAAAGCGATTACGTGACACGAAGTTTAAGAATAGAAGATTTTTACTTTTCAGTTTAGAATTAGGAATTTGATTTTGGGGTTTGTAAATATTGCACTTTACGCCCTCTGCGAAGGGTATTCATTTGTTGTAATAGTTAGTTGTTTTTCCTTTTCTCGTACATTTTACATTTTAATAATACGACAATAAAGATTACTTTAGATTTGTGTGTTTGAATACAAAATATTCCCGTTCCTTGAGTTCGACCCGGTCTCATCCACTAGTGAGAACCGGTTTTTATTATTTGATGTCTGGTTTTCACATGTTTTACATATAAAAAACTTTTCAAAATTACAACGATTTAAAAGAAGACATCACAAGTCCACGCCCATGCCATGAACCCAGCAACACAAGCAAAGAAATATAGCATGCTGGAACTAACAACATAAAAAAAAGAATATATATAGGAGATGAAAAACTGAAGGTAAAATAGAAAAACAAAGTAAAACGATTTTCAATGGATGCAGCAATCTAACAATGTAAATCATGATGAACTAATGAAAAGAAATATGTTTTTGCAAGCTAATCCACCTTTGGAGCACGCATGCATGGATGCGTTGCTCCATCGGTTTCATGTGTAACGAAACCTTGAACAAAATACATTGAGTCTTCACCTTGAAACTTGGAAATGGAGGAAGGTGTTGCAGCTCTTCACGTCAAGGAAGGGCTCCCACGGCTGGAGGAAGAAGAAGGTGAGAGAGGGAGTTTGGGAGAGAGAAAGAGAGAGAGTGTTAGAGATTTTAGAAAAATCGCCCAACTAAAGAGGCTCTACTTTTTCTAAGGGGTATTTAATATGGCTGGGTTGAGATGAAGGGTTAGAAATCACTCATCCTAGATGGAGGGCTCGGGTGGAACACAGTTTTCCACCACCGCCCAGCCCTTCCATTCAGCTCCAAGAGTTTGAATAGGCTACTTAGTATTTAAAAAGATGCCATGGGGCTGCCGCCCCATGCATCCAATGAAAGGTAGTCTTACCTAATGATGGCTTCTCTTGGAAAGGGCCCCTTGGGATCTCTCTTGAGTCCCAAGGCAAGCACTCCAATGCTTCCACGCCAAACCCAAGAGGGGACGGTTCTCTGTAAGACCCGCAAACGTTTCTGAGGAAATTACTATTTGCTGTGAGTTGAAATGTATGCTTTTATGTGTTTATGAGGTTATATCACGTAATTAAGTATGATTTGACTATGCTTTGTGTTTTAGCTTTGTGCGCGCGACCCGAAAATCGCGTAAATACATTGTGTAAGTAAGAAGAGCCTAAATCCGAACGAATTAGCATCTGAAATTTTAAAGGGTAATTTATAATATATTTATATAGCTTGTCCCCAAATTTGGGACCTATATGATGTAAAAACCCCGTTAGTGCATGTGAATTATGAGTTTTGCTCTACGATTGGACGCGAATCGTAATACGCTTAATCCTTGCAAACGAATGAGAATTTTCTAAAGAAGCATTGAGCATTCCATGTTAATTGAGGGTTTGAAAAGAACTAAGTGATTTGTTGAAATCGAATTTCCATTTTGAAAGCATTAATAAGCATTGTTTTGGAAGATAGTGCATTTGGATGATTTTGGGTCTTGGATCTGGAGTTGGTCCAGACCCATGGACGTCCATCCCTTATGTTCGCCCTCTAGGAGGATGTTTTTGGCTTTGGTTGACCAGCTGGTCAAAGGTAGACCAGCTGGGTGGCGTTTTTGCAAAAGTTTGCATGGTTTTGAAAAAGAAGGCCACAATTGGCCATTGTTCTTTTAAAGACCTCATGATGAAGCCTAGAGCCCATCATGAGGGGCGCATTCCATCAAAGGGAAGCATGGGGCTGGCACCCCATGGTGTTTTGGTAAATAGTTTGAAGCATTTCAAATGCCAAAAACTGGTTGGCTGGCTTGGGCGGTAAGCTAGGGCAATCCAATGTAATTTTCCAAAGTTTTAAATGATTTTTCAAAGACCTTTGAATGGCTTTTTTGAAAAAAATTGTAGAAGTTTCAAAAAGAAAGACATGCATTGGCTATGGGGGGGAGTGGAGCACCCCAGCCCTCCATCTATCCTCATTTAATCCTAACCGTCCATCCTAAAAGCCTTAGATATTTAAAGCTTTATGAGAGAGAAAGAGGCCATTCACTTGAGCAATTTTGGTGGAGTCTCTCTCTCTTTCCCCTTTCCTTCTCCAAACCGTGAGTGAGCGTGAGAGTGTTTGTGTGTGGGTGAGCACCTGTAAACACCCCAAATTTTCACCCTCATCCAGTACTTACATTTCATGTGTCATTGCATATCATTGCATGCATTCGACATACCATTTCATTGCATTGCATGTCATCCCATCTCATTTTCGAGATCCAGCACTCTTGTTTTTAAAATATTCAATCCAGATTCGGGTTTTTAAAACTTTTCTTTCAAAAACAATTTTAAAACCTGGGTTTTTATTAAACATTCTGTCATTTTCCAACCCCCGGGACCTTATATTTTGAAATACTTTCTTAGAAAAATGATCTGGATTCATTTCAAACTCAATTTCAATTGATTTTAATTCTCAGATGAGGCCCATTTAGGTGGTGTCGCTTCTGGATTCCTTCAAAAATCTCAAAAATCTTAGAGTCCTAATTGGATCAGGACTCTTTTTCCAGAGTCCTAGTCGGATCACAACTATAATTTTCACTACCTTTTTACCTATTTTTGAAGAAAACCTTTCAAAATCTTCTGTTTTGGCCAAAATCTCAGAGTCCTAGTTGGATCAGGACTCTTCTTCAAGAGTCCAGTCGGATCAGGACTCTTCTTTAGAGTTTCAATTGGATTGGAACTCTAATCTTTTACAACTATTTTTATCCATTTTCAATCAAATCTTTCAAAATCTTTCAAAAAGAGTCAGAAACTCAGAGTTTTAGTCAAAACAGGACTCTGTTCAGAGAGTCCTAGTTGGATCAGGACTCTGATCCTGATTTCAATTTTGAGAGGATCTTTCAGAAATCTTTCAATCTACCAAAACTATTACACTTTTATCAAAGAATTTCAAAATTCTGAGGTTTTATCTCAGAGTCCTGACCAAATCAGGACTCTACCCCAGAGTCCTGATCGAAGTAGGACTCTATCCAAAATTGATGTTCTCGCTTCATTTTCACTGGTTTTCAAAAGCATTGCCCAAATTTCATCATTTGCCTACCAGAAAAACCAAAATGCTTAGAGTTATGATCGAATCAGAATTCTTTCTTAGAGTCCTAATCAGATCAGGACTCTGAACCAAAATTCAATTTCATCCTGTTTTTAACTGTTTTTCAAAATTCTCTCATTTGATTTCTCAAAAATCCAAAAATTAAAAGTCCTAGTTCAATCAGGACTCTGTCCTTAGAGTCTCAGTTGAATCAGAACTCTCTTTTATTTCAATATTCGTTATTGTTTTCAATGTTTTGACAAGTTCTTTCATTTGTTTTTCAGAAAAATACCAAAAAAAATCTAGAGTTTCAGTCCGATCAGGACTCTGTCCTAGAGTCCTAGTCCAGTCAGGAGTCTGTTTTGAAGTCCGTTGTCATTTCTATTTTTTATTTATTTCCATTTATTTTCAAAATTTAGGTCATTTTGTAGAGTCTAGTTAATCCAGGACTCTAATTTAGAGTTCTGATCGAGTTAGGAGTCTAACCCTGACTGTATTTTCTGACTTGTTTCACCATTTTCACTGAAATCTTTTCAAAAATTTCTTTATTTGGCTTTTAAAAACCAAAATCACAGAGTCCTAAAAATCCAGGACTCTAGCCCAGAGTCCAGTTCGCTTGAGACTCTATTTTCAAAAATCTTTGAATTTCAACTATTGATTTTAACCCCTTTTCAAAGCCATTTTCAGTATTTATTTCAAATTTTCAAAACTCTGATGTGGGGTCCACTCAGTTGGCGCCATATCCAGAGGAGTTCTGACTCGGTTAGAACCCTATGCCATTTCAAAAAATTCTAATTTTAAGTTTACTTTTGAAAATCTTTTGAAAACTCCTTTAATTTCAAGTTTTAAAATCGCTTTTTGAAAAAAACTCAAGTAGGGCCCGCTCGGGGTGGCGCCACATTTGAAGAAGTCAAGGTTAGACTAGGGTTAGTCAATGTCCTAGTTAGGTTAGGGGTTTAGAGGAGTCAAAATCAATTTTAAAAATCCATTTTATTTAACTTTTAAACCATTGTTTTTTAAAGGTTTTAAATTCAGGTTTTAAAAAACCAAATGTGGGTCCATACTAGGTAGTGTCACATTTGGACTTTTTAGGGTTTAATTAGGTTTTAATTAGAGTTCATTTAGGGTTAGGAAACCACAAAAAATCGTTGCCCTTAGTGTATTTATTAGAAAGAGTCCTGAAAAATGAAAAACCTCTTAATTAACCCTAATTAAGTGACTTTTTGAAAAACTATAAAAAGGGACCTAAGGGGGGTAAAAAGAGGGCTCCTTTTCTCTCAAATTTTCGTGGCCTCTCTCTCCTCTCCAGCACCTCTACCTTCCTCCATTGCAGCTGCAGCCCCAAGGTGAGTTTATTTAATATTATTTCATTATTATTTTATTAGTTTTTATGATTTTTCAATAGATTTCACCATGGAAACTCTTGTGTTCATGGATTTCATCCAAGAACCCCAAAATCTACCCAAAAAGATGATCTAACTCAGTTTGAGGGTGATTTCAAGGATTCTAATCCATTAGAATCGATGAGAGGTACGTTTTTCATGTTCTTAACCGACGAAACGTGAGATTTACCCGTTAAATGGGTCAAATCCATGATTTCAAAGGTGAAAGCAAATTCCAGCCATGGATTCCCTGTATTTTATTTTTTTCTTTGCTTATTCATGTTTATTACACGTTTTCCAGCATAGAAATAATTTTTATTTTACTGTTTTATGGTTTATTTTATTGTTTTTCATTAGTTAATGCATATTTTCTCAAGTTTTTTAGATTTCTGTGTGTTTTTAGTTTAGAACAGAAAAGAACATGTTGTTTCGAATTGAAATATGTGTTTTTTATTTCTGATTTTTTTATATGTGATGCATGCATATGTGATTGATCTACTGTAAAAAAATCAAAGATTTTGGACTTCGGGAACCCTGTCAGAAAAATCAGACATCAAATTGGGTTTTTAAAACTTTAAAATCATTGTTAAAATCAAGAGGGTAACTTGCTGTGGTGATATTTTTCTTATCTTATATCCGATTTTAGATCTGTAAAATGACATCAATTTACACTGATTAGATCTGTCTACTGTGAAATTTTCAGAATTTTTTATTACTGTTTAGTATTTTTCCTAGGTCAGAGACTTTGATTTTCAATTTAAAACTCGTTAGGGTTTACCAAAACCCTAATCAGACTTGTGTTATTCATAAATCCCAAACCACAGATTCGATTCATGATCTGTAAAAAGTGAGTATTGCTATTTTTTTGTCTAATGTTCAACACTAAAATTTCAGAGATTTTTGTTTAGAATTGCTATTTATGTCTGTATTTTCAATCTGAAGTAGCCGTTTTAATCCCTGTTGAAAGTGATATATTTTAGCTCAGATTGCCAGAAGGGTTTCTCAATAACCAAAGATGATTTTTACAATCTGTAAATTGGGAAATCTCGGTTTTTTTTCTTAGTTAGTCTCGATAAAATTTCATAAATTTTCATGGAGATTTGACCCCTAGTTCGGGTCTTGGATTGAAACTGGTTGATAAATTAGGTCAAAAATAACATAATTTTAGTGTTTGATGCAATTTTCGGGTTAATTTAATGTCAAAAAATTATTTTTATAATTCTAAGTCAAAACTAGGGTTATAACAAGTGCAGGTACCAATTTTTATGGATTTTGGAATCCATTTGATGTCTGAATTAATAAAATTGCAAAACAGGATACCTGAAAGATCCAAAAACACTGTTAAAATCATATTTTTTGTGATATTATTGGATTTTCGTGCATAAGCATATAGTTTCAGGGTTTAATCATATTCATAATCATATTAGGATGCTTTAGGTTTAATTTTATGCTCATTTGATTTCATTTAGTGCATAAAACCTAAGTTTTTACCAAAATCTATTTCAGAAAACCCTGATTTCAA
Organism: Nuphar pumila; assembly: GCF_984573655.1. Lineage (NCBI taxonomy): Eukaryota > Viridiplantae > Streptophyta > Magnoliopsida > Nymphaeales > Nymphaeaceae > Nuphar > Nuphar pumila. Next base: position 26,910,863 of record NC_143258.1, on the reverse strand, counting down.
GGCCATAGTCTTGCTATCAAGGGCAATTTGGTCATTTGACCTCAATTTCGAAATATCTAACCCTAATTTTCATATTTTAATCATGTCATAGCATATTTAGTTTAATTTATTTGCATTTGAATTTCAAAACTTGCATTTTATCAAATAATCTTTCTGAAAACCCTAATTTCAAGGCCATAGTCTTGTTATTAGGGGTATTTTGGTCATTTGGACCCCAATTTCGAAATTCCATATCTTATATTCATCATTTGTTCAATTTAATTTCATATCTTTATCATTTTTATTTAAGGGAATCAAGGAAAAGGCTTATATCTAGCAAAATCCAGTAATTTCCTGATATTGCTGGATAAATCTAGAAAAGCCAACATATCATCACTAACAAAGTTTTCTAGTTTTGCAGGTACATTGAAGACTTTATTTTTCATGTATTTAAATTTCAATTAGTGATGTAAATTAAATTAAACTTTGGAATAAGAATTTACATTTCCTGCTTAGCTTAGGCAGCATTGCATATAGTTTACTTTTTTTTTAAATAATGTTAATGTGTGATGGATGATGATTCATGCATATTCAAACTCACTATGGTCTACACAAATGGCACATGCACTAGCTTTTATGAAGTTTATAAACTTGGTGGAATTCGTATTTATGGCCATAGTCAGAATATGAATGATACCTAGATTTATGATCTTCACATTAGCCACATTCAGCCTACACTCTTAGGCTAATTTCAAAATGCACTGCATTTCTCAAAAATACAAAGAGTTTTTCCCAATTCCTCAAAACCATATTCATTCATTTCATGAATTTTCCAATTCCAATTCAAATTCCAAGTCAAAGGAATCAAATTCTTCAAAATTTCCTAAGTCTTATTCAAAATCCATTTTCTCAAAATATGGATTTGCCAATGATATTTCAAGTATTTCCCAAGTTCCAAATTTGATTTTCTAAGTTAGATTTTCAATTTCAAAGTTTGAATTCAAAAAAATTGAGTTCTTTAAAGTTATTTCACATTTCTCAAAATCGATTTTCACAAAATCTTTATATTTCTTCAGAAATCGATTTTCACTTTCTCAAATACAGCATCTCAAAAATAATTCACAATTTTCCAAGTGTTATCTTTTCCAAGAATCTTCCAAATATTTTCCAATCTTTGAAGCAAACATCATGTTTTCAAATGTGCATTTTTAGAAATTCATAGCACATGCCTGATTCTTTGTGCATTTAGGAATTAGAATATGGTTTAGACAAGTTGAACAAAGCAAAGCAGTAGATTGATCCTTGGTTCGATTACCCCTGTTAAAGGTGGCAGGAACGGTCGAACCTCGTACCGACAGACAAGTCCCATTCATCGAAATTATCCCGCATTTTAAAAACGGAGGCGAGTTATTTTCAAAATCTTTTTCAAAGGTCAGTTTGACTCGCAAAAGCTAAAAATTTTGCGATGATAACAGGTTTGGCGACCGTGATGGGACCTGTCTTCGCCTGATCAATCTAATGCTCTACTTAGTTCAAATTGTCAAAATCGATTTCCATGGAATGTCAGCTTTTAATTTATGCTATCATGTGAACCTAGGAGCCTAGGCTTGAACCCAGCTGACATGGAATGCATATAGACTAGGTATGGTTTGGTAGGACCATATTGAGGAGAATTATTCATGCTCACATAGACTTAGGTCTAATACAACACTCCTCAATTTAGGAATTGTATGAAAACAATGTTTGCTTCTTCAAATATTTCAAAATTCTATCTCTTTAGGACTTAGAGCCCTCTGTTTTCTTGCATGTGCTCATATTTCAAAAATCACCCTACCTATATTGTCCCGGTCTTCACGTTGCTGGGCTCTCTTCCAGAACCATAGTTTGGGACAGAGCCTCACAACTGGGCCACCTATCTGGGTGAAAACCCCCCTGCCACGTACCAAGGGCCATAGTCCAACGTATATCGGCAGGTGCTCAAGGATGTTGGAAAACTTGAACCTAGAACCGGAGAAATTGATTTTATGCCACGTACATCGAGCCTTGGCTTGAGTATATAGGCATAACTGGATTGGATACAGTTGATCTGAACCTTAGAGTTAGGATTAAGGTCCTACAGCTATTTCAAAATTTGTGCATCTAGAGTCAGCTTTTAGGGAATGCTGTATGTGCATACTTGTTTATGCAGAATGTGATTGAAAGTATTATTTCCTTTTTATTTTCCATATTTTCCCAATTTTCTAAAATACTGGACGATTTTCTCAAAATTCCCCAATCTATGTCCATGTACTGTCCATGTTTTAAACCTTGGACGATTTTCTAAATACTTTATTTTCTATTTATTTCTTCATATTTCATCAAACCCTGGACGATTTTCCAAATTTTCCTTAATTTCCTTCAACACTCCAGGTGATTTCCCATCTTTCCTGTCTTCTGGATCTCGAATTTCCTGCTTTATTTTTATCCTGCCTGCATTTTCCTCAAATTTCCTATATTTTCCCAAGTCTTATTCCAATTTTCCATGTTTTCCAGTCTGATGGCATCCAATCAGCTTGATTCAGTCTTCCCTGAGGGTCACATCTCCTACGAGGTGCGACAAAGTCTTCCCGAGCATCGAGTCCTCAGCACCGGATCCTTCTTTCCCCGATGGTACTATTTATGGTTCAAGAATTTCTCTCGTATGTTTCCGGACCACTTGGACGATTGTGGGTTAGAACTGGCGTCCGCAGTGGGAAAGCAGACAATCAACGGCAACTTGATCCATGCACTAGCAGAACGGTGGAATCCGAGCACTTCTACCTTCTGGTTCCCGTGGGGCGAGATGACAATACTGATGGATGAATTTTCAGAAATCATGGGATTGCTCGAGCCAGCCGGTCAGCCTGGAGATCCATTGGAGAAACAGTTTTTGATTAATGTCAAGGGTCTGGACCCTAAAGATGCCTTAGCTCGCATGACGGGACGCAAGTCTTGGCCTTTGATTGAAGAAGATGGAAATGAATATGTGGACCTGCTCGAAATCTATAGACAGTATGGGATATTCATAGAAGTCAGCTCGTTGTCCAGGACAGCTCGAGAAAGAATTCAGCATGCGATGGTTCTGTGCACGGTGGGATTGGCTTTCTTTCCCGATGGACGGAATTATATAGATATCAGAATAGTTCAGCTTCTGTGAAGGTGGGGGAGTCGACAGACCAACCGCCTCTCCATTGCCATGGCCGCACTTGCTTTTCTATACCGAGGGTTGACCCGCTTCACACTTGGAGAATCGATTCTAGTCGAAGGGTGCACATATGCACTTCAGTCTTGGTTCCTTCGGCATGTGCTAGCCCGAGCCAGTTCATTCAGATACAATGGAAAAAAGCTTTTGCCAGTTGCGCGATACCGGTTCTTGATCAACAACCTTCAGGAGGAAGAAGTCGTATGGGATTACTTTGATCGTCAGAAAGTGCCTCCCAGATATACCTACGCTTATGGCAAGCGGTTCAGGCTACTTGGCCCGTTCTTTTGCGCATACTATCATCCAGAGCAGTGCGTCAGGCAGTTCTCTCAGAGGCAGAAGCGCATAGAGATTCGTCCACTAGCAGGGGTTCTGCCAGAATTCGACCTCGCATCAGATCAGTGGTCCAGAGCATACCATTCTGCCAGACATGGCTGGGATTCCTTTGTCAATCTTACTATTTTTCCCGGCCCTCGAGTGTCATCTGATTATCCGGAGTGGTGGAAAATTGTTTGTCCCCCTCCCCTCTGTCAAGTATATTATTGATAAAATTATGTTTTTCCCCTCAATAAAATTCCTTTATTCTACATTTCACCTTGGTTTGACGACCTCGCCTAGGTAACAAGGCATATTCTCAGTTGTTTATTTTGCAAAGGAATGACAACACAATTGTCGTAATCCCAGCGATGACTCAATCCCTAGTAATGGGATACTCTTTCAATTGTCTACCAAAATTCTCAGTGAATATTTTCCTCCAACCAAATTTCCTTCAAAAGCCTAATCATCAGTTCTACCTTGCAGAGAGCATCAGCAACGTTCAGGAGAACATTTGTGATACTCGATGGTTTATACAAGATCCGGAAAGAAAACCTCATCAATCGAAGGTGTGGCATACTCGATCACTTCAGAAGAGGAAATGGACTCACCTCGATCAGCTAGAAGTCAGGGTCAGCAAGCAAAGGATGATGTTGATCCCCAGATATATGCTATGTTCAAAGAGATGATGACCAAAATGTCGACAAAACAAGCTGAAGCTAGTACAGAAAAGATCTAGGTCAAGCAGAGGGCAAAAGGTCGGTCAGCCAAGAAAGTTTTAAAACTATCCAAGAAACATATCCAACACGAGGATACATCTGATGAATCAGAATCAGTAGTTGGCACTGATGAAGAGTATGAAGTCTGGCAAGCACTTCAAAGATCCTCTCATAGACAAGGGACAACCTATAAATCGAAAGATCAAGCAATGGATGATCCAGTCCAAATACAGCTGAAGGAAATGGCCAAGATGATTAAAGATTTGCAAGCTCATGACAAGGGAAAGAAGGTCTTCAGGAACAAAGATTTCCATGATGGCATCACCTCTGTCAGGAATAATCAAGATTCAGAAAAGAAGACAAAACTCATATTCTTCGTTGATGCCAATCGCAGTGATTGCAAAAATAACAAAGGCAATCATACAAGTCAGAAAGAGAAACCTTTAAAGCAGAGTGAAAAATTGAGTCAACAGAAAGAGAAGAAAAAGCATGACAGTTGGGGTTACGATCGCGAATTCACTCCTCTAGATCAGCCCCTCGAAGAGGTCCTTGAATACATGTTGAGCAAAGGAATGGTTAAGCTTCCAAGAATTGTTAATCCTCTGGTCGCCCTAGGGAAATGGAAAGACCGCTTCGGCAAATTCCACCAAACAACGGGGCACGATATTGAACATTGTTTCATCTTTAAGAATATCGTCCAAGATTATATCTACAAGAATTTCTTTGTTAAGGGTGAGAAAGAATACCAGTCGACTGTCTTTGCCAAGTCTCAGCAGAAATCAAGCACTCGGCAAGAGGTACAACATGATGATCGAAATCAGGACCGCAAGATGGCCCCTTTGGATCAAATATTTGAAAGTTTTTTGGAATACATGCTCGCGAAAGATACAGTAAGATCTCCAAAGGCTCACTTTACTCTTTCTGCCAATGATAGCAAAAGCAATAAGAAGAATCATGATCACTATTCAGAGGGATCCAAGGGCCAAAAAGGAAAGTTCTCCAACAATGATAGGCCTCTTCAATCTAGTCCTCAGCATAAAGAGAAAGATCAAGAAAAGCCAAAGCGCAAGGATTGGAGTACGGATCGAAAGTTCACCCCTTTGGACCAGACACTAGAGAGTGTTTTGGAATACATGCTCGCGAAAGATATGATCCGTTTACCTAAAGCAGCTGATCCCGCAACCATCATGGGCAGATTCAAAGGAAAATTTTGCAAATTTCATTGGGCAGTGGGACATGACACTGAGAATTGTTTCGTCCTGAAGAATATCATTCAAGATTGCATCGACAAGAATATCCTTATTGAAGATGAGGAAGATACCAGTCGACCATCCTGAGCAAGTTTTCTAAAAATTGACAATGTCGAGAATATGTCACTTTCATCATTTTGTCATTTTGAAGGGACAATATAGTCCCAGTTCTTCTATCAATTTGTTATTTCCTTCTTCAATGCATTAATAAATTTGTCAATCTTTCTTATGGCCTGGCGTCATCTTTTATATTCCTCATTTGCAAATGTTTAAATGTCTTCTTATAAGGGGTAACCTTTTTCAAAGTGCCTCTTTGATCAACCAAGAAGCTCATTGTCAGTTTTTACCTCGTTATTCTCAGAGAATTCTCATCAAATATCAACTACTTATCCTTTCATCCAAACTCTCAGTCCCCAGTTATACTGGGGCATTATTTTGAAAATTGGCTTCAAAACTTTCTGTATGCAGGCAGGATCAAACAAATCTCTCATTTTGCACACATGTGCACCCATCTACATTCATTTGCATTTGCATGCATTCATTCGCATTCATCTGCATTCATTTACATCAATTTGCATTGAACTCCCCATTCAGGATAAGGGATAAATCCTGAGGCTTCGACAGTCGCCCAAGTTGTCGTAAGGGTGAAGACTGAAAATTTTCCATCAAAATCCATTAGTAATTCCTCAGAATCCAGTGTTCGTGCTGGTAATTTTTCAAAAATCCAGTGTTCGTGCTGGTAAACTTTCAAAACCCAGTACTTGTACTGGTAATCATTTAAAACCCAGTGCTCGTACTGGTAACCATTTAAAATCCAGTGCTCGTACTGGTAATCTTTCAAAATCCAGTGCTCGTACTGGTACTCTTCCAAAATCTGATGCTCGTGCTAGTTGAACTAGTCCCAAATGTCATCTTTATACTTATCAACTTTTCTTTCCTTTAAATGTCTTGAATTGGTCTAGAGGAATCGAGTTTCGATTGGAATCTTCTTCCAAATCCAATTCAGAATTGGTCTAGAAAATCCAAGTTCCGACTTGAATTTTCTTACAAATCCAATTTGTATAATTTTCTTTCCTCTAGATTCTAGAATTGGTCTAGAAGAGTCGAGTTTCGACTCGAATCTTCTTCCAAATCCAATTCAGAATTGGCCTAGAAAATCCAAGTTCCGACTTGAATTTTCTTACAAATCCAATTCGTATAATTTTCTTTCCTCTAGATTCTAGAATTGGTCTAGAAGAGTCGAGTTTCGATTCGAATCTTCTTCCAAATCCAATTCAGAATTGGTCTAGAAAATCAGAGTTCCGACTCAAATTTTCTTTCAAACCCAATTCGCTTAGCTTTCCTTTACAAGTTTGAACTTCTACTCAAACTATCCTGCGAGTTGGTCTAGAAGATCCGAGTTCCGACTTGAATTTTCTTTCAAAATCCAATTCATCTAGTTTTCCTTGAAGAATTGAATTCCGATTTGAATCTTCCCTCAAAAACCCAGTTTAGCACCTGGTCTATTCAAAGCTCACAAGTTAGAATTATTCTTTCTTAAGCTATGATCCTTAGGTTGAATTCCTATGGAATTGATAGTTCGTAGGTCGAACCCCTGCGGGACCAATGTCGTTCTCAATTGAACCAATGTCGTTCTTAGGCTGAATCCCTATTGAACCCATGTTGTTTCCAGTGAACCAATGTTGTTCTTAATTGAACCAATGTCGTTCTCAATCGAACCAATGCCGTTCTCAATTGAACCAATGTCGTTCTTAGGCTGAATCCCTATAGAACCCATGTCATTCTCAGTAAACCAATTCACAATTTCGACCTTCGGGTCAATCAATTTCCAATTTTCAATTATCAATTTCCAAATTTCCAATTTCCAATTTCCAATTTCCAATTATCAATTTCCAATTTCCAATTTCCAATTTCCAATTTCCAATTTCCAATTTCCAATTTCCAATTTCCAATTTCCAATTTCCAATTTCCAATTTCCAATTTCCAATTTCCAATTTCCAATTTCCAATTTCAAATATCAAATTTCAAAATTCTAATTTCCAAAATTTGACCCTTTTGAGTCACCCAATACCCAATTTCACTTATTTTCTCTTGCGAGAGACCCTTTTTATAGGGAGAGTTCGAGGGAGATCGCTCTTTTCGCATGCTATCCAATTCGTTCACTTAGCCCCTTTTCAGGGAGAGTTTGAAGGGACTCGTGTCTTTGTGAACCGTTTGCAAAACAAAATTCCAAATTTCACACAAGGAACCCTTTTTATAGGGCGAGACTCGACGGAGACTTGCTTTCCTTGTGGCCCCATAATTTCAGACTAGGCCATTTCATCATGAAGGACCCTTTTTTCAGGGAGAGTGTGATGAACTCGTTCCTTCATGACCAATTTACCAACCTCACCAATTCCGGCCCCCTTTCCATAAGAGAAGCCTAATATTAGGAAGTTTTGACGAAAGCTTAATTTCTCTTAGAAAGTTCGTTTTGCAAACACCTCTTCTTCAGGGAAGAGAGGAGTAATTCCCAATTCTAATTTCTGAATCTTCTCCTTTGGGGAAAGGAGAAGAGAATTTTTGTCATGGATGTGTTGCGTTGTGCTTCAAATGCTCGCTTTCACAAAAGGATTTCAAGAAAATTTTGCCAATTTGTCATTAAATATTTATTGATTTCAAAAATCTTTATTGCACAAAATTATTACTTCAGAATACCTCCACTATTACTTCCGAAAGGGCAATGCTTTCACGGAAAAGGATTCAAAGTTCAAAATCTTTTTATTGGCAAACCAAAAGGATGAAGAATAAATCTGCGATATGGCCAGCAAAGAGAATTCAATGTTGTTGCAAAGCCATGAGTGATTGATATTGATTGCAGTGAATGGCACATTTTTAAAGACCATTCTTGAAAAATAAAGCAGTCGAAATATCCTGGGTGATACAGAAAAATCCACTCAATTTTCATATCTCCTCAATCACCTAAGCTGCAATTAAATATCTGCAAAAGGGATCTCTCAATTGTCGTCAAGATGAAGGCGAATTAAGCGAGTCGACCCCCGGGGCCAAAGAAGATTTGGATCATCTCCAAGATGACGGAGTTTGTGACGGATCCTTCCAGGGAAAGTTCAGATCACCGTCGAGATGAAGGCGAGTGTGATGAGCCTACCGACAAACCCTAAAAGATATTTGATTCTAGCTATCATCAAGAGATTTCCAACTAATAAGCCAATAACTATCAAGATAATCCTTGAGAGAAAAGAAGGATCGGAACATCTCTGAGATGAAGGAGTTTGTGACGTACCCTTCCCCCAAAAAAAAAAAGAGAAAAGTCAGGACATCTCCAAAATGAACAATGATGTAATTCCCGAAAAATCCAAGAGAGCTCCAATCTGCTAAAAAGAGAGTCCAGAAAGATCATCATGAGAAAAGAATCCCAGGATATCAGACTTCCAAATCTATCAAGAATCTTCTTTAATTTTGTGAAATTTTTTATCAATATTCTTTCACCAATAGCTCTCGCAATATCAAGAATACTTTCTTTTCCGTCCATATCAAGGAAATTGATAGCTTTCTTGAAAGAAAGTCAATCGCAAGCAATTTGAATTCGAATCTTGATTCTACGGAGTTAAGCTCAGTCGGAGGTAATACTTCAGGTAGAAAAGAAGGAATACTTTCAAAACAATGTGCATCATTTTCAATCAACAACAATTTTCAACATTTTGACAATATTTTCTAGCTATTCTGGCATGAAGCGAGAGCTTGAGGTTCATCTTTGGCGCATCCTGACACCATCCCTTTTAGGACTTGATTACGGGAGTTTTGAAGATTCCTTCCCTTCTTTGGTATAATCTGAGCGCACGGGCTCTCAGATTCGCACACTTCCCTGTGTCCCCACTGTCCCACCATAGACAGTCTAATTTCGGCTTGAGGTTAAGCCACCAATTTCAGCAAAAGGCAATTTCAAAAGTTAATTAGTCTCAGCAATGAGACACCCAAAATCAATCCCTTTTCAAACTTTAGGGACCCCAATTTCCTTCCTTTTGCAAAACCCCTATCAGATTCATTGTGCGGAAATCCGAAGGTTCCATCACGGTCTCTTCTTTCGAGGATTCTGTCCATTTTGTGCCCAATCAGGTTAAGGGTATAAACCTGGGCCTCCTTTGATGAGGTATTCCATTTTCTGCCCGATCAGGTTAAGGGTACAAACCTGAGTCTCCTTTGATGAGGTATTCCATTTTCTGCCCGATCAGGATAAGGGTATAAACCTAAGCCTCCTTTGATGAGGTATTTCATTTTCTGCCCAATCAGGTCAAGGGTATAAACCTGAACCTCCTTTGATGAGGTATTCCATTTTGTGCCCAATCAGGTTAAGGGTATAAACCTGAGCCTCCTTTGATGAGGTATTCCATTTTCTGCCCAATCAGGTTAAGGGTATAAACCTGGGTCTCACTTGATGAGGTATTCCATTTTCCACCCAATCAGGTCAAGGGTACAAACCTGAGCCTCCCTTGATGAGGTATTCCATTTTCAACCCGGTCAGGTTAAGGGTTAAGCCTGAGCTTCGTTCCATACGAGGTATTTCCCGTCCCATCCAGGTTAAGGGAAAAACCTGAATCTCATTTCTTTTTGAAGTAAAATTTTCTCCTTATTCTTCATTTCATATCTATCATCATCATTTGAATTAATTCTTTCATACCCAGTCAGATTTATCTAACTGGGGCATTTTTATAATCCAAATTTGGTGTGTTTTCTTTGCCACTAAGCTCGGCTTACAACCGGCTTAGTAGCAAAGAGGGGCATCTGTAAACACCCCAAATTTTAACCCTCATCCAGTACTTACATTTCATGTGTCATTGCATATCATTGCATGCATTCGACATGCCATTTCATTGCATTGCATGTCATCCCATCTCATTTTCGAGATCCAGCACTCTTGTTTTTAAAATATTCAATCCAGATTCAGGTTTTTAAAACTTTTCTTTCAAAAACAATTTTAAAACCTGGGTTTTTATTCAACATTCTGTCATTTTCCAACCCCCGGGACCTTATATTTTGAAATACTTTCTTAGGAAAATGATCTGGATTCATTTCAAACTCAATTTCAATTGATTTTAATTCTTAGATGAGGCCCATTTAGGTGGTGTCGCTTCTGGATTCCTTCAAAAATCTCAAAAATCTTAGAGTCCTAATTGGATCAGGACTCTTTTTCCAGAGTCCTAGTCGGATCACAACTATAATTTTCACTACCTTTTTACCTATTTTTGAAGAAAACCTTTCAAAATCTTCTGTTTTGGCCAAAATCTCAGAGTCCTAGTTGGATCAGGACTCTTCTTCAAGAGTCCAGTCGGATCAGGACTCTTCTTTAGAGTTTCAATTGGATTGGAACTCTAATCTTTTACAACTATTTTTATCCATTTTCAATCAAATCTTTCAAAAAGAGTCAGAAACTCAGAGTTTTAGTCAAAACAGGACTCTGTTCAGAGAGTCCTAGTTGGATCAGGACTCTGATCCTGATTTCAATTTTGAGAGGATCTTTCAGAAATCTTTCAATCTACCAAAACTATTACACTTTTATCAAAGAATTTCAAAATTCTGAGGTTTTATCTCAGAGTCCTGATCAAATCAGGACTCTACCTCAGAGTCCTGATCGAAGTAGGACTCTATCCAAAATTGATGTTCTCGCTTCATTTTCACTGGTTTTCAAAAGCATTGCCCAAATTTCATCATTTGCCCACCAGAAAAACCAAAATGCTTAGAGTTATGATCGAATCAGAATTCTTTCTTAGAGTCCTAATCAGATCAGGACTCTGAACCAAAATTCAATTTCATCCTGTTTTTAACTATTTTTCAAAATTCTCTCATTTGATTTCTCAGAAAATCCAAAAATTAAAAGTCCTAGTTCAATCAGGACTCTGTCCTTAGAGTCTCAGTTGAATCAGAACTCTCTTTTATTTCAATATTCGTTATTGTTTTCACTGTTTTGACAAGTTCTTTCATTTGTTTTTCAGAAAAATACCAAAAAAAATCTAGAGTTTCAGTCCGATCAGGACTCTGTCCCAGAGTCCTAGTCCAGTCAGGAGTCTGTTTTGAAGTCCGTTGTCATTTCCATTTTTTATTTATTTCCATTTATTTTCAAAATTTAGGTCATTTTGTAGAGTCTAGTTAATCCAGGACTCTAATTTAGAGTTCTGATCGAGTTAAGAGTCTAACCCTGACTGTATTTTCTGACTTGTTTCACCATTTTCGCTGAAATCTTTTCAAAAATTTCTTTATTTGGCTTTTAAAAACCAAAATCACAGAGTCCTAAAAATCCAGGACTCTAGCCCAGAGTCCAGTTCGCTTGAGACTCTATTTTCAAAAATCTTTGAATTTCAACTATTGATTTTAACCCCTTTTCAAAGCCATTTTCAGTATTTATTTCAAATTTTCAAAACTCTGATGTGGGGTCCACTCAGTTGGCGCCATATCCAGAGAAGTTCTGACTCAGTTAGAACCCTATGCCATTTCAAAAAATTCTAATTTTAAGTTTACTTTTGAAAATCTTTTGAAAACTCCTTCAATTTCAAGTTTTAAAATCGCTTTTTGAAAAAAACTCAAGTAGGGCCCGCTCGGGGTGGCGCCACATTTGAAGAAGTCAAGGTTAGACTAGGGTTAGTCAATGTCCTAGTTAGGTTAGGGGTTTAGAGGAGTCAAAATCAATTTTAAAAATCCATTTTATTTAACTTTTAAACCATTGTTTTTTAAAGGTTTTAAATTCAGGTTTTAAAAAACCAAATGTGGGTCCATACTAGGTGGTGTCACATTTGGACTTTTTAGGGTTTAATTAGGTATTAATTAGAGTTTAATTAGAGTTCATTTAAGGTTAGGAAACCACAAAAAATCGTTGCCCTTAGTGGATTTATTAGAAAGAGTCCTGAAAAAATGAAAAACCTCTTAATTAACCCTAATTAAGTGACTTTTTGAAAAACTATAAAAAGGGACCTAAGGGGGGTCAAAAGAGGGCTCCTTTTCTCTCAAATTTTCGTGGCCTCTCTCTCCTCTCCAGCACCTCTACCTTCCTCCATTGCAGCTGCAGCCCCAAGGTGAGTTTATTTAATATTATTTCATTATTATTTTATTAGTTTTTATGATTTTTCAATAGATTTCACCATGGAAACTCTTGTGTTCATGGATTTAACCATGGATTTCATCCAAGAACCCCAAAATCTACCCAAGAAGATGATCTAACTCAGTTTGAGGGTGATTTCAAGGATTCTAATCCATTAGAATCGATGAGAGGTACATTTTTCATGTTCTTAACCGACGAAACGTGAGATTTACCCGTTAAATGGGTCAAATCCATGATTTCAAAGGTGAAAGCAAATTCCAGCCATGGATTCCCTGTATTTTATTTTTTTCTTTGCTTATTCATGTTTATTACACGTTTTCCAGCATATAAATAATTTTTATTTTACTGTTTTATGGTTTATTTTATTGTTTTTCATTAGTTAATGCATATTTTCTCAAGTTTCTTAGATTTCTGTGTGTTTTTAGTTTAGAACAGAAAAGAGCATGCTGTTTCGAATTGAAATATGTGTTTTTTATTTATGATTTTTTTATATGTGATGAATGCATATGTGATTGATCTAATGTAAAAAAATCAGAGATTTTGGACTTCGGGAACCCTGTCAGAAAAATCAGACATCAAATCGGGTTTTTAAAACTTTAAAATCGTTGTTAAAATCAAGAGGGTAACTTGCTGTGGTGATATTTTTCTTATCTTATATTCGATTTTAGATCTGTAAAATGCCATCAATTCACATTGATTAGATATGTCTACTGTAAAATTTTTGGAATTTTTTATTACTGTTTATTATTTTTCCTATGTCAGAGACTTTGATTTTCAATTTAAAACTCGTTAGGGTTTACCAAAACCCTAATCAGACTTGTGTTATTCATAAATCCCAAACCACAGATCCGATTCATGATCTGTAAAAAGTGAGTATTGCTATTTTTCTGTCTAATGTTCAACACTAAAATTTCAGAATTGTTGTTTAGGATTTTTATTTATTTCTGTATTTTCAATCTGAAGTAGCCGTTTTAATCCCTGTTGAAAGTGATATATTTTAGCTCAGATTGCCGAAAGGGTTTGTCCCTAACCAGAGATGCTTTTTACGATCTGTAAATTGGGAAATCTTGGTTTTTCTTCTTAGTTAGTCTCGATAAAATTTCATAAATTTTCATGTAGATTTGACCCCTGGTTCTGGTCTTGGATTGAAACTGGTTGATAAATTAGGTCAAAAATAGCATATTTTTAGGGTTTGATGCAGTTTTCGGGTTAATTTAATGTCAAAAAATTATTTTTATAATTCTAAGTCAAAACTAGGGTTATAACAAGTGCAGGTACCAATTTTTATGGATTTTGGAATCCATTTGATGTCTGAATTAATAAAATTGCAAAACAGGATACCTGAAAGATCCAAAAACACTGTTAAAATCATATGTTTTGTGATATTATTGGATTTTCGTGCATAAGCATATAGTTTCAGGGTTAAATCATATTCATAATCATATTAGGATGCTTTAGGTTTAATTTTATGCTCATTTGATTTCATTTAGTGCATAAAACCTAAGTTTTTACCAAAATCTATTTCAGAAAACTCTGATTTCAAGGCCATAGTCTTGCTATCAAGGGCAATTTGGTCATTTGACCTCAATTTCGAAATATCTAACCCTAATTTTCATATTTTAATCATGTCATAGCATATTTAGTTTAATTTATTTGCATTTGAATTTCAAAACTTGCATTTTATCAAATAATCTTTCTAAAAACCCTAATTTCAAGGCCATAGTCTTGTTATTAGGGGTATTTTGGTCATTTGGACCCCAATTTCGAAATTCCATATCTTATATTCGTCATTTGTTCAATTTGATTTCATATCTTTATCATTTTTATTTAAGGAAATCAAGGAAAAGGCTTATATCTAGCAAAATCCAGTAATTTCCTGATATTGCTGGATAAATCTAGAAAAGCCAACATATCATCACTAACAAAGTTTTCTAGTTTTGCAGGTACATTGAAGACTTTATTTTTCATGTATTTAAATTTCAATTAGTGATGTAAATTAAATTAAACTTTGGAATAAGAATTTACATTTCCTGCTTAGCTTAGGCAGCATTGCATATAGTTTACTTTTTTTTTAAATAATGTTAATGTGTGATGGATGATGATTCATGCATATTCAAACTCACTATGGTCTACACAAATGGCACATGCACTAGCTTTTATGAAGTTTATAAACTTGGTGGAATTCGTATTTATGGCCATAGTCAGAATATGAATGATACCTAGATTTATGATCTTCACATTAGCCACATTCAGCCTACACTCTTAGGCTAATTTCAAAATGCACTGCATTTCTCAAAAATACAAAGAGTTTTTCCCAATTCCTCAAAATCATATTCATTCATTTCATGAATTTTCCAATTCCAATTCAAATTCCAAGTCAAAGGAATCAAATTCTTCAAAATTTCCTAAGTCTTATTCAAAATCCATTTTCTCAAAATATGGATTTGCCAATGATATTTCAAGTATTTCCCAAGTTCCAAATTCGATTTTCTAAGTTAGATTTTCAATTTCAAAGTTTGAATTCAAAAAAATCGAGTTCTTTAAAGTTATTTCACATTTCTCAAAATCGATTTTCACAAAATCCTTATATTTCTTCAGAAATCGATTTTCACTTTCTCAAATACAGCATCTCAAAAATAATTCACAATTTTCCAAGTGTTATCTTTTCCAAGAATCTTCCAAATATTTTCCAATCTTTGAAGCAAACATCATGTTTTCAAATGTGCATTTTTAGAAATTCATAGCACATGCCTGATTCTTTGTGCATTTAGGAATTACAATATGGTTAAGACAAGTTGAACAAAGCAAAGCAGTAGATTGATC
The DNA here is from genome assembly GCF_984573655.1 of Nuphar pumila. Classification (NCBI taxonomy): domain Eukaryota; kingdom Viridiplantae; phylum Streptophyta; class Magnoliopsida; order Nymphaeales; family Nymphaeaceae; genus Nuphar; species Nuphar pumila. The sequence continues at coordinate 26,895,467 of NC_143258.1, read as the reverse complement.
CTTGGTTCGATTACCCCTGTTAAAGGTGGCAGGAACGGTCGAACCTCGTACCGACAGGCGAGTCCCATTCTTCGGAATTATCCTGCATTTTAAAAACGGAGGTGAGTTATTTTCAAAATCTTTTTCAAAGGTCAGTTTGACTCGCAAAAGCTAAAAATTTTGCGATGATAACAGCACCTAGCTGGAACTCCAAAACGTAGCTACCATCTCCCTCTTCCACCATTGTAGAAAGCCTCGAAGGTGAGGTTTCAACCATCTCTTGTTTTGCATTTTTCGTTTTCGTTTAAAAAGAGCCATATGCTTGTTCTTTGCTTCGTATGGCATGAAACCGAGCTCCACTATATGTATTTGATGATATATATGGATATTTTGGTGGATTAGATAATGCATCTACATTTTTAGCATTTGGAAATGCCTTCTTATGTTGAGTCCAGTTTTGAATAGGCTATTGCATGATTCCTCTTCTAAAATGATGTGTTTGGGGCTGCATGACTTCTTTTCCCCGTTTCGAGTTGATGTGGGACATTTCGACTCCTTCATGAAACCGAACCACCTTGCATCAATGACATGCAAGTGGTCCTTTGGTGGATTCGACGGTTTTGCTTATATTGCATAGTCATTTACTGTTGATTTGTTTCTCTCGTTCAATACTACGTGTTGGGCTTCTTGATCTTTTCCTTCTTGGGTTCGATGGGTAGGGTGGTCTGCTCGGGTTGCAGCCACCACCGTTGGTGGAATAATCGGCAGCAACCCTACCCTTTCCCATTGGGTAGATTGAGTGACGGTTTGGGCTCACCCATAACCCAAACCCCACCTCTATCACCCTCGATTTTCTCCTTCTCGGTTTCTCTGTCTGAACTGAGTGGGTTCAGACTGGGTGTTGGCTTCCTCAGGCCTGAGCACAGGCTCAGACCAATGGGGAAGGCCTCCGTTTGAGCCCAGGGCATTCGGATGGCCTGGGTGCGCTGGTGCCATAGGCGTTGGCCCTTTGTGGCTGGTGCGGGCTGTAGCACCCTGCACACCTCCGTTGGTGCGTCCAGCACCCCCTGCTGGTTTGGACATCCTTGTCCAAACCATGCTCAAGTCTCCCATGTTGGACCCGGGCCTGTAACAGGCCCAAGTCAAGGCGGCTGCACCTGAACCGAGTTTGGTTTAGGTGGTGCGCCTTGTTTTGCATGCGTGCAAGCCTAGACTGGAGGTTCAGACTTGCTGTCAGCATCTTGGACCCCATGGTCCAGCTGTCCGGGGTCTGGACCCTTGTCCAGACCGGTTGGCTGCATGGCCTGTAGGGCAGCAGCACCTAGTGAGGTGGCTTTGCGGTGACTGCGATTCGGTTGTTGGAGTAGCCGAACTTGGGAGTCTGGACCGAATTTCCAGACTTGCTGCCAAGCGTTTCGGACCCCATGGTCCGGCTGCATAGGTCTGGACCGTTGTCCAGACCAGCGAGCCATTTGGACTTGTATGGCACCAACACCAATATGGTGTTTACGGGTAGCCTCGATCCCAACTTATGCGGCTGCTGTAGTTTGACAGCAGCGTATGCTTGTTTTTGGAACTGTAGCGGGCCTTAGTTGCAACCGAGATATGTGTTGCTGCAGCAGTTTGGAGCAGCAAGTGTTTGGGCCCCGCCCTTGTTGTTTTGCGGGTTTTTCTTGTAGTTCAGCCGTCTTGGATTGGCAGCACATCACATATGCACACAAAGTTGTCGAAGCATCCTTTCGCAAACAACCCTCTTTGTCGCCGCCATGGCAGCAAAAGTATATAGTTAAATATGCATTTATCACGCATGCAGTGGCACGCTAGTGCATCGTAGTTAGCACTTTACATAATTTTGTGGTTCGCAATTATGTAAAGCAAAGTAACGCTTGTGAAATGATGCGATTCAATGAAGGAAACCGCATGCTTTGTGGCGCTTGCACGAGATCAATATATCCGAATGCATTGGTTCAATGATTCGAACACTTTATCTCCATTTAAGTGTTCATGACTCTTGGCGCTTACACATTTTCCGATGTGCATGGCTCTCATTATGGAATTCACGAAATTTAAGAGTTAGCCTTGGAACAAGGCACGTGACTATGATGGAGTATGAATTCCTTAGAGTTGTTCTACGTTCGTTTTGTCATTGATTCGTTTCGGGTCTGCAGGCGCGGCACCTCGAACCGTGGTTATGCCAGTGTAATCCCCATTAGAATGGGATATTTCCATAAATCACCTTCAACACGTATGTGTGTCATAATACGTAAGGAAAAACCCTTATGTCTTGGTTTACGTTCAACAGACTTGTAAAATAAATAGACAAACACTATTGCAAATCTACATACTTAGAAAGTACGCTGAATCACAAGTGTTGTTCAGTATCTCTGTTGTGGGTCCGCAGGCACAGCACCCTATACCGTGGAAATAGCTAATGTTATTCTCATAAGACGGGAATATCCCAAATTTCACTATAAATATGTAAGTGTGTTGAACCACGTATGAGAACATTGTTAAATGCAATCTCTACACTGAAGTATACAAATTAGTGCATTTTAATGTGAGAATTATTGCATGTTATGCAAAGTAAATTAGAGACAACTTCTTGAATGATAGAAATTAATGAAATGTTACATGGATGAGAATGTGTATTTGCTTGCACGATTACTTGTCTCTCAGAAATAAATTTATTCAATGCCTCTGTTAATTATACTTGTGCAAAAGTTAGTAAATATGTGGTACTTCTACACTTTGCATGTGGTACATCCTGACACTGACACTGAATAGTGCGTACCTTGGATGGTACACTGCTTGAGGCATTGGTAAGCGCACTAGGTGCACTTACTTTATGAAATGAAAAGAATGAAACTTGAACACCATAGGTTATGAATGAAAATGACTTGTTTTGGGCTCAGTTGGAGTCCTTGGGCAGTGGCCCTTGTGTTGAGAATGGACTCTTATGTGAATATACCCTAAATCACAAATAAATAATATGGTGTTGTGATTGCTTTCACGAGCAGTGTGCTATGTTGGCCGCGTGAGGCTGAGCACGTGAATGGGCAGGCCAAGACCTCATTTTGTGTACCCCGCGGGGACCACGAGGCAAAATCCTCGTTCAGAGGTATGATTGAATAATGAGCCTAAGAAAGATAAACCGCTTCGCCCCATTCACAAAACGGTTCACCTTGGAGAGGGTGGATGGTACAACCTTGAGTGACTTGTCGTTACTACGACACATGTTTTGACAGGAGTTGTAGCGTCCTTTGGGCTCCAGTCACTCAGAGTCAGGGAGGTTGAGGTTGTCTTTTTAGGACCTCACTACTGCAGTAGTATGGATTGCAATCCTTGCCTATGCAAGTGTGTTCTCCCAGTTGTGTGTTGCTCGCATGAGGTTGACTCGGTCTGTAGCTTCTCTGTTTACCACACTAGAACTTGAATAACAAATGTCGGGTGCATGTCTCACAGAATGCGAGGTTCCTTCACGTACCCGAAGGAGTAATCAGAAAAACTTAAAGACTAACCAATCAACTGACTTACTGTTGTTGCTACTTTACTTGTTCAGTGGTTTTTATCTCAGTTATTGTACTTGTTCTACTGTTATTTTACTTGCTCAACTGTTACTTTAGTTACTTGCTTGTTTCAGCACTTGTTACAGTTCACAATACTTTGGTTTATTATGTTCTGTGATGCATACCTCTATATAAATGTAATGAATTGTGCAAATGGACTGTTTGGTTGATTTCTCACCAGCTCGAAAGAGTACTGACCCCTTTTTATGGGGATACATGTATTTGCTTAGGCGTGTGATGGAGTTCGATGTGCGGCAGTGGACATGAACCCACACTTCTGAACCTTCTAGGATCTTGGTAGTTATTGTTTGTAAAGGGATTGGTTGTACTAAATTGTAAAATGTATTTAATAAAAGTTGTTTTACTTCATTGTTGTTTCACTCCTGCGACCCACCCTGAGGTTCGCTGCTTGTTTTCCTTTTCAGTACTTCCGCACTTGCGCAATGGTTTTCAAAAAAAAAAAAGGGTTTACCCAAAAATCCAAAGGGTTTCAAAGGATTTTACAAGTCGGGAATTCTGGGGGGCGTCGCAACTAGTATCAGAGCAGTGTTTTAAAAAGAATTATAGAAGTGTGGTTCAAGTCTCTGCACGCATCGGCCGTCGCACTGTAAGTATGCCTACCTCAGTGGAATTGTATTTATGTTGTTTAGTTGCTTATTCTGCATGTTAGCTTAAAGTTTGTGATATTTCGGGTATCGTTCAATGCTAGACATAACTTCGTGTTTAAGCCTCATATTTCGGCTTACGATATTGATTGTCGGAACCTAAGGGTTCATTCGCGCTTGTGGATCTAGTTTCCCAAGCCGATTCGAGTAGACTCTTGTGAGAGTTGGAGACGATTGATATATCATGAATTTTGGACTAAAATGTCTGGTAGATATGTGCGTATGTTTCACGTTGGAGTGGTTGAACGCATCGTGCTTTGATATAAGAATTGCGTATGCATATGATGATGCAATGATCTGGATAATTGCACATATAACTTGAATCTTGTGAATTTATTGAATTACGTATGAGTTGCGTAGTGTAAAAGCTTCTATGTGATGTGATTTCTTGTCTCCTGAATAGAATTATCGAGAGCATGCGGTGAATGTTTAGATTGGATACATGATTATGGTTCATGGAACCTTGTTGGGAGACTGTGTGATTCTGTGTTTTGTTCTGCCCTGTGAAGTGATACGATGCATATTGCTGGTATATGTGCTTGTGCCCATATTGGTGGCTTTTGACCCTCAGTGCGGTCAATTGTTTTGATCAGTCGATTGTATTGATGCATGTATCACTATGTATGGTACCTGTTGAGGATCTGATCTCCAAAGGATTCTCTGTGACGGTACGTATGACCAAGATCAGGTAATTCGGCTAGAGTGGTAGAATCTTTGTGAGGGTATGCACTGTCCAAGACCGGGTAGCCGCGGAGACGGTGAACTGTGAGGAAGTGTATTGTCCAAGACCAGGTATACCATCTAGGGAGGTAAATCCTCATGAGGTCGTACGTTTCCCAGACCAGGTGATCCAGCATGGATCTTGTTAATCATATGAGTGGCTATTAACCCTGTGAGCGGTTATTTGTGATGAAGTTTGTATCGCAGTGATTTTCATTGATTATGGCCTTTGTTGAGGATTGGGTTCCCAAAGGATTCTCTGTGAGGGTAGGTATGATCAAGACCAGGTAATCCGGCTAGAGTGGTAGAATCTCTGTGAGGATATACACTGTTCAAGACCGGGTCGCCGCGGAGATGGTGAACTGTGAGGAAATGTACTGTCCAAGACCAGGTATACCATCTAGGGCGATAAATCCTTGTGAGGTCGTACACTTCTTAGATCAAGCAATCCGGCGGGGAACTTGTGTGATTTTGATGAAAAGTTATGGTGAGCAGTATTGATCTTCTGATATTGATTGATATAGCTGGTTATGAGTCTATAGATTTGACTTTCTGTTTAGTGTGATTATATGCCCAACTCAGATGTGTGAATCAAATCTTTACTGATTTTTAGATCGTGATCATGTTTTGGACCTTCTATAGAAGGAAGGGCTTTTATGAGAAAGTACGACGCCGTAAGTGAGTTGTGATAGATGGCAGTTGGCCGCATTAGGCCTTGAGAGATGAGAATAGATTAGGGTTGTTCAAGACGTAGAGTCTGTTAGAATGATGATTTTCTAGCGGTAGCGGCCTGATATGGTGTCGCTTGAGATCATTCGTAGAACATGCTTATTCGTCGTGTTGTTGCTGCACGATTGAGTTGTTATATGGCTCTTGTCTGAATAATGTGTTGTGTGCTCATGGTTTTTGTTTGATTGTTGCGATTATCGTTTCACGAGCATGGTTGTCAGATCTAGCAATTGATTGTCGTATCTTTTGTCATGATAGACGACTTAAAAGTCTACGGGAGACTTAGTTGTGGCCGATTAGGCGCTATAAGATGAGCTCTTACCATTTTGTTGTTGTTTGATGTTTTGTGATTTCACGAACGAAATCCTTTTTAAGGAGGGTAGGATGTAACACCCGCAAAATTTTCTAAGAAAATTATTGGTTGCTGTGAGTTGAAATGTATGCTTTTATGTGTTTACAAGGTTATATCGCATAATTAAGTATGATTTGACTATGCTTTATGTTTTGGCTTTGTGCGCGCGACCTGAAAATCGCGTAAATACAGTATGTAAGTAAGAAGAGCCTAAATTCGGTCGAATTAGCATCTGAAATTTTAAGGGGTAATTTATAATATATTTATATAGCTTGTCCCAAAATTTGGGATCTATACGACATAAAAACCCCGTCAGTGCATGTGAAATACGAGTTTTGCTCTACGATTGGACGCGAATCGTAATACGCTTAATCCTTGCAAACGAATGAGAATTTTCTAAAGAAGCATTGAGCATTCCATGTTAATTGAGGGTTTGAAAAGAACTAAGTGATTTGTTGAAATCGAATTTCCATTTTGAAAGCATTAATAAGCATTGTTTTGGAAGATAGTGCATTTGGACGATTTTGGGTCTTGGATCTGGAGTTGGTCCAGACCCATGGACGTCCATCCCTTATGTTCGCCCTCTAGGAGGATGTTTTTGGCTTTGGTTGACCAGCTGGTCAAAGGTAGACCAGCTGGGTGGCATTTTTGCAAAAGTTTGCATGGTTTTGAAAAAGAAGGCCACAATTGGCCATTGTTCTTTTAAAGACCTCATGATGAAGCCTAGAGCCCATCATGAGGGGCGCATTCCATCAAAGGGAAGCATGGGGTTGGCACCCCATGGTGTTTTGGTAAATAGTTTGAAGCATTTCAAATGCCAAAAACTGGTTGGCTGGCTTGGGCGGCAAGCTAGGGCAATTGTAAAATCCACAACTTTCATTTTGATGTATATTGTGTAATTATGTGGAAACCGATGAATTTTTATGTTTTGGCAATTTCTGAAGATTTGCTTATTTTGAGAATCGGGTAAAATCGTGTGATTTTATGTAAAAAGAGCAATTTCAGGAAATCTAGAGCAGATCAACCTCCAAAACTTTTAGGGCAAGTTTAGAATAGGGTTGTAGTGATACACCCCAAATTTAAGACCCGATTGACGAAAAAACCTCGTTAGTGCATGTGAATTACGAGTCTTGACTAAATTTTGGACCCGAAACTTAGAACGCTTAATTTTAACAAACGAGAGGTGATTTCCTCAAGAGACATCAACCATTCTACATTAATTAAGGTTGTAAAGAGAACAAAATAATTTGTTGGAATTAAATTATTATTTTAATTCATTAAATAAGTGTTTCTTTATGATATATATAATATGCAGGTTTTGGTTTTGGATCCGGAGCACCTAGTGGATCAAAAACCCATGGACGACCCCTATAGTGGACATCCATGGCCATGGTTGCCAGCTTGTCAATGCTTGACCAGCTGCATGGAAATTTTGAAAAAAATCTTGCATGGATTAAAAGTTTCGGCCTTCATTGGCCATGCATCATTCCAACACCCACATGATGAAGCCTAGGCTCCATCTTGAGGGGCGTTTTTTCCAAAAGAGGGCTATGGGGCTGGCGCCCCATGGCGAAATTGTAATGTTTTCAAAAGATTTCAAATCATTAAAACCCATTGGGCACGTTGGGTGGCAGCCAAGGGCGCACCCTTGTTATTTGTTGAACTTTTAAGGCTTTTATTAAATGGCGTTTTTAAAATTTCTGCAAAGCCTTTTTGAAGGCTTGACATGCATTGGTTGTTGGGGGGCGTGGAGCTCCCCAACCCTCCATCTTGGAGGGATTAAATCCCAGACGTCCACCCGTAAGCCAACCTCTATAAAGCCTTTACAAAAAATGGGTCCCCCCTTGTTTTGGGCGATTTTTCCTTCTATCCCTCTCATTCTCTTTTCTCTCTCACAAAACACCCTCTCACTTACCTTCATCCTCCATCGGTGGAGCTCCAATCTTGGCGTGAAGAGCTGCAGCACCTCCTTCATCTCCAGCTAGCTAAGGTGAAGACTCACCTTCTTTGTCGATTATGGATTTACATGAAGCCATTGGCGCCTTGCATCAATGCATGCAAGCCCAAGTGGTGGATTAGTTAGAAAAGCAATTTTGATAATTGAATCTTCATTGTTTTCATAAGCTTTTGTACTGCATGCTTTGGAAATAGATTTCCTTTTGATTCCTACATTGGCGTCTTTGTTTTTGTTTCATTTGTTTCTCCTATACATGTTAGTTGTTCATTTTCCATGATAATGCTGCTATGCCATTGTTTTCTTTTGTTTGCTGATTTATTTCATGGCATCCTCATCATAGGGGTGTGCTGGACCGAGCTGGCTCATCCATCTTACACCCAACCTGTCAGCCCCCTTTCATTTTCTTTTCTTGTTCTTTTTTTTTTGTGCATTCTTTCTTTTTTGGGTTTTCGACTAAACCGAGTCCCAACACAATGGGACTGGTGTTGCAGCGTAGCCCTTGGGCGTGGGTCACTATGTGACCACTTTCTTTGAGACGTGCGAAGGACAGGCTGTCGATGGTTGAGGTGTTAACCTCTGGTATTTCTTTTAGTTATGATGTTGTTCTTATTTTTTTTTCATTTTCGGTTTTCCCTTTTGAGACCCGGACTGGAGCAGCTGAGCCGGCCTTAGGCATGCCCAACACACCTTCTTAGCTGCTGTGAATTGAGCCCTTGGGCTCTGGTTCACGCTGGCAAGGGTGGCTCGGTCTGCTCCATTCTTCATTGTTTTAAGAATGGAGCTGGCGCTGTGCGGGTGGCCCGCGCGCCTAGTTGCAGTAGTTTTCAAAAAAAAAATAATATATAGTAATAATTATATTATACAGATAGATGCATTTCCTTACATGTTTGTGCTACGCATAGTGCTAGATGGCGTGGGTCGGGGTGCGGATCTGAACCGAGGGTCCAGACCTGCCCCATAGCCGGTTGACCCGAGTTGGGTGAACCTAGCCTAGCCAATTTCCACTTGGCTGGAGCTGGGCGTGCACACCGTGGGTGTTTTGCATCCCTTATTACCTGGTTAGCACCCAGCGAGTGCTGGTCTGAACCATGGTTCAGACCTGGACTCCTTGGCAGGCCGGCTAGCACTTAGTGTCAGCCGCGGCTCTACCTAGTTGGAGCCGGATGCCAGCCAACTGATGTTGGACACTCACGGGAACCCCTTTTCGGCCGAACCACCTTAGGTTCGGGTCTGAACCCAATCGGTTCAGACCCTAATCTGTTCTAGTTGTTGTTTGGTCCTAGGGACCCGACACTTTGACACCGTAGTGAGTGCACCTTTTCATTAGACTTTCGGTTGACCCTTGTCGGGGCTTGGACCAGTCACAACCGATTTCCTGTAATGATTTTGGAATGATCCACAAGTTGGATCAGATTCGGTTAGGTTGTATGACAGTCTAGTCTGTGGGACTAGACCATCTTTTGGTTTGGATTTTTGGGCAGCAAGCGTGTGGCCTCCACTTTGGCACCCTTGCAGCCTCATAGAGCCACCATGATGGCCGTCAATGCCTTCCTATCAAAAACCAGTCTGTGGCTACTTCAAGCTGAACCACATTCGGTTCAACAAGTAATTGCTTTGCCCCGCACCCTTCGTGCATTCGGTTAGGATTTTGGCAAAATTTTATATGCCTTGGGTTTCAGAGAGTTCGATATATATATATGTATATATATGTATATATATACATATTATATATGTAGATACGTATACATATATATGTATCGATGTGTGTGTATATGTATTTCAGTACCAATATGTATATACATATGTATGCTTGTGCAATTACATACGTACATATGAGGACATGTCTTTAAGTATTTAAACATGTAAAATATATATATACATATATATATATGTATATGTACATCAAAGCACACATAATGATTGATTCGGTATGACCGTAGGGACTCACGACACTCCGGTGTCCTGTCCAAGTAATTTCTTTAGATGATGTTACACTCCGAACTAGGTAGGAACTCCATAGAGTTGTCCTGTTCGGTTTGGCAATGTCCTTGTTTTCGGGTTTGTGGGCACGGCACCCCAAACCGTGGTTATGCCAATGTAATCCCCATTAGATGGGTTATTTCAGTATCACCTTCGACACATAAGTGTGTCATGTTGCATAAGAAAGATCCTTATGCCTTGATTTACATACAATGCCTAGTTAAAGAATACAAACGAACATTATTGCAAATCCACGTATTTGGAAACTACACTGAATTACAAGTGTAGTTGAAATATCCTTGCTTCGGGTCTGCAGGCGCAGCACCCCATGCCGTGGAAATAGAAAATGTTATTCCCATAAGACGGAATATCCAAGATTTCGCTACAAACACATAAGTGTGTTGAACCACGTGTAATGGTCTTTTGGGTCGCAATTGCATCTTCCCTGCAAGAGCGATGATCCACCTTGGGAAAACCAATGTTATTCCCATTAGACAGGATGATTGGTTAAATTCAATTTCAAATCTATGAGAATGCGAATGTAATTCCCATACGTATGAGAATATTGTGAAATGCAATCTTAACACTGATGTATGCAATATAGTGCATTTTAATATCTTGCAATGCCTCTGATAACCTTATTGTGCAAATGATGGAAAGCTTATGTTACGTTTACACTTTGCACTTGGCACATCCTGACACTGTTACTAAGTAGTGCGTACCCTAAGGAGGTACATCGCTGAGGCATTGGTAACCGCACCACGTGCCTTTACTTCAATAAAATGAAAAGATAGAAGATTGAACACCATAGGGTATAAATACTAATATGACTTGTTGTGGGCTCAGTTGGAGTCCTTGGGCTATGGCCCTTGTGTTGTGTAGGACTCTTGTGTGATATACCCTAAACAATGAATAAATAATATGGTGTTTTGATTGCTTTCACGAGCGGTGTGCTCCGTTGGCCGCATGAGGCTGAGCACGTGAATGGGTAGGCCAAGTCCTCATTTTGCGTACCCTACGGGGACCACGAGGCAAACTCCTCGCTGTGAGGTACGATTGAACATGAGCCTTAAGAAAGATAAACCAACTTCACCCCATTCACAAAATGGTTCACCTTGGGAGAGGGTGGATGGTACAACCTTGAGTGACTTGTCGTTACTACGACACGTGTTTTGACAGGAGTTATAGCGTCCTTTGGCCTCCAGTCACTCAGAGTCAGGGAGGTCGACGTTGCCTTCTTAGGACCTCACTACTACAGTAGTATGGATTTCAATCCTTGCCCATGCGAGTGTTTTCTCCTAGCCGTGTGTTGCTCGCATGAGGTTGACTCGGTCTGTAGCTTCCCCGGTTACCAAACTAGACTTTTAATAACAGACGCCGGGTGCATGTCTCACAGAATGCGAGGTTTCCTTCGCGTACCCGAAGGAGTAATCAGAAGAACTTAAGAACTTACCAAACAGCTGACTTACAGTAGATGTTGCTTTGCTTGTGTTGTATACTTTACTTCAGTTGTTACGTAGTTACCCTACTTGCTGTCAGCACTTGTTATTGCTTGAGTACTTGATGTAGTCGCTTCAGTGTTACTTCAGTTACTTGCTGCTCAGTTCACTTTACAGTGCAGTTCGTTACTTTAGCTACTTGTTTTCCTTGTTGCTATAGCTTGTTGACTAGTACTTGTCACTTTACACTTACCTGACACAGGCAATTACACTTGTTAGTTTTTTCTGCTTTTCCTGTGTACATGATATACATATCTGCTTGTGGTTGTTTCTTCACCACCTCGCAAGAGGACTGACCCCATTTTAGGAGAATGTAGGTGACGAACAGGTATAGTGCGTATGCGATGATACATGGTGGAGGCTCGGAGGACCCACACACTTGACCTGCAGTTCCTGTACCTGGTGGTTTTTGGGTTTTGGTTGTTGTTGGGATATATTCCCTGTTTTATACCTTTTGTACTTACATTTTGTAAACTCTTTAAACTGTTGGTGTGTTTCCCCTTATTACTTCAAAGTTACACTTTTGTACACACCGTTGGTTACACTGTTTCCACTTGTTGCACTTATTTGTGGTGGCCGCCCAGATTTGAGGCTTTGTTGTTTTTCCCACACCTGCTTTCCATTGGTTTTCTACGTAAACCTTTCAAAAAAAAAATCACTAAAAATTCCAAGTTTTCCATGGTCGGGGTTTGGGGCACCACAGTGTTTGGTATCAGAGCAGAGTTTAAGTGTGTAGTCAGAGCTTCATCGTGCATCATCCATCGCACTGTAAGTATAAGTTCAACTTCTTTTTTTCCTTTACTTCTTGTTTTTTAGATAGTTTGTGTTTGTGGTTCTGTGTATGTAGTAGATGTCGACAAACCCGACCTACGGCAAGATTTTGGAGGCTCTCCAAAACCTGACTCGAGGCAAAGAGGCCCTGAGTGGAGCTGTGAGACATTTGGCACGTAATGTGCATATGTTGGCACCTCCATGTGTCAGGTGTTTGGAAGATCACGCGGGACAGATCTATCCCTGTGAGTTGGCTGAGTGCCCCTACTGTAGTCTTCGTGGGCATATCGAAGAGGAATGCCAGACAAAACAGAGGGATGAGCTCTGGAAGAGCAATGCAAAAGACATCGACGATGTATCTTTGGTCTTTGGACCTTTGGTTGTGGAAGTGGATAGCCAAGACGGAGAAAGGCGTGGAGCGATCGATTCTCCCCAATATTCTCTCGAGTCCTACCCCTATGCGGTTTCTTCGGAGTACGTGCCACCGATTCTGAGGGAAGTTCAGGAGATCTCTGACACGCCGCTGAGGAATGTTGTTTCTCCTCCATGTGTTAGGCCGAGGCATTATGGTAGTCGGAAGGACTACAGGGACTTCTACACCAGCAAGTCATGAAATTGTGATGTGATGCTTTGATGTTAGAAACACTGAGTCAGTGTTTCGTTTTTGCTTTTGTCATGCTTAAGTTGTTGGCAGTGCATGTTTAACCCTATCTTGATGAAGGGTACTTCTGTAATGTTTCAGTTACCCTATTAATAAAATAGAAATTTTCCTATCTTTGTGTATTTGTTGGTTGCTTACGTATAGATTTTTGCGTATTTAGATGGCGTGGCGCACCAGGTGTGATGACCTTATGGAAACTCTAAACAACCTTACAAAGGTTGTAGGATGACAAGCAGAGACCATGAGGAACATGCGCGAGCACCTCCAGCAGGACACCCAGGGACAAGGAACACCTGCCTAGATTCCTGTTACAGCAGTCCCATACAAGCAATTTATGAGCTTGAACCCTCCCTCGTTTGATGGGAAAGCATCGCCGAAAGCAGTCGAAGATTGGATCAGAGAAATAGAGCGTATCTTCCGTGTCTTACAAGTTGGTGATGATCGGAAAGTAGACTTTGGGACATATCGTCTCAAAAAAGGATGCGGAAAGGTGGTGGGTGACCACTTGGGAGATAAAATTCGACAACTAGCCTATAGAGTGGGACCAGTTCGTAGAAACATTCTACGCAGCTTACTTTCGAGCTCACGAGAGGAGCCCGAAAATGCAAGAGTTTCTCGACCTCCAACAGGGTAGTTCTTCTCTCTCTGAATATGTCACGCGTTTTCGCAGCCTGGAGAGGTTTTGTCCGCACTTATACACGAAAGAAAAGGAGCGAGCTCTTAAATTTGCTCAAGGTCTGAAGTCAGTCTTACGAATGAAGGTGTACACCCGTGCACCTACGACGATAGATGAGGCTTTAGAGATGACCTCCTTGCTTGAGTATGACTGGACCGAATCGCAGAAGACTCCCGCACCACGTCAGCAGCAGCAAAATCCTGGCCAAAAGAGTTGGCCAAGGAAGAGATATTTCCAGGGGAACCAGGGTGGAAGGAAGTTCCATCCTCAGTCAAAGAAGCAGCGTAACAACAACAACAACAACAACGACAACAACACCCGTCAGATTCAGTATCAGAATTGTAGACTCCAGTACCAGCAACGCTAGCAGCCGCAGCAGCTTACCGCAGCCAGTTGTTCGAAATGTACTACCGACCATCCAGGGCGACTCTGCCCACGAGACACAGGTGGATGCTTATATTGCGGAAAGATGGGTCATTATATTCGGGATTGCAGAAAGAAACAGGCAGATGACCAGTGCAAGAACACGCCGAGTACTTCCCAGCCGGCGCAGCAGCGACAACCCTCAACCCAGCAGCGGCAGCAGCAGCCGTATCCACTGAAGCCAGCAAACCAGAAGGTCATTGTCGGTCGAGCATACGCGGCAACAGTTGAGCAAGTGACCAAGGCAGAGTTGGTCCAAGGTACGATCTCAGTAGCCAGACATGAAGCATTTACTTTGTTTGATTGTGGTGCTAGTCATTCGTTCATAGCAGCTAGATTTGCTTGTACCTTACCTTTGTCAATCGAGTCTTTGAATTTTCCGTTGGAGGTTCGCACTCCAACTGGAGAGCAGTCTTTTTGTGACTCGTATATTCCGAACATCGAGGTGTTAGTGGCAGAGCAGAACCTGTCAGTTGACGTTATCCTTTTAGACATGACTGAGTACGATGTGATTTTGGGCATGGATTGGCTTTTCGAGTACCATGCTCAAGTCTTTTGTCGAAAAGGAAAGGTCGTTCTTTTTCAGCATGATTGTCCTGTTTTGGAGATCAAGCTTCTTCGAGCTCTGTGCGATAGCCGCATGATTTCTTCTTTCAAGGCTTAGAAGTATCTGCAGAATGGGGGTACTGCTTTCTTAGTCAGTATTGCCCCAGTTGAACCCAAAATGGTCTTGATCAATGACTTGGACGTGGTCCGAGAATTTGCTGATGTATTTCCAGAGGAGCTACCTGGGTTACCTCTGAGGTGAGAGATCGAATTTGGTATCGAGTTGATTCTTGGAACGACACCGATTTCCAAGGCACCATACTGTATGGCCCCAACGAAACTTGAAGAGTTGAAGTGTCAGTTGGAAGAACTTCTCAATCAGGGTTTTATTCGACCTAGTGCTTCACTGTGGGGAGCACCAGTGCTGTTTGTACGAAAGAAGGATGGATCCTTGAGGTTGTGCATCGATTATCAGATGCTCAACCAAGCGACAATTAAGAACAAGTATCTGTTACCAAGGATTGAAGATCTCTTCGATCAGTTGCAGAAGGCGAAGGTTTTCTCGAAGATTGATCTCAGATCGGGTTACCATCAGCTTTGTATCCGAGAGGATGATATTGCGAAGACAGCTTTCTGGACGAGATATGGGTTGTACGAGTTCGTGGTGATGCCTTTTGGCCTCACGAATGCTCAAGCAGCGTTCATGGATTTGATGAACCAGATCTTTCGCCCATTTGTGGACTCATTCATGATAATATTTATTGACGACATCTTTGTCTATTCGAAGAGTCCGGAGCAGCATCGAGAGCATCTGCGGATTGTTTTGAGTACTCTTCAGGAGCACCAGTTGTTCGCCAAGTTCTCTAAGTGTGAGTTTTGGCTCGAGCGCATCATGTTTCTTGGCCACGTGATATCGAAGGACGGAGTATCCGTCGATTCAGCGAAAGTCGAAGCAGTTTTGGGCTGGGAGCAGCCCCAGATTGTGTCTGAGATTCGTAGGTTTCTTGGATTGGCTGGTTATTATTGATGCTTTATCCAAGACTTTTTGAGGATCGCATTACCTTTGACGAAGCTGTTACGTAAATGTGTTAGATTCGTGTGGAACAGTGCCTGTGAGGACAGTTTCCAGATCCTGAAGTTGAAGTTGACAACCTCGCCGGTGTTAGCTTTACCCTCTGGCAGAGGTGGCTTTGTGGTGTACACAGATGCTGCTGGTACCAGTTTAGGTTGCGTGCTTATGCAGCATGGCCGAGTGATTGCCTATGCCTCCAGACAGTTGAAGACTCATGAGCGGAATTATCTGACGCACAATTTAGAGTTGGAAGCAGTCGTGTATGCTTTGAAATCGTGGCGACATTACCTATATGGGAAATCGTTTGAGGTCTTTTCAGACCACAAGAGCCTCAAGTACCTGTTCTCTTAGAAGGAGCTAAATATGAGGCAGCGACGATGACTTGAGTTCATAAAGGACTACGATTTCACATTGTCTTACCACCCTGGTAAGGCGAACGTTATGGCGGATGCGCTTAGCTGCAAAGCGAGTGGTGTTTTGGCTAGCCTTGTGTGGAGCCAGAGGCTTATTGAAGATTTCGTAGCCTGGAAACATTTTTCTGTTGGTGATGGTTCGATCAAATTGTCTGGTCTGACCATTCGATCCGAATTTTTTTCGAAGATCATAGAGGCTCAGAAGCTTGACGACCAATATGGCAAGTTTCTAGCCTTGGCTGAGCAAGCAGATTCTTCTTTCAGAGTGTCTGAAGATGGCAGCGTTCGTATGAGAGATCGCCTTTGGGTTCTGAGCAACTCTGAGCTAAAGAGAGAAATTTTTGACGAAGCTCATATGTCAAAGTACATGATTCATCCTGGAGGAACGAAGATGTTCAAGGACTTACAGCGGAAGTATTGGTGGCATGGCATGAAGCGAGAGATAGCGGCTTACGTTGCAAGGTGTTTGACTTGTCAGCAAGTCAAAGCGAAACATCAGCGTCCCGGTGGTACCTTGCAGAGGATTGAGATTCCTCAGTGGAAATGGGAGAATGTTACGATGGATTTTGTGGTAGGATTTCCACTGTCTAGGCGTAAACATGATGCGATTTGGGTAGTTGTGGACAGACTCACCAAGTCTGCCCATTTCCTGCCGATCAGGATCAGTCAGTCTCTTGAGAGCCTAGCTGACTTGTACATTAGAGAGATCGTTCGACCTCATGGTGTGCCGAGATCTATCATTTCCGATCGTGATCCCCGGTTTACTTCGTGACTGTGGGGTCAGTTGCAATCTGCTTTGGGGACGAAGTTGAAGTTTAGTACAACCTTTCATCCTCAAACAGATGGACAGTCCGAGCGAACGATTCAAACGTTGGAAGATATGTTGCGAGCTTGTATGCTTGATTGGAAGGGTGAATGAGATTCACACCTATGTTTGGTAGAGTTCGCGTATAACAACAGTTATCACGCTAGTATCGGGATGGCCCCGTACAAAGCATTGTATGGTAGACCTTGTTGGTCGCCATCTTATTGGGACTACATTAGCGATAGATCGAGCGAAGCGCCGATTGTTCTTCAGCACTACACGCAGCAAGTGCAGAAGATTCGTGAACGTTTGAAGGCAGCGCAAGATAGGCAGAAGAGTTACGCCGATAAGAGACGTCGCAAATTGTCTTTTGATGTGGGAGACATGGGTTTTGTCAGAGTTTCTCTGACGAAGAGTGTGTTTCATTTTGGAAAGAAAGGGAAGTTGAGTCCGAGGTATGTCAGACCGTTCAAGATCGTGGCGAGGATTGGTGAAGTGGCATATCGTGTAGAGTTGCCTCCACAATATGCTCACATTCACAATGTTTTTCACGTATCGATGCTCAGGAAGTACCTTCCCGACCCATCGCATGTTATTCGTTACGAAGATGTGGACGTACAGGAAGATCTGACTTTTTCAGAAAGGCCTATCAAGGTTGTTGATCGACGAGATCAAGTTTTGCATACCAAGACTATTCCGTTAGTTAAGGTACGTTGGCAGCACCATGGCATTTAAGAATGCACATGGGAACCAGAAGCGAGCATGAGAGAGACGTATCCAAAAACTTTTTGTAACCTCCTAAGGGTGATTTCGCAGACGAAATCCTTTTTTTAGGAGGGGAGGATGTAAGATCTACAACTTTCATTTTGATGTATATTGTGTAATTATGTGGAAATCGATGAATTTTTATGTTTTGGAGATTTCTGAAGATTTGCTTATTTTGAGAATCGGGTAAAATCGCGTGATTTTATGTAAAAAGAGCAATTTCGGGAAATCTAGAGCGGATCAACCTCCGAAACTTTTAGGGTAAGTTTGGAATAGGGTTGTAGTGATACACCCCAAATTTGAGACCTGATCGAAGAAAAAACCTCATTAGTGTATGTGAATTACGAGTCTTGACTTAATTTTGGACCCGAAACTTAGAACGCTTAATTTTAACGAACGAGAGGTGATTTCCTCAAGAGGCATCAACCATTCTATGTTAATTAAAGTTATAAAGAGAACAAAATAAATCGTTGGAATTAAATTATTATTTTAATTCATTAAATAAGTGTTTCTTTATGATATATATAATATGCGGGTTTTGGTTTTGGATTCGGAGCACCTAGTGGATCCAAGACCCATGGACAACCCCTATAGTGGACGTCCATGGCCATGGTTGACCAGCTGGTCAATGCTTGACCAGCTAGATGGCAATTTTGAAAAAAAATCTTGCATGGATTTAAAGTTTGGGCCTTCATTGGCCATGTATCATTCCAACACCCTCATGATGAAGCCTAGGCTCCATCATGAGGGGTGTCTTTTCCAAAAGAGGGCTATGGGGCTGGCGCCCGATGGCAAAATTATAATGTTTTCAAAAGATTTCAAATCTTTAAAACCCATTGGGCACGTTGGGTGGCAGCCAAGGGCGCCCCCTTGTTATTTGTTGAACTTTTAAGGCTTTTATTAAATGGCATTTTTGAAATTTCTACAAAGCCTTTTTGAAGGCTTGACATGCATTGATTGTTGGGGGGAGTGGAGCTCCCCAACCCTACATCTTTGAGGGATTAAATCCCAGTCGTCCACCCCTAAGCCAACCTCTATAAAGCCTTTACAAAAAATGGGTCCCCCCTTGTTTTGGGCGATTTTTCCTTCTATCCCTCTCATTCTCTTTTCTCTCTCCCAAAACTCCCTCTCTTTCCTCTCACTTGCCTTCATCCTCCATCGGTGGAGCTCCAATCTTGGCGTGAAGAGCTGCAGCACCTCCTTCATCTCCAGCTAGCTAAGGTGAAGACTCACCTTCTTTGTCGATTACAGATTTACATGAAGCCATTGGCGCCTTGCATCAATGCATGCAAGCACAAGTGGCGGATTAGTTAGAAAAGCAGTTTTGATTATTGAATCTTCATTGTTTTCATAAGCTTTTGTACTGCATGCTTTGGAAATAGATTTCCTTTTGATTCCTACATTGGCGTCTTTGTTTTTGTTTCATTTGTTTCTCCTATACATGTTCGTTGTTCATTTTCCATTATAATGCTGCTATGCCATTGTTTTCTTTTGTTTGCTGATTTATTTCATGGCATCCTCATCATAGGGGTGTGCTGGACCGAGCTGGGCTTGTCCAGCTTACACCCAACCTGTCAGCCCCCTTTCATTTTCTTTTCTTGTTCTTTTTTTTTGTGCATTCTTTCTTTTTGGGTTTTCGGCTAAACCCAGTCCCAGCACAATGGGACTGGTGTTGCAGCCAAGCCTTTGGGCCTGGGTCACTATGTGACCACTTTCTTTGAGACGTGCAAAGGACAGGTTGTCGATGGTTAAGGTGTTAACCTCTGGTATTTATTTTAGTTATGATGTTGTTCTTATTTTTTTTTCATTTTTGGTTTTCCCTTTTGAGACCCGGACTGGAGCAGCTGGGCCGGCCTTAGGCGTGCCCAACACACCCTCTTAGCTGCTGTGAACCGAGCCCTTGGGCTCTGGTTCACGCTGGCAAGGGTGGCTCGGTCTGGTCTAGTGGACCAGACCCCCATTTTCCCTCCATTTTGCTCCAAGATTGGAGTTGGTGCTGTGCGAGTGGCCCGCACGCCTAGTAGCAGTAGTTTTCAAAAAAAAAAATAATATATAGTAATAATTATATTATACAGTTAGATGTATTTCCTTAAATGTTCGTGCTACGCATAGTGCTTGATGGCATGGGTCAGGGTGCAAATCTGAACCGAGGGTCCAGACCTACACCAAAGCCGGTTGACCGGAGTTGGGCGAACCTAGCTCAGCCAGTTTCCACTTGGCTGGAGCTGGGCGTGCACACCGTGGGTGTTGTGCATCCCTTATTACCTAGTTAGCACTCAGCGAGTGATGGTCTGAACCATGGTTCAGACCTGGACTCCTTGGCAGGCCGGCTAGCACTTAGTGCCAGCCGCGACTCTACCTAGTTGGAGCCCGGTGTCAGCCAACTGATGTTGGACACTCACGGGAACCCCTTTTCGGCTGAACCACCTTAGGTTCGGGTCTGAACCCAATCGGTTCAGACCCTAATCTGTTCTAGTTGCTGTTTGGTCCTAGGGACCTGACACTTTGACACCACAGTGAGTGCACCTTTTCATTAGACTTTCGGTTGACCCTTGTCAGGGCTTGGACCAGTCACAACCAATTTACTATAATGATTTTAGAATGATCCACAAGTTTGATCAGATTCGGTTAGGTTGTATGACAGTTTGGTCTGTGGGACCAGACCATCTTTTGGTTTGGATTTTTGGGCAGCAAGCATGTGACCTCTACTTTGGCACCCTTGCAGCCTCGTAGAGCCACCATGATGGCCGTCAATGCCTTCCTATCAAAAACCAGTCTGTGGCTACTTCAAGCTGAACCACATTCGATTCAACTAGTAATTGCTTTGCCTCGCACCCTCCGTGCATTCGGTTAGGGTTTCGGCAAAAATTTATATGCCTTGGGTTTCAGAGAGTTTGATATATATATATATATATATATATATATATATATATATATATATATATATATATATATATATATATGTATGTATATATATGTATATATATACATATTGTATATGTAGATACATATACATATATATGTATCGATGTGTGTGTATATGTATTTCAGTACGAATATATATATATATATATATATATATATATACATACTTATGTATGCTTGTGCAATTACATACGTACATATGAGGACATGTCTTTAAGTATTGAAACATGTAAAATATATATATACATATATATATTTATATATATATATGTATGTATATGTACGTCAAAGCACACATAATGATTGATTCAGTACGACCGTAGGGACTCGCCACACTCCGGTGTCCTGTCCAAGTAATTTCTTTAGATGATGTTACACTCTGAACTAGGTAGGAACTCCATAGAGTTGTCCTGTTCGGTTTGGCAATGTCCTTGTTTTCGGGTCTGCGGGCGCAGCACCCCGAACCGTGGTTATGCCAATGTAATCCCCATTAGATGGGTTATTTCAGTATCACCTTCGACATGTAAGTGTGTCATGTTGCGTAAGGAAGATCCTTATGCCTTGATTTACATACAATGCCTAGTAAAAGAATACAGACTAACACTATTGCAAATCCACGTATTTGGAAACTATGTTGAATTACAAGTGTAGTTGAAATATCCTTACATCAGGTCCGCAGGCGCGGCACCCCATGCCATTGAAATAGCAAATATTATTCCCATAAGACAAAATATCCAAGCTTTTGCTACAAACACATAAGTGTGTTGAACCACGTGTAATGGTCTTTTGGGTCGCAATTGCATCTTCCCTGCAAGAGCGACGATCCACCTTAGGAAAACCAATGTTATTCCCATTAGACGGGATGATTGGTTAAATTCAATTTCAAATCTCTGAGAATGCGAATGTAATTCCCATATGTATGAGAATATTGTGAAATGCAATCTTAACACTGATGTATGCAATATAGTGCATTTTAATATTTTGCAATGCCTCTGATAACCTTATTGTGCAAATGATGGAAAGCTTATGTTACGTTTACACTTTGCACTTGGCACATCCTGACATTGTTACTAAGTAGTGCGTACCCCGAGGAGGTACATCGTTGAGGCATTGGTAAGCGCACCACGTGCCCTTACTTCAATAAAATGAAAAGATAGAAGATTGAACACCATAGGGTATAAATACTAATATGACTTGTTGTGGGCTCAGTTGGAGTCCTCGAGCTATGGCCCTTGTGTTGTGTAGGACTCTTGTGTGATATACCCTAAACAAAGAATAAATAATATGGTATTTTGACTGCTTTCACGAGCGGTGTGCTTCGTTGGCCGCGTGAGGCTGAGGACGTGAATGGGCAGGCCGAGTCCTCATTTTGCGTACCCTGCGGGGACCACGAGACAAACTCCTTTTTGTGAGGTATGATTGAACATGAGCCTTAAGAAAGATAAACCTGCTTCGCCCCATTCACAAAACGGTTCACCTTGGGAGAAGGTGGATGGTACAACCTTGAGTGACTTGTCGTTACTACGACACGTGTTTTGACAGGAGCTGTAGCGTCCTTTGGCCTCCAGTCACTCAGAGTGAAGGAGGTCGAGGTTGCCTTCTTAGGACCTCACTACTGCAGTAGTATGGATTGCAATCCTTGCCCATGAGAGTGTTTTCTCCTAGCCGTGTGCTGCTCGCATATGGTTGACTCGGTCTGTAGCATCCCTGGTTACCACACTTGACTTTAAATAACAGACGTCGGGTGCATGTCTCATAGAATGCGAGGTTTCCTTCGCGTACCCGAAGGAGTAATCAGAAGAACTTAAGAACTAACCAAACAACTGACTTACAGTAGATGTTGCTTTGCTTGTGTTGTATACTTTACTTCAGTTGTTACGTAGTTACCCTACTTGCTGTAAGCACTTGTTACTGCTTGAGTACTTGCTATAGTCGCTTCAGTGTTACTTCAGTTACTTGCTGCTCAGTTCACTTTACAGTGCAGTTCGTTGCTTTAGCTACTTGTTTTCTCTGTTGCTATAGCTTGTTGACTAGTACTTGTCACTTTACACTTACCTGACACAGGCACTTACACTTGTTAGCTTTTCCTACTTTTCCGGTGTACATGATATATATATCTGCTTGTAGTTGTTTCTTCACCACCTCGCAAGAGGACTGACCCCATTTTATGGGGAAGTAGGTGACGAACAGGTATAGTGCGGATGTGATGATACACGGTGGAGGCTCGGAGGACCCACACACTTGACCTGCAGTTCCTGTACCTGGTTGTTTTTTGGGTTTTGGTTGTTGTTGGGATATATTCCCTATTTTTTACCTTTTGTACTTACATTTTGTAAACTCTTTAAACTGTTGGGGTGTTTTCCCTTATTACTTCACAGTTACACTTTTGTACACACCGTTGGTTACACTGTTTCCACTTGTTGCACTTATCTGTGGTGGCCGCCCAGACTTGCGGCTTTTTTGTTTTTCCCACACCTGCTTTCCGTTGGTTTTCTATGTAAACCTTTCAAAAAAAGAAAAAAAAAATTCACTGAAAATTCTAAGTTTTCCAAGATCGGGGTTTGGCGCGCCACAACAATCCTATGTAATTTTCCAAAGTTTTAAATGCTTTTTCAAAGACCTTTGAATGGCATTTTTGAAAGAAATTATAGAAGTTTCAAAAGGCAAGACATGCATTGTCTATGGGGGGGCGTGGAGCACCCCATCCCTCCATCTATCCTCATTTAATCCTAATCGTCCATCCTAAAAGCCCTAGATATTTAAAGCTTTATGAGAGAGAAAGAGGCCATTCACTTGGGCGATTTTGGTGGAGCCTCTCTCTCTTCCCCCTTTCCTTCTCCAAACCGTGAGTGAGCATGAGAGTGTTTGTGTGTGGGTGAGCACCTAGCTGGAACTCCAAAACGTAGCTACCATCTCCCTCTTACACCATTGTAGAAAGCCTCGAAGGTGAGGTTTCAACCATCTCTTGTTTTGCATTTTTCGTTTTCGTTTAAAAAGAGCCATATGCTTGTTCTTTGCTTCGTATGGCATGAAACTGAGCTCCACTATATGTATTTGATGATATACATGGAGATTTTGGCGGATTAGATAATGCATCTACATTTTTAGCATTTGGAAATGCCTTCTTATGTTGAGTCGAATTTTGAATGGGCTATTGCATGATTTCTCTTATGAAATGATGTGTTCAGGGCTGCATGAGTTCTTTTCAGCGTTTCGAGTTGATGTGGGACATTTCGACTCCTTCATGAAACCGAACCACCTTGCATCCTTGACATGCAAGTGGTCCTTCGGTGGATTCGACGGTTTTGCTTATATTGCATAGTCATTTAATGTTGTTTTGTTTCTCTCGTTCAATACTAGGTGTTGGGCTTCTTGATCTTTTCCTTCTTGGGTTCGATGGGTAGGGTGGTCTACTCGGGTTGCAGCCACCACCGTTGGTGGAGGGATTGGCAGCAACCCTGCCCTTTCCCATTGGGTAGATTGAGTGACAGTTTGGGCCCACCCATAGCCCAAACCCCTCCTCTATCTCCCTCAGTTTTCTCCTTCTCGGTTTCTCAGTCTGAACGGAGTAGGTTCAGACTGGGTGTTGGCTTCCCCAGGCCTGAGCACAGGCTCAGACCAATGGGGAAGGCCTCTGTTTGAGCCCAGGGCATTCGGATGGCCTGAGTGCGCTAGTGCCTAGCGCTGGCGCCATAGGCGCTGGCCCTCCGTAGCTGGTGCGGGCTGTAGTGCCCTGCACACCTCCGTTGGTGCGTCCAGCACCCCCTGTTGGTCTGGACACCCTTGTCCAGACCATGCTCTGGTCTCCCATGTTGGACCTGGGCATGTAATAGGCCCGAGTCATGGCGGCTGCACCTGAACCGAGTTCGGTTCAGGTGGCGCGCCTTGTTTTGCATGCGTGCAAGTCTGGACTGGAGGTCCAGACTTGCTGTCAGCATTTTGGACCCCATGGTCCAGCTGTCCGGGGTCTGGAGCCTTGTCCAGACCGGTAGGCTGCGTGGCCTGTAGGGCAGCAACACCTAGTGAGGTGGCTTTGCGGTGACTACGATTCGGTTGTTGGAGTAGCCGAACTTGGGCAAGTCTGGACCGAATTTCCAGACTTGTTGCCAAGCATTTCAGACCCCATGGTCCGACTGCATGGGTCTGGTCGTTGTCCAGACCAGCGAGCCACTTGGACCCGTATGGCAGTAGCACCAATATGGTGTTTACGTGTAGCCTCGATCCCAACTTATGTGGCTGCTGTAGTTTGACAGCAGCGTATGCTTGTTTTCGCAACCGTAGCGGGCCTTAGTTGCAATCAAGATATGTGTTGCTGCAGCAGTTTGGGGCAGCAAGTGTTCGGGCCCCACCCTTGTTGTTTCGCGGGTTTTTCTTGTAGTTCAACCATCTTGGATTGGCAGCACATCGCATATGCACACAAAGTTGACGAAGCATCCTTTTGCAAACAACCCTCTTTGTCACCACCATGGCAGCAAAAGTATATAGTTAAATATGCATTTATCACGCATGCAATGGCACACTAATGCATCGTAGTTAGCACTTTACGTAATTTTGTGGTTTGCAATTATGTAAAGCAAATTAACGCTTGTGAAATGATGTGATTCAATGAAGGAAACCGCATGCTTCGTGGCGCTTGCACGAGATCAATATATCTGAATGCATTGGTTCAATGATTCGAACACTTTATCTCCATTTAAGTGTTCATGACTCTTGGCGCTTGCACATTTTCCGATGTACATGGCTCTCATTATGGAATTCACGAAATTTAAGAGTTAGCCTTCGAACAAGGCATGTGACTATGACGGAGTATGAATTCCTTAGAGTTGTTCTACGTTCGTTTTGTCATTGATTCGTTTCGGGTCTGCAGGCGCGGCACCCCGAACTGTGGTTATGCCAGTGTAATCCCCATTAGAATGGGATATTTTCATAAATCACCTTCGACACGTATGTGTGTCGTAATACGAAAGGAAAAACCCTTATGTCTCGGTTTACGTTTAACAGACTCGTAAAATAAACAGACGAACACTATTGCAAATATATATACTTAGAAACTACGGTGAATCACAAGTGTTGTTTTGTATCTCTGTTGCGGGTCCGCAAACGCGGCACCCCATATCGTGGAAATAGCTAATGTTATTCCCCTAAGACGGAAATATCCCAGATTTCACTATAATTATGTGTGTTGAACCACGTATGAGAACATTGTTAAATGCAATCTTGACACTGAAGTATGCAAATTAGTGCATTTTAATGTGAGAATTATTGCATGTTATGCAAAGTAAATTAGAGACAGCTTCTTGAATGATAGAAATTAACGAAATTTTACATGGATGAGAATGTGTATTTGCTTGCACGATTACTTGTCTCTCAGAAATAAATTTATGCAATGCCTTTGTTAATTATACTTGTGCAAAAGTTAGTAAATATGTGGTACTTCTACACTTTGCACGTGGCACATCCTGGCATTGACACAGAATAGTGCGTACCTCGGATGGTACACTGCTTAAGGCATTGGAAGCGCACTAGGTGCACTTACTTCATGAAATGAAAAGAAAGAAACTTGAACACCATAGGGTATGAATGAAAATGACTTGTTTTGGGCTCAATTGCAGTCCTTGGGCAGTGGCCCTTGTGTTGAGAATGGACTCTTATGTGAATATACTCTAAATCAGAAATACATAATATGGTGTTGTGACTGCTTTCATGAGTAGTGTGCTCTATTGGCCGCGTGAGGCTGAGCACATGAATGGGCAGGCCAAGTCCTCATTTTGCGTACCCCGCAGGGACCACGAGGCAAAATCCTCGTTGAGAAGTATGATTGAATAATAAGCCTAAGAAAGATAAACCGCTTCGCCCCATTCACAAAATGGTTCACCTTGGAGAGGGTTGATGGTACAACCCTGAGTGACTTGTCGTTACTACGACATGTGTTTTGACAGGAGTTATAGCGTCCTTTGGCCTCTAGTCACTCAGAGTCAGGGAGGTCGAGCTTGCCTTTTTAGGACCTCACTACTGCAGTAGTATGGATTGCCATCCTTGCCTATGCGAGTGTTTTCTCCCAGCTGTGTGTTGCTCGCATGAGGTTGACTAAGTCTACGACGCCCCCAGATTTCCCAACTTGTAAAATCCTTTGAATTTTTGTGTAAAGTTTTTTTTTTTTTAAAACAAATGTGGAAGTACAAAAAGGAAAACAAGCGGTGAACTCCGGGGAGGGCCGCATGAGTGAAACAACAGTAAGGAAACAACTTTTATTAAATACATTTACAAAGATGTACAATTCATTTCCCTTATACAAAACCAGCAACTGCCAAGATCCAACAAGTGCCAGAAGTGTGGGTTCATGTTCGTTGCCCACATCGAGCTCCATCGCACGCCTAAGCAAACACCTGTATCCCCATAAAATGGGGTCAGTACTCTATCGAGCTGATGAGAAAACAACCCAAACAGTCCATATGCACAATTCATTACATTTATATAGAGATATGCATCAAAGAATATAATTAACCAAGTACTGTGAATTGTAACAAGTGCTGAGAAAAGGCAAGTAACTAAAATAACAGTAAAGTAAGTGACTAAAGCAGTAACTGAACTATAAAAAGTGTTGTACAAGTAAAGTATCCAAGATAACAACTAAGCAAGAAAGGCAATTGAGGTAACAACTGAACAAGTACAGTAACTGAAACAAAGACTACAGAACAAGTAAAGTAACCAAGATAGCAACTGAGCAAGAAAGGCAACTGAGGTAACAGCTGGACAAGTACAGTTACCGAAACAAAGACTACAGAACAAGTAAAGTAGTGACTACAGTAGGTCAGCTATTTGGTTAGTCTTTAAGTTCTTTTGATTACTCTTTCGGGTACGCGAAGGAACCTCGCATTTTGTGAGACATGCACCCGGCGTCTGTTATTCAATTCTAGTGTGATAACTGAGGAAGCTATAGACCGAGTCAACCTCATGCGAGCAACACACAGTTGGGAGGAAACACTCGCATAGGCAAGGATTGCAATCCATACTACTGCAGTAGTGAGGTCCTAAAAAGGTAACCTCGACCTCCTTGACTCTGAGTGACTAGAGGCCAAAGGACTCTACAGCTTCTGTCAAAACACGTGTCGTAGTAACGATAAGTCACTCAGGGTTGTACCATCCACCCTCTCCCAAGGTGAACCATTTTGTGAATGGGGCGAAGCAAGATTATCTTTCTTAGGCTCATGTTCAGTCATACCTCTCAACGAGGAATTTGCCTCGTGGTCCCCTGTTATCATCGCAAAATTTTACTTTTGCAAATCAAACTGACCTTTGAAAAAGTTTTTGAAAATAACTCGCCTCCGTTTTTAAAATGCGGGAAAATTTCGTAGAATGGGACTCGCCTGTCGGTACGAGGTTCAACCGTTCCTGCCACCTTTAACAGGGGTAATTGAACCAATGATCAATCTTATGCTCTACTCTATTCAGCTTGTCTAAATCATATTCTAATTTCTAAATGCACAAATAATCAGGCATGTGCTATGAATTTTCAGAAAATGCACATTTGAAAACATGATGTTTGCTTTGAATGATTGAAATATTTAGAATAGGTATCACATGGAAAATCGTGAATTGGGATTTGAAATATACTTCTAAGAGAAATAAAAATCGATTTTGAGAAATTCTTGACATTTGGTGAAAATCGACTCTGAGAGACTTGGTTTCTCTGAATTCAAACTTTGAAATTGAAATTCTAACTTAGAAAATTTGAATTTGGAACTTGGGAAATACTTGAAATATCCTTTGAAATTCAATGTCTTTGGGAAAATCGATTTTGCTATAAGACTTAGGAGATTTTGAGAAAATGAACTTCTTTGAATTGAAATTTGAATTGTAATTGGCAAATGCATGAAATGAATGAATATGATTTTGAGGAATTGAGAAATACTTTTTATATTTTTGAGAAATGCAGTGCATTTTTGAAGTTAGCCTAAGAGTGTAGGCTGAATGTGGCTAATGTGAAGATCATAAATCTAAGTATCATTCATATTCTGACTATGGCCAGAAATACAAATTCCACCAAGTTTATAAACTTCATAGAAGCTGGTGCATGTGCCATTCGTGTAGACCATGGTGAATTTGTAAAAATATGCATGAATCATCATCCATCACACATTAACATGATAAAAATAAACTATATGCAATGCAACCTAAGCTAAGCAGGAAATGTAAATTCTTATTTCAAAGTTTAATTACAAATTACATCACTATTGAAATTTAAATACATGGAAAATAAAGTCTTCAATGTACCTGCAAAACTAGAAAACTTGTTAATGAATATATGTTGGCTTCTCTAGATTTATCCAACAATATCAGGAAATTGTTGGATCTAGCTAGATATAAGCCTTTTTCTTGATTCCCTTAAATAAAAATGATAAAGTATGAAATAAAATTGAATAAATATGAAAATGGAATTTGAAATTTCGAAATTGTGGTCAAAATGACCAAAATACCCCTAATAACAAGACTATGGCCTTGAAATTAGGGTTTTTAAAAAGATATTTTGATAAAATGCAAGTTTTGAAGTTTAAATGAAATAAACTCAAACCAAATATGCTATGAAATGATTCAAAATATGAAATTAGGGTTAGGGATTTCGAAATTTAGGTCAAATGACCAAATTATCCCCGATAGCAAGACTATGGCCTTGAAATCAGGGTTTTTAGAAATAGATTTTGGTAAAAACTTAGGTTTTATGCACTAAATGAAATCAAATAAGCACAAAATTAAACCTAAAGCATCCTAATATGATTATGAACATGATTAAATCCTAAAAATATATGCTCATGTACGAAAATCCAATAATATCACAAATTTTGTGATTTTTGCAGTGTTTTTGGATCTTTCAGGAACCCGGTTTTGCAATTTGCTTAATTCAGCCATCAAATGGATTCCAAAATCCATAAAAATTGGTACCTGCACTTGTTATAACTCTAATGTTGAATTGGAATCATAAAAATAATTTTTTAACATTAAATCAATCCGAAAATTGCATTAAACCCTAAAAATATGCTATTTTTGACCTAATTCACCAACCAGTTTCAGTCCAAGACCTAAACCAGGAGTCAAATCTCCATGGAAATTTATGAAATTTTACAGAGACTAACTAAGAAGAAAAACAGAGATTTCCCAATTTACAGATCGGAAAAATCATCTCCGGTTAGGGAGAAACCCTTCCGGCAATCTGGGCTAAAATATATCACTCTTAACAGGGATTAAAACGGCTATTCCAGATTGAAAATACAGACATAAATAGCAATTCTAAACAAAAATCTCTGAAATTTTAGTGGTGAACAGTAGACAAAAAAATAATAATACTCACTTTTTACAGATCTAAAATCGGATCTGTGGTTTGGGATTTATGACTAACACAAGTCTGATTAGGGTTTTGGTAAACCCTAACGAGCTTTAAATTTAAAAACAGATTCTCTAAAAGAGGAAAATTACTAAACAATGATCAAAAAATCTGAAAATTTCACAGAAGACATATCTACTCAATGTGAATCCATAGCACTTTACAGATCTAAAATCGGATATAAGATGAGAGAAATATCATAACAGCAAGTTACCTTCTTGATTTTAACCACGATTTTAAAGCTTTAAAAACCCGATTTGATGTCTGATTTTTTTGACAGGGTTCCCGAAATCCAAAACCTCTTATTTTTCTACAGTAACTCAATAATTCATGCATGCATCACATATAAAAAAATCAAAAATAAACAACGAGTGCTTCAATCCGAAATAACATCATCTTTACTGTTCTAAACCTAGAACACACAGAAATTTAAGAAACTTGAAAAACCATGCATTAACTAATGTAAATAAATAAAATAAACCATAAAACAGTAAATAAAACTTATTTCTATGCTATAGAACGTAAAACAAACATGAATAAACCATGAAAATAAATTAAAAACAGGGAATCAATGGCTGGAATTTGATATCACCTTTAAAACATAGATTTAACCCATTAAAAAGGGTAAATCATATATTTTATTGATTAATAATGCAAAGAATCATGTTAAAATCAATTCTAATGGATTAAAATCTCTGTAAATCATCCAAAACAGGGTTAGATCACCTTCTTGGAGTGTTCTTGCTGATTCTTGATGGTTCTTGAGGTTGAATCCATGGTTTAATCCATGAAGGGGATGACACCAATGGCTAAAATTGATTTAAAACATGAAAAAGTATTAAATAAAACTAAAAAATATTAAAAATATTACCTTGGTGCTTGCAGCTTCAATGGAGGAAGGTGGAGGTTCTGGAGAGGAGAGAGAGGCCACGAAAATTTGAGAGAAAAGATCCCTCATTTTGGCCCCCCTTAGGTCCCTTTTTATAGTTTTTCAAAAAGTCACCTAATTAGGGTTAATTAAGAGGTTTTTCATTTTTTAGGACTCTTTCTAATAAATCCACTAAAGGCAACGATTTTTTGTGGTTTTCTAACCTAGGTGGGACTCTAATTAATCCCTAATTAGCCCCTAACTAAACCTAGAAAACCCCCAAATGTGATGCCACTTGGCATCTTTCACATTTGGGTTTTTAAAACACCTTTAAAAACATTTAAAAACACTAGTTTTAAAAACTAATTTTCAAAATGAGTTTTCAAAATGGTTTTGACTCTTCTAAACCTCTAACACTAACCAAGACATCAACTAACCCTAGTCTAGCCCTGACTTACTCGAATATGGCGCCACCCCGAGTGGGCCCTACTTGAGTTTTTCAAAAAGTGATTTTAAAACTTGAAATTGAAGGAGTTTTCAAAAGATTTTCAAAAGTAAACTTAAAATTAGGATTTTTGAAATGGCATAAGGTCCTAACTGAGTTAGAATTCCTCTGGATATGGTGCCAACTGAGTGGGCCAACATCGAATTTTGAACATTTTTGAAATAAACACTGAAAATGGCTTTAAAAAAGGGTTAAAATTGACATTTAAAATTCAAGATCTTTGAAAATAGGGTCTCAAGCGAATTGGAACTCCGGGTTAGAGTCCTGAACCCTTAGGACTCTGAGATTTTAGATTTTAAAAGCCAAATGAAAGAATTTTCAAAAGATTTTATCAAGAAATGATGAAATAAGTCAGAAAACACAGTCAGGGTTAGACTCTCAACTCGACCGAACTCTAAAATAGAATCCTGAACTAACTGGACTCTGTAAAATGACCTAAATTTTGAAAACAAACGAAAAAGATTAAAAATGGAAGTAAAACAGACTTTAAAACAGACTCTTAACCGGATCAGGTCTCTGAGACAGAGTCCTGATCGGACTGAAACTTTCAAAATTTTGAGAAATTTGATGAATAGAGGAATTCAGAAGCGACACCACCTCAATGGGTCTCATCTGTGAATTGAAATCGATTAAAATTTGAATTTGAAATGAATCCAGATTGTTTCCTTGAGAAAATATTTCGAAATATAAAGTCCTGGGGTTGGAAAATGACAGAGTATTGAATAAAAACCCAGGTTTTGAAATTGATTTTGGAATAAGAGCTTTAAAATTCAAATCTGGATTGAATGTTTTGAAATAGGAGTGCTGGATCTCGAAAATGAGATGCAATGTCATGCAATGCTATGCAATGACATGCAATGATATGCTGAATTCATGCAATGATAAGCAATGACACATGAAATCGATGAATACTGAATGAGGAGGAAAATTTGGGGTGTTTACAGATACCCCTCTTTGCTGCTAAGCCGGTTGAAAGCCGAGCTTAGTGGCAAAGAAAACACACCAAATTTGGATCATAAAAATGCCCCAGTTAGATGAATCTGACTGGGTATGAAAGAATTAGTTCAAGTGATGATGATAGATATGAAATGAAGAATAAGGAGAAAATTTTGCTTCAAAAAGAAGTGAGATTCAGGTTTTGCCCTTAACCTGGATGGGACAGAAAATACCTCGTGTAGAAACGAAGCTCAGGTTTGACCCTTAACCTGACCGGGAAATGAAAATGGAATACTTCATCAAAGGAGGCTCAGGTTTGTACCCTTATCCTGATTAGGTTGAAAATGAAATACCTCTTCAAAGGAGGCTCAGGTTTATACCCTTATCCTGATCGGGCAGAAAAATGGAATACCTTATCAAAGGAGGCTCAGGTTTATACCCTTATCCTGATCGGGCAGAAAAATGGAATACCTTATCAAAGGAGGCTCAGGTTTATACCCTTAACCTGATTGGGCAGAAAATGAAATACCTCATCAAAGGAGGCTCAGGTTTGTACCCTTAACCTGATTGGGCAGAAAATGGAATACCTCATCAAAGGAGGCTCAGGTTTGTACCCTTAACCTGATTGGGCAGAAAAATGAACGGAATCCTCGAAAGAAGAGACCGTGATGGAACCTTCGGATTTCCGCACAATGAATCCGATAGGGGTTTTGCAAAAGGAAGGAAATTGGGGTCCCTAAAGTTTGAAAAGGGATTGATTTTGGGCGCCTCATTGCTGAGACTAATTAACTTTTGAAATTGCCTTTTGCTGGAATTGGTGGCTTAACCTCAAGCCGAAATTGGACTGTCTATGGTGGGACAGTGGGGACACAGGGAAGTGTGCGAATCTGAGAGCCCGTGCGCTCAGATTATACCAAAGAAGGAAAGGAATCTTGAAAACTCCCGTTATCAAGTCCTAAAAGGGATAACAACTGATGTCAGGATGTGCCAAAGATGAACCTCAAGCTCTCGCTTCACGCCAGGATAGCTAGAAAATATTGTCAAAATGTTGAAAATTATTGTTGATTCAAAATAATTGAAAGTGATGCGCATTGTTTTGAAAGTATTTCCTCTTTTCTACCTGAAGTATTACCTCCGACTGAGCTTAACTCCGTAGAATCAAGATTCGAATTCAAATTGCTTGCGATTGGCTTTCTTTCAAGGAAGCTATCAATTTCCTTGATATGGACGAGAAAGAAAATATTCTTGATATTGCGAGAGCTATTGGTGAGAGAATATTGATAAAAGAATTTCACAAAGTTAAAGAAGATTCTTGATAGATTTGGAAGTCTGATATCCTGGGATTCTTTTCTCATGATGATCTTTCTGCACTCTCTTTTTTAGCAGATTGGAGCTCTCTTGGATTTTTTGGGAATTACATCATCCTTCATTTTGGAGATGTCCTGACTTTTCTCTCTCTTTTTTTTTTGGGACGGTACGTCACAAACTCCTTCATCTCAGAGATGTTCTGATCCTTCTTCTCTCTCAGGGATTATATTGACGGTTATTAGCTCATTGGTTGGGAATCTCTTGATGATAGCAGAAATTAAATATCTTTTAGGGTTTGTCGGTAGGCTCATCACACTTGCCTTCATCTCGACGGTGATCTGAACTTTCCCTGGAAGGATCCGTCATCTTGGAGATGATCCAAATCTTCTTTAGCCCCGGGGGTCGACTCGTCTAATTCGCCTTCATCTTGACGACAGTTGAGAGATCCCTTTTGCAGATATTTAATTGCAGCTTAGGTGATTGAGGAGATATGAAGATTGAGTGGATTTTTCTGTATCACCCAGGATATTTTGACTGCTTATTTTCCAAGAATGATCTTTAAAAATATGCCATTGACTGCGATCAATATCAATCACTTCTGGCTTTGCAACAACATTGAATTTTCTTTGCTGGCCATATCGCGGATTTATTCTTCATCATTTTGGTTGGCCAATAGAAAGATTTTGAATTTTGAATCTTTTTTCACAAAAGCTTTGTCCTTTCGGAAGTAATACTAAAGGTATTCTGAGGTACAATTTTATGCAGTAAAGATTTTGAGATCGACAACTATTTTTTATGACAAATTGGCAAAATATTCCTGAAATCCTTGGTGAAAGAAATCACTTGAGATCTAAATGACACATCCGTGGCTAGATTCTCCTCTCCTTTCCCCAAAGGAGAGACTCAGAAATTGGAAATTGGAAATAGGATATTGGATGACCTGGAGATCAAAATTGTGATTTGGTCTACTGGAAGCGACATGGGTTCTGTAGGGATTCATCCTAAGAATGACATTGATTCAATTGAGAATGACATTGGTTCACTGGGAACAACATGAGTTCGATAGGTATTCAGCCTAAGAACGACATTGGTTCAATTGAGAACGACATTGGTTCACTGGGAACAACATGGGTTCAATAGGGATTCAGCCTAAGAACGACATTGGTTCAATTGAGAACGGCATTGGTTCACTGGGAACGACATGGGTTCAATAGGGATTCAGCCTAAGAACGACATTGGTTCAATTGAGAAAGGCATTGGTTCACTGGGAACGACATGGGTTCAATAGGGATTCAGCCTAAGAACGACATTGGTTCAATTGAGAACGGCATTGGTTCACTGGGAACGACATGGGTTCAATAGGGATTCAGCCTAAGAACGACATTGGTTCAATTGAGAACGGCATTGGTTCACTGGTAACGACATGGGTTCCATAGGGATTCAGCCTAAGAACGACATTGGTTCAATTGAGAACGACATTGGTTCACTGGGAACGACATGGGTTCAATAGGGATTCAGCCTAAGAACGACATTGGTTCAATTGAGAACGACATTGGTTCACTGGGAACGACATGGGTTCAATAGGGATTCAGCCTAAGAACGACATTGGTTCAATTGAGAACGACATTGGTTCACTGGGAACTACATGGGTTCAATAGGGATTTAGCCTAAGAACGACATTGGTTCAATTGAGAACGGCATTGGTTCACTGGGAACGACATGGGTTCAATAGGGCTTCAGCCTAAGAACGACATTGGTTCAATTGAGAACGACATTGGTTCACTGGGAACGACATGGGTTCAATAGGGATTTAGCCTAAGAACGACATTGGTTCAATTGAGAACGACATTGGTTCACTGGGAACAACATGGGTTCAATAGGGATTCAGCCTAAGAACGTGGATCAGGAGGACTTCAACCTACAAATCATATATCTAAAAAATACCAATCCAAAAGGAGTTCGACCTAAGGACCGTAAAGAATATTGGATCAGGAGTACTTCAACCTACAGATCGAAATTTTTGAGAACGAGATTGGTTCGAAAGGGGTTCAACCTATGAGCCGTATTGGTTTGACAGGCGTTCAACCTACAAATCACATTGACTCTGCAGGGGTTCGACCTACGAACTATCAATTCCATAGGGATTTAACCTAAGGATCAGAATTTAAGAAGGAAGGGTTCAACTTATGGGTTTTGAATTTGGAAAATAAAAATTCTTGGTTCATGATTTGAATGGACCATCATAGTTAGCTTTTCAAAGCCTGTTTTCAGGATTAACCCCTTCTCCTGAGCGAGGAAGCTTGATGCAAATGCAGATGAATGCGAATGAATGCCTGCAAATGCAAATGAATGCAAATGTATGTAAAATGATATAAATGGGTGCACATGCGTGCAAAATGAGAGATTTGTTTGATCCTGCCTGCATACAGGATGTTTTGAAGACAATTTCCAAAGTAATGCCTCAGTGTAATGGGGGAATAAGAAAGGATAAGTAATTGATATTTGATGAGAATTCTCTGAGGATAACGAGGTAAAACTGACAATGAGCTTCTTGGTTGATCAGAGAGGCACTTTGAAAAAGGTTACCCCTTATAAGAAGACATTTAAACATTTGCAAATGAAGAATATAAAAGATGACGCCAGGCCATAAGGAAGATTGACAAATTTATTAATGCATTGAAGAAGGAAATAACAAATTGATAGAAGAACTGAGACTACATTGTTGCTTCAAAATGACAAAATGATGAAAGTGACATAGTCTCGACATTGTCAATTTTTAGAAAACTTGCTCAGGATGGTCGACTGGTATTTTCCTCATCTTCAATAAGGATATTCTTGTCGATGCAATCTTGAATGATATTTTTCAGGACGAAACAATTCTCAGTGTCATGCCCTACTGCCCGATGAAATTTGCAAAATCTTTCTTTGAATCTACCCATGATTGTTGCGGGATCAGCTGCTTTAGGTAAACGGATCATATCTTTTGCAAGCATGTATTCCAGAACACTCTCTAGTGTTTGGTCCAGAGGGGTGAACTTTCGATCCGTACTCCAATCCTTGCGCTTTGGCTTTTCTTGATCTTTCTCTTTATGCTGAGGACTAGATTGAAGAGGCCTATCATTATTGGAGAACTTTCCTTTTTGGCCCTTGGATCTCTCTGAAGAGTGATCATGATTTTTCTTGTTGCTTTTGCTATCATTGGCAGAAAGAGTGAAGTGAGCCTTCTTCTTCTGCTCACTCTGATTGTTACCTTGTATAAAGATGAAGCCTTCATAAACTCCATTTTCCATGCTTAGCTCGAGCCACTCGGCTCGTTCTGTCAGTTCGATGAAGGTTTTTGACGGTGCCGTGGAAATGAGACCTTTCAAGGGTTGTGAAAAATTATTCAAGATTAGTGACAATGCATGCCCTTCTAATATCGAGTCTCTCATCTTATTGCAAGCTGACCTCCATCGGTGGATAAAATCTCGGGCCTTCTCGTTTTCTTTCTGCTTGAGGCCGCAAAGATGACTGAGAGTCGGGAGTGCTTCAGCATTGAATAGAAAGCGCTCAATAAATAAATTGACCACTTTATCGAACTCTTTCAGCTCTATCGGGTTGATATGCTCTGCATACCACTTTGCCGCAATACCCTCCAAGCTGCGAGGGAAGCAGAGAAATAAGGCACGATTGTTCCTCTTGAACCTGGAATATTCTGCGAAGAATAGGGCAAGATGTGCTTTTGGGTCACCCGAACCATCAAACTTAATAAATTTCTTGGGGAGATTATCAAGATCATCATCCCCATCAAGTCCATCATAGAAGTCTTCACTTGTAAAGACCCTTTTGCCCTTGTCACGAGTTTGAAGATCCTTAACTATTTTCATCACATCTTTGAGTTGTGACTGCGTAGGGTCGTCAACAGACTGATTCTTGGATTTGTAGGCCGACCCCTGCCCCTGAGTCGACCTTTTGAATTCTTGCTTGTTTTCATACTCTTTGTTAGTATCATCTGCTGATTCTGACTCATCAGACATCTCCTCATGACGATTCTGCCTTTTACTGATCTTCACATTCTTGACGGCATGACCCTTATCTTTCTGTTTAGTTTGAATTTGCTCAGTACTGGCCTCAGCTTGCTCTGCCAACATCTTGGTCATCATCTTTTTGAACATGATATACATTTGGGGATCGATGCCATCATCCGCCTGTTGACCCTGACTCTGGATTGCTCGATGTGAGTCCATCTCTTCTTCTGAAGCTACTGAATATGCGACGCCTTCAACTGATGCAGCTTTCTTTCTGGATCTTGTATTGACCATCGGGTATTGCAAATGTTCTCTTGGATGTTGTTGATTCTCTCTGCAGGGCAGAACTGATGGTTAGGTTTTTGAAGGAAATTTGGTTTGGAGGAAAATATTTGTTGAGAATTTTGGTAGACAATTGAAATAATATCCCATTACTAGGGATTGAGTCGTCGCTGGGATTACGACAATTGCGTTGCTATTCTTTACAAGATAAACAACTGAAAATATGCCTTGTTACCTAGGCGAGGTCGTCAAACCAAAGTGAGATGTAAAATAAAGGAATTTTATTGAGGGGAAAAACATGATTTTATCAATAATACTCTTGACAGAGGGGAGGGGGACAGACAATTTTCCACCACTCAAGATAATCAGAAGATACACGAGGACCAGGAAAAATAGTAAGACTAACAAAAGAATCCCAGCCATGTCTGGCAGAATGGTATGCTCCGGACCACTGATCTGATGTGAGATCGAATTCTGGCAGAACCCCGGCTAGTGGACGAATCTCTACGCGCTTCTGCCTCTGAGAGAACTGCCTGACACACCGCTCGGGATGATAGTATGCGCAGAAGAACGGGCCAAGTAGTCTCAATCGCTTGCCATAAGTATAAGTGTATCTGGGAGGTGATTCCTGACGATCAAAGTAGTCCCATACGACTTCTTCCTCCTGAAGGTTGTCGATCAAGAACCGGTATCGCGCAACTGGAAGAAGCTTCTCTCCATTGTATCTGAATAAACTGGCCCAGACTGGCACATGCCGGAGGAACCAAGATTGCAAGGCATAGGTGCACCCTTCGACTAGAATTGATTCTCCGAGTGCGAAACGAGTCAACCCTCGGTATAGAAAAGCGAGTGCGGCCATGGCTATCGAGAGGCGGCTGGTCTGTCGACTTCCCCATCTCCTCATAAGCTGAACTATTCTGATATCCATGTAATTCCATTCGTCGGGAAAAAAAGCTAATCCCACCGTGCACAGAACCATCGCGTGCTGAATTCTCTCTCGAGCTGTCCTGGACAACGAGCTGACTTCCACAAATGTCCCATGCTGTCTGTAGATTTCGAGCAGATCCACATATTCGTTTCCATCCTCCTCTATCAATGGCCAAGACTTGCGTCCTGTCATGCGAGCTAAAGCATCCTTAGGGTCCAGACCCTTAACATTAATCAGAAACTGTTTCTCCAATGGATCTCGAGGCTGACCGGCTGGCTCGGGCAATCCCATAATCTCTGAAAAATCATCCATCAGTACTGTCATCTCGCCCCACGGGAACCAGAAGGTAGAAGTGCTCGGATTCCACCGTTCTGCTAGTGCATGAATCAAGTTGTCGTTGACTGTCTGCTTCCCCACTGCGGACGCCAGTTCCAATCCACACTCGTCCAGATGGTCCGGAAACATACGAGAGAAGTTCTTGAACCATGAATAATACCACCGGGGAAAGAAGGATCCGGTGCTGAGGACTCGATGTTCGGGAAGACTTTGTCGCACCTCGTAGGAGATGTGACCCTCAGGGAAGACTGAATCAAGCTGATTGGATGCCATCAGACTGGAAAACATGGAAGATTGGAATAAGACTTGGGGAAATACAGGAAATTTGAGGAAAATGCAGGCAGGATAAAAATAAAGTAGGAAATTCGAGATCCAGAAGACAGGAAAGATGGGAAATCACCTGGAGTTTTGAAGGAATTTAAGGGAAATTTGGAAAATCGTCCAGGGTTTGATGAAATATGAAGAAATAAATAGAAAATGAAGTATTTGAAAAATCGTCCAAGGTTTAAAACATGAACAGTACATGGACATAGATTGGAGAATCTTGAAAAATCGTCCAATATTTTAGAAAATTGGGAAAAATATGGAAAATAAAAAAGAAATAACATATTCAATCAAATTTTGCATAAACAAGTATGTACAAACAACATTCCCTAAAAGCTGACTCTAGATGCACAAAGTTTGAAATGGCTGTGGGACCTTAATCCTAACTCTAAGGTTCAGATCAACTGTATCCAATCCAGTTATGCCTATATACTCAAGCTAAGGCTTGATGTACGTGGCATAAAATCAATTTCTCCGGTTCTAGGTTCAAGTTTTCCAACATCCTTGAGCACCTGCCGATATACGTTGGACTATGGCCCTTGGTACGTGGCAGGGGGGTTTTCACCCAAATAGGTGGCCCAGTTGTGAGGCTCTGTCCCGAACTATGGTTCTGGAAGAGAGCCCAGCAACGTGAAGACCGGGACAATATAGGTGGGGTGGTTTTTGAAAAACATGAGCACATGCAATCAAACAGAAGGCTCTAAGTCCTAAAGAGATAGAATTTTGAAATATTTGAAGAAGCAAACATTGTTTTCATACAATTCCTAAATTGAGGAGTGTTGTATTAGGCCTAAGTCTATGTGAGCATGAATAATTCTCCTCAATATGGTCCTACCAAACCATACCTAGTCTATATGCATTCCATGTCAGCTGGGTTCAAGTCTAGGCTCCTAGGTTCACATGATATCATAAAGCAAAGCTGACATTCCATGGAAATCGATTTTGACAATTTGAACTAAGTAGAGCATTAAATTGATCAGGCAAAGACAGGTCCCATCTCGGTCGCCAAACCTGTTATCATCGCAAAATTTTACTTTTGCAAATCAAACTGACCTTTGAAAAAGTTTTTGAAAATAACTCGCCTCCGTTTTAAAATGCGGGAAAATTCTATAGAATGGGACTCGCCTGTCGGTACGAGGTTCAACCGTTCCTGCCACCTTTAACAGGGGTAATTGAACCAAGGATCAATCTTATGCTCTACTCTATTCAGCTTGTCTAAATCATATTCTAATTTCTAAATGCACAAAGAATCAGGCATGTGCTATGAATTTTCAGAAAATGCACATTTGAAAACATGATGTTTGCTTTGAATGATTGAAATATTTAGAATAGGTATCACATGGAAAATCGTGAATTGGGATTTGAAATATACTTCTAAGAGAAATAAAAATCGATTTTGAGAAATTCTTGACATTTGGTGAAAATCGACTCTGAGAGACTTGGTTTCTCTGAATTCAAACTTTGAAATTGAAATTCTAACTTAGAAAATTTGAATTTGGAACTTGGGAAATACTTGAAATATCCTTTGAAATTCAATGTCTTTGGGAAAATCGATTTTGCTATAAGACTTAGGAGATTTTGAGAAAATGAACTTCTTTGAATTGAAATTTGAATTGGAATTGGCAAATGCATGAAATGAATGAATATGATTTTGAGGAATTGAAAAATACTTTTTGTATTTTTTAGAAATGCAGTGCATTTTTGAAGTTAGCCTAAGAGTGTAGGCTGAATGTGGCTAATGTGAAGATCATAAATCTAAGTATCATTCATATTCTGACTATGGCCATAAATACAAATTCCACCAAGTTTATAAACTTCATAGAAGCTGGTGCATGTGCCATTCGTGTAGACCATGGTGAATTTGTAAAAATATGCATGAATCATCATCCATCACACATTAACATGATAAAAATAAACTATATGCAATGCAACCTAAGCTAAGCAGGAAATGTAAATTCTTATTCCAAAGTTTAATTACAAATTACATCACTATTGAAATTTAAATACATGGAAAATAAAGTCTTCAATGTACCTGCAAAACTAGAAAACTTGTTAATGAATATATGTTGGCTTCTCTAGATTTATCCAACAATATCAGGAAATTGTTGGATTTAGCTAGATATAAGCCTTTTTCTTGATTCCCTTAAATAAAAATGATAAAGTATGAAATAAAATTGAATAAATATGAAAATGGAATTTGAAATTTCGAAATTGTGGTCAAAATGACCAAAATACCCCTAATAACAAGACTATGGCCTTGAAATTAGGGTTTTTAAAAAGATATTTTGATAAAATGCAAGTTTTGAAGTTTAAATGAAATAAACTCAAACCAAATATGCTATGACATGATTCAAAATATGAAATTAGGGTTAGGGATTTCGAAATTTAGGTCAAATGACCAAATTACCCCCGATAGCAAGACTATGGCCTTGAAATCAGGGTTTTTAGAAATAGATTTTGGTAAAAACTTAGGTTTTATGCACTAAATGAAATCAAATAAGCACAAAATTAAACCTAAAGCATCCTAATATGATTATGAACATGATTAAATCCTAAAAATATATGCTCATGCACGAAAATCCAATAATATCAAAATTTTGTAATTTTTGCAGTGTTTTTGGATCTTTCAGGAACCCGGTTTTGCAATTTGCTTAATTCAGCCATCAAATGGATTCCAAAATCCATAAAAATTGGTACCTGCACTTG
Source organism: Nuphar pumila (assembly GCF_984573655.1). Classification (NCBI taxonomy): domain Eukaryota; kingdom Viridiplantae; phylum Streptophyta; class Magnoliopsida; order Nymphaeales; family Nymphaeaceae; genus Nuphar; species Nuphar pumila. The sequence goes on along the minus strand of NC_143258.1, from coordinate 26,853,384 downwards.
TTATAACTCTAATGTTGAATTGGAATCATAAAAATAATTTTTTAACATTAAATCAATCCGAAAATTGCATTAAACCCTAAAAATATGCTATTTTTGACCTAATTCACCAACCAGTTTCAGTCCAAGACCTGAACCAGGAGTCAAATCTCCATGGAAATTTATGAAATTTTACAGAGACGAGCTAAGAAGAAAAACAAAGATTTCCCAATTTACAGATCGGAAAAATCATCTCTGGTTAGGGAGAAACCCTTCCGGCAATCTGGGCTAAAATATATCACTCTTAACAGGGATTAAAACGGCTATTCCAGATTGAAAATACAGACATAAATAGCAATTCTAAACAAAAATCTCTGAAACTTTAGTGGTGAACAGTAGACAAAAAAATAATAATACTCACTTTTTACAGATCTAAAATCGGATCTGTGGTTTGGGATTTATGACTAACACAAATCTGATTAGGGTTTTGGTAAACCCTAACGAGCTTTAAATTTAAAAACAGATTCTCTAAAAGGGGAAAATTACTAAACAATGATCAAAAAATCCGAAAATTTCACAGAAAACATATCTACTCAATATGAATCCATAGCACTTTACAGATCTAAAATCGGATATAAGATGAGAGAAATATCATAACAGCAAGTTACCTTCTTGATTTTAACCACGATTTTAAAGCTTTAAAAACCCGATTTGATGTCTGATTTTTTTGACAGGGTTCCCGAGATCCAAAACCTCTGATTTTTCTACAGTAACTCAATAACTCATGCATGCATCACATATAAAAAAATCAGAAATAAACAACGAGTGCTTCAATCCGAAATAACATCATCTTTACTGTTCTAAACCTAGAACACACAGAAATTTAAGAAACTTGAAAAACCATGCATTAACTAATGTAAATAAATAAAATAAACCATAAAACAGTAAATAAAACTTATTTCTATGCTATAGAACGTAAAACAAACATGAATAAACCATGAAAATAAATTAAAAACAGGGAATCAATGGCTGGAATTTGATATCACCTTTAAAACATAGATTTAACCCATTAAAAAGGGTAAATCATATATTTTATTGGTTAATAATGCAAAGAATCATGTTAAAATCAATTCTAATGGATTAAAATCTCTGTAAATCATCCAAAACAGGGTTAGATCACCTTCTTGGAGTGTTCTTGCTGATTCTTGATTGTTCTTGAGGTTGAATCCATGGTTTAATCCATGAAGGGGATGACACCAATGGCTAAAATTGATTTAAAACATGAAAAAGTATTAAATAAAACTAAAAAATATTAAAAATATTACCTTAATGCTTGCAGCTGCAATGGAGGAAGGTGGAGGTGCTGGAGAGGAGAGAGAGGCCACAAAAATTTGAGAGAAAAGATCCCTCATTTTGGCCCCCCTTAGGTCCCTTTTTATAGTTTTTCAAAAAGTCACTTAATTAGGGTTAATTAAGAGGTTTTTCATTTTTTAGGACTCTTTCTAATAAATCCACTAAAGGCAACGATTTTTTGTGGTTTTCTAACCTAGGTGGGACTCTAATTAATCCCTAATTAGCCCCTAACTAAACCTAGAAAACCCCCAAATGTGATGCCACTTGGCATCTTTCACATTTGGGTTTTTAAAACACCTTTAAAAACATTTAAAAACACTAGTTTTAAAAACTAATTTTCAAAATGAGTTTTCAAAATGGTTTTGACTCTTCTAAACCTCTAACACTAACCAAGACATCAACTAACCCTAGTCTAGCCCTGACTTACTCGAATATGGCGCCACTCCGAGTGGGCCCTACTTGAGTTTTTCAAAAAGTGATTTTAAAACTTGAAATTGAAGGAGTTTTCAAAAGTAAACTTAAAATTAGGATTTTTGAAATGGCATAAGGTCCTAACTGAGTTAGAATTCCTCTGGATATGGTGCCAACTGAGTGGGCCCACATCGAATTTTGAACATTTTTGAAATAAACACTGAAAATGGCTTTAAAAAAGGGTTAAAATTGACATTTGAAATTCAAGATCTTTGAAAATAGGGTCTCAAGCGAACTGGAACTCCGGGTTAGAGTCCTGAACCCTTAGGACTCTGAGATTTTAGATTTTAAAAGCCAAATGAAAGAATTTTCAAAAGATTTTATCAAGAAATGATGAAATAAGTCAGAAAACACAGTCAGGGTTAGACTCTCAACTCGACCGAACTCTAAAATAGAATCCTGAACTAACTGGACTCTGTAAAATGACCTAAATTTCGAAAACAAACGAAAAAGATTAAAAATGGAAGTAAAACAGACTTCAAAACAGACTCTTGACCGGATCAGGTCTCTGAGACAGAGTCCTGATCGGACTGAAACTTTCAAAATTTTGAGAAATTTGATGAATAGAGGAATTCAGAAGCGACACCACCTCAATGGGTCTCATCTGTGAATTGAAATCGATTAAAATTTGAATTTGAAATGAATCCAGATTGTTTCCTTGAGAAAATATTTTGAAATATAAAGTCCTGGGGTTGGAAAATGACAGAGTATTGAATAAAAACCCAGGTTTTGAAATTGATTTTGGAATAAAAGCTTTAAAATTCAAATCTGGATTGAATGTTTTGAAATAGGAGTGCTAGATCTCGAAAATGAGATGCAATGTCATGCAATGCTATGCAATGACATGCAATGATATGCTGAATTCATGCAATGATAAGCAATGACACATGAAATCGATGAATACTGAATGAGGAGGAAAATTTGGGGTGTTTACATCCCCGTGGGCTACGCAAAATGAGGACTTTGCCTGCCCATTCACGTGCTCAGCCTCACGCGGCCAATAGAGCACACTACTCATGAAAGCAGTCACAACACCATATTATTTATTTCATTTTCAGCGTATATCACTTAAGAGTCCATTCACAACACAAGGGCCACTGCCCAAGGACTCCAACTGATCTCAAAACAAGTCATTTACATTTATACCCTATGGTGTTATATATTCAGTCTTTCCATTCTTGAAGTAAGTGCACCTAGTGCGTTTACCAATGCCTCAAGCAATGTACCTCCTCAAGGTATGCACTATTCAGTAACAGTGTCAGGTTGTGCCATGTGCAAAGTGTCAAAGCAGCATATGTTTACTAACGTTTGCATAAGTATAAGTAACAGACGCAGTATAAGTTTTCATTTCTGAGAGACAAGTGTATAAGCGAATATGCAGTTTCATGCACATGACAATTCATCAATTCTTTATCATTCAAGCAGTTGTCTCAAATCACCAGTATTGGGACTTACATAACATGAGATATTTCTTGCATGGAAAAATCATGATTGCATACTTATGAGCAAGGTGAAACGGTTACAAGTGCGTACGAGGAAATCAAGCATGCTTTAGAGTTCAATGCAATAATACGAACTAAGCAAGTGAAGCTCGTGTGCATTACACAACAAGTATGTGAACAAGCTAAATTAACATTGCAGAGCAACGTGCCTCATGATGAGGCAGTTAGAAACATATGGCCACGGTAAAACCACTCTCGAACAAATCAAGAGGCGCACACAAACATATAAAACATGTATCTTTAACATATGCGAGCTCATCTCGGAAAGTGGGTCCATTGCCCGCAACAAGACTCGCCAAGGAGTTGCGATAACTCATAGGTCTCAAAAGACCCAAACTTGTGCCACAAGATCCCTACATACTTAGGAAATTACATTAAATTTGCCAAAGTGATTCAGGAAGTCAAATATACGAGCATGACTATGTCTACATTCAATTGATGACATACACTCAAAATCACTAATATGAGTTTGTGATTACATTCATTTCATGTACTAGCTTACGTGCCAAAGTGTATGGCCGTGCACGACTTCTACATGACACTACGTTACGTAACACATGATAATACAATTAAATAATTTATGAAGTGTCAAGGTGCCCAATTTCGCATGACAGGGAAGGTGCTATATTTATTTGGTTGTCGTATGCCATAAATTACTCAATCTCGCTAAAACCTTATTTATTTAAAGGTGTTGAAGATAGCAATCACTTGCGATCATAAGACACCAGGTACGCGAACAAGCAATATGGATATTACGAAGCAAGGTACATCATTTACAATGCTTGGCGTGCTATGCAAGGGCAGCCATAATCCCAAACGAGGGTGAAATCTAATCTACAAGTATTGACCATTTCTGCTTCTTTGCACGTACCTGACTTTGTATATATATAAAGAAATTGCGCACGCTCTACGTCCATGTCATGGCAAGTCAACTACTGTGGGATTGTCGGGCCATTGGGACACGTGTTGTAGGCACTAATGCAGCCCCATAGGCTGTGTTTCGGAGCTCTCTATCGAAGTGGAAAGCGCGATGAAATGGAGGAATATCCAACAACTGTGTTGGAACAGTCCCCAAAAGGCCGAAAACCTTACCAGTCACAAGGTGTAAAAGGCACCAAGCACACACATGCAGGCCCGGTTTGGGTTGTGCTGCCGAACTGCGGCAGCACCCACGACGAGGTGACAGCAACCCATTTGCTGCAGGGATCCAACTGAAGAAGAAGATGGACAGCAAGTTTTACTGCCCCGCAAACCGCATACTGCTGGGATTGAACCCCCTGGACCAAGTGGGTTTGGCTCAGGGAAAAACCACCAATGATGGTCACGGCAACAAGAAGAGGTCCAGATCTGAACTGACGGGTACAGACCATGGAGGGCATGCACAAGCTGGGGCATGGTCTGGACTGAACGTCCATACCCAACTGGGCTCGGCCCGCGACAAAAGGAGAGGGGTGCAGGCCCGCTGCCTGCACCCAGCTGCACCCCAACAACTGCATAAGGCTGCAGTAGGCCCGAACTGAAAGCGAGAAGGGATGACGCCCATCCGAACAAAATGTGGGACAAGCCTTTGACAGGTCTGGACCCTATGCGGTCCAGACCATGTCAGGTCAGGGAGTTGCATAAGTCTCAAAAGACCGTAATCTCAAACATGAGTCTTGAGAAATCCCTACGTACTTTGTAAAATACATTCAATAGCCAACGTGATTTGTACATTCAAGTATCACGAACAAGAACATGTGAGTATATTCATTTGTGCAACAACTTGTGTGCTAGGGTGAGTGGCAGTGCATGTACTTTTTCATGACTCTACGTTACATAACACATTATGATATGTTTAATTAATTTGTGAAGTGCCCATAACGTGTGACAAGAGAAACACCAAAATTGTATTACTTCATCTTACAAGCGCCATTAGTCCCTTGATTTCGCAAGGATCCTTATTTACTTAAAAACATTCGATAGGGTGTCATACACAGGCGTTAAGTTGCCATACATACTTGCGAACCTCAAAATGCGTAGAATGCTAATTCCAATGCATTTAGATATATACATCGATCTCGTGCAATCAAATATAACAAGCATGACTAGGTAACTACGTTCATGTAATGTTTTACGCCATAGGTTTCGCAAAAACATTATTTTCGTAAAAAGGCATTCGATAGGGCATCAATTGTAAATATTATGCATTCTAGCAAAAGCGTGCACATGCATGCATTTACATACCTGTGTTGAAGGGTTTGCATTAATCTCGCAATCATAAACATATTTTCGTTCGTAATTTCGCATTGGACAATGTGCACCGGTCGCGCAAAGCGTAACTAGTCAAAAACACAAAATGTACTCATTGGGATATTGGATCCCGCTTCATAAGCACGCATGCAGCCCATAGGCTGCAGTTCGGAGGCCCGCTAATGATGCTAAAAGTGTGGCAAAAGAAAGGACTTCCACCCTGCTGGACTGAAGTTGCCAAAAATGGACTCACTCCACATCTTGCCATACGGAGCCATGGGGCAATAAACACATGCAGCAGGCCCAGTTTGGGCAGTGCTGCAAAACCGAAAAGAGGACAGCGAGCTTATGCTGTCACGCGGTGCCAATGACCCTACTGCAAGGGCCGAAACTCCCGGGCGAGATGTGCCGGGTTCGGTGAAAAAGCCCGCGCACCCACACACCCGGTTGCAGCAACAAGGGGAAAGGCCCAGGTCTGGACCAACTGGTCCATACCCACATACGGGATGCTCTAAAAGGGGCAGGGTCTAGACCAATGTCCAGACCCAAACTGTGGCACGACTGCCACCAAAGAAGGGGCGCTGGCACACGGCCTGCACCCAGCCTTGGTTCAAAAAGCTGCAGCCAGGCTGCAGCAGCCCCGAGTAGCACCAGCTTGCTGGGCACAAGGGCGAAGAGCCCTTAACCGAACTCGGTTTGGTTGGGGACTCTAACAGGTCTGGACCGTACCCAGTCTAGACCATGTTAGGCCAAAGCAAACACACCAGCCACCCAAATTGGGTGCTGGAACAAGGGCGCCAATACTGAAATGGAGTTAGAGAGAGAGACGTCCCATCAACCAAACGTGGGACAGGGTTTTGACCTAAAGCCCAACACTACCGAAAATGGAGCTCGGCCCATGGGTGCTACAGAGAGATGCCGAAAACCACAAAAGGGAAGAACGACCCAAGCCTACCCACTCGTGGTCGACCTAGGACAACGCAAATGCTAGACTCGTCCAGCTAGCTAGACCGGTCCATCCGAACAACAAAAGGGACCATAATGTCCCAGGCCGAACAAAATAAAAAGGAAGAAGGGGGCGATGGTGCTAGACCATCCCGGCTCAGCCCACTTTCCCCAGTCCAGCAGCATCCGAACCCCAAAAGGGCCGACCCAGCTGGGTATGGCATGCTGGACAAAGGGGTCGGTCTAAGGCTTCCTAGCCAACCGAACAAGGCCTTGAAGTATGTTTGGCTGTCACGATTCAGCAACAAAAGAAAATAAGAAATGGCGTCAAACGTTGCAACCACTAGCTTAACAAAGAGAAACACTCCCTAAGGCATGCTCATCCAAACTAGCAAATCTGGAAAAAAAATGCATGTAATGTGACATACGACAAATGCAAAAGCATGAATACATTTACTTCGTCCGAAATCCATGACCAAGTAAGTGAAATGGAATCTTCACAAATATGTAGCACATTCATAACCTAATCCACCAACATCTCCACGCATTTCATAAAATGTGAAAAATGGAGTTTGGTTTCATGTCTTACGAGGGAAAGAAAGAATATATGCTATTTAACCAAAACATGAAAACCGTGCAATTAGAAAGAGGTTAGAAATCTCACTCCGAGACTTTAGGGAAGATGGAGATGGCGTGTGCTATGGTTGAGAACTCCACCCAACGTAGCTGCAACCCTTCTCTAACTCTCTCACACTCACTCACGTTTGGAGAAGAAGAAGAGGGGGAAGAGAGAGAGGCTCCACAAAAATTGCCCAAATGAAATGGCCTCTTTCTCTCTCATAAATCTTTAAATAGTTAGGTCAAGAACAAACGTGTGGCTGGGATTGAATGGGGTTAGATGGATGGCTGGGGTGCTCCACGCCCCCCATAGCCAATGCATGTTCCCCTTTTAAATCATTTCAAAAAGATTTCAAAAATGCCATTTACTTGCCTTTATAAAAGCCTTTAAAATTTGTAGGATTTACATGGGCTGCCCCTTGGCTGCCGCCCCTTATGCCCAACCGGTTTTCATTATTTGAAAAGGTTCAAAAACATTTCAAAAATACCATGGGGTGCCAGCCCCATTGTAAACACTCCAAATTTTCCTCATCCATTCTCAAATAACCCTCCTCATGCAGTGCCAACCCTGTTAGGTCAGTGTATGAGTCAAACTTTCAGAAAATCACCATTTTACCAACTTTCATTAGGAAAATTACCATTTTACCCCTAGGTCATCCCAGACCCCAGTCAGTCGGAGTCAACCAAGCTCATTGGTCATTTCAGAACATTTAGAATATCAATCATTTCAAGCTCATCTGAGCTCACAATGAACAAACCATTTTCATTCTTTACCATTCCTGCCAAAATGGGATCTTTTCTTCAGAAATGACCTCATTGCTCACTCAAATCTAAGCCAATTGTCTCTGAGTCAGTCATTCACAGTCAGTCATATTCCCCAGAGTCTAACTTGAGCTCATCAGGAGTTCAAGCACTCCAGTTTCAGTTCAAAACCATTTCTAAGTACCCAGGAACCCATTTTAGTCCATTTCAGCTCTTTCAGCTGAAATTGAGCTGAGTTCAATCAATTGAGCTAGTGTTCAAGCTTTGATTTTAGTTCATGTCAGTATTACTGACTTTTGTTCTAGCTCAAACCCAGCTCTGGTCTGTAATTCACTTCATTCCAATGACCATTCCGTACAATTTCTCTAAAAATGGCAGCTTTTCTTGAAAATTCAGTCGGAAAGGTCAGTTGAGTCAGTATCATTGTCAGCTCATTGGAGTTCTGAAACTCTAAAACCCAGCTCAATCCAGCTCATCTCAGTTCAGTCCAGCTCGAACCTTAATTTTCAGTGTCACTCTAACCCAGTAGAGTCCTGAAAACCATTTCTTGAGCTATTTTGCAAATTTTATCAATTTTAATGCTTTTTGAACTGGTACAACTGTCAATCGGGGTCTAACATCCAAAATTCTTCATTCAGGGTCTGCATTTCGCATGTCATTTCTCATCATTTCATATCATTTCTCAGCATTTCATAATATTTCATCATATTTCATTTCATTTTCGAAGTCTAGAACTCCAGTTTTATAAATTTAAATCCAGATTGAGTTTTAAAAGTTTTCATAAATCAATTTCAAACCCCGGGTTTCCAAAATTGACATTTTTACCCCCAAGAGTCTAAATTTGGAAATATTTTCTCAAGAAAAATAATCTGGATTTCTTTTAAAATTAAATTTTCAAATTCTAGATTGAATTTGCTTCGCAACGAGATATTGAACTTCAAAATCCGAGCTCGTTTCAAAAACTGCCAAAAATAGCTCATTTTGTTTGGAAATATTTTCTCAAGAAAAACAATCTGGATTTCTTTCAAAATTAAATTTTCAAATTCTACATTGGATTTGCTTCGCAACGGGGTATTAAACTTCAAAATCCGAGATCGTTTCAAAAACTGCCAAAAATAGCTCATTTTGTTGGAAGCATTTTCTCAAGAAAAACAATCTGGATTTCTTCTAAAATTAAAATTTTGAATTCTACATTGGATTTGCTTCGCAATGAGGTATTGAACTTCAAAATCTGAGCTCATTTCAAAAACTGCAAAAAATAACTTGTTTCGTCTAGAAACTTTCTAAAAAGACTATTTTACCCCTCTAATCGTCAAAATGAATTTCAAAATCAGAATTTGGACCCGCTCTGAGATGGCCCATTAATTTACATTTCTACTTTATTAAAAAAATGTTTCTTTTTATTTGTTTGTTTTGTTTTTATTGATTTTTATTTTTTTTATTTTATTTTATTTTAGAGATGAGGTGGGACCCACAAGGTGGTCACCCAAACCTCCAGCCCCATTTCCTTCTTCCTTCCTTTTCTTTCTTCCTTTCCTTTCCTTCTTCTTCTTTCTTTTCTTTCCTTTCTTCTTTTCCTTCTTCCTTCCTTTTCTTCTTTTCTTCCTTTCTTTCCTTCTTCCCTTCCTTCCTTTCCCTATTCTCCAACCCATCTCACGTAAACCCTTCTTTCCCTCTCATTCCCTTCTCATTAAACCCTAAGTTGAAAATGAATTAAGACCTAAGTTAAGAGGACCAAAAAAAAAGAAAAGAAAGGAGAAAGGAGGCTTTACACGGCTGCTTCCCATTCAACGTCCCCCCCTCTCTCTCTCTCTCTCTCTCTCTCTCTCTCTCTCTCTCCCTTGAACTCTATCTTTCTCTCCCCTTTGCTGCTACAGCCATAGCACCTCTTCTCTTGGCTGCAACTTCCAGCCATTGAAGAACACTCCTCCTTCACACCCAACAGCTCCAGCCATCATCTTCAACCTACGGTTCCAAAAGGCTTTGGAGTGGCGTCATCCTTAGCAGCTCCAGCACCTCCTTGCAGCCACACTTTAGTACCTCCAAGCCACTTCAACCAGCACCCTCAACTCCAGCCAACAGCCATCACCACCTGCATCCACCACACAAGACACCAGCTGGTCCATCATCTCCAACTCCATCAACGGCTCCAGCTCCGCCAAGGTCCATCATCTTCCCCACCGGTGCAGCCACCCTTCTTGGCAACGCAGCAACATCCTCCAAGCCACAACACCTCCATTCATGGCAGCAAAACCTCCATCTTCTTCAAGCTAGCAGCAACACCATTGCTATAGCTTACCTTCAGCCAATCCAAGGTAAGATCATTTTTTTTCTTTTTTACTCTTTTATTTTCTTTATTATTATGCTTAAGGCTACATGGAGTAGGGAATCCGTCCAATGAATGGACTGGATTTTTCCTTTTCACAGCAAGATCAAACATAAGAGTTTGTGTACCCCCCTAGTGATGGTTTTTATTTTCATGTTTTATATAATTTCATATTTAAAAATTGCATTTTCATTATGCATTTTATTCATTTTATATAGATTTATTAGTAGTTGATGTAGAATCCATAGAATTTCAGTTTTGTGCAGAGTCTATACGTTATGTCATGTGAGTTATTGCACCAATAAAATCTGTAAATTTTAGAGTAATTGGGTCTACATATCTTTGTTTTACTTCCGAAAATTTGAGTTTGTTCGGGTTTTGGAACCCATCCAAACCGATCAAACCCTACATCGGGTTTTCTGTCTTTTCGAATTTCCAGTTTGCGCTTTAGCAGACAAGAACCTCCGGCACCACCCTTGTGAGAGATTTTTATTGTCCTCCAAAAATCACAGTACATTTATGATTGAATCTACTAATGATCTGGAAATTTTTAGGTTTTTCCAATTAGTTTTGACCTCTGTAAAAAATCGGATTTATCAGACCTATGGGAAAATATCGATTTTCTTTCGTCAGGGTATAGACAGACCCTAATGCACGGAGTCCATCCAATATGTAACCCGTCTGCAAAAACTTTCAACATGAAAGTTGTTCCTAACATAATTTCCTGTCATTTCCCAAAATTTGGGAATTTGTGGATCTGTTTCATTATTTTTTCCGGATTTTCCCTTTCTGTCTAACAGATTCCAATGTCCAGAAATCTCAGAGATTTAGGTCTCTGATAACAGTATGTCCTTTTCCAAACCATAACTCTAATCCCAATAGTATCAAAAGATCAAATCTTCCTCTGTTTGTCAGGGAAATTTTACCACAATTTCAGCCTTTTTCATATCTGTCTTCCATTTTTCCCATGTTTTCTACCGAAACCTGTCTGTTTCCCCTAAATCCTAGAGTCGTCGGATTCCGATCCGACTTGCCGGAGTGGCACAGCTTCGACCATAGGTCAAAACCAGAAAGTATAAAAGGAAACAATACTTGCCTTACTGTCCTCTGTCACCCCATAAAATTTGAGAAATTGTTATGGAAATTTGATATCCTAAATCTCCTTTAGAATCAACATTTTAGGCAAAAATAAAAAAATTTAGGGCTTTTATTTGAATTTCCATATTTTAAAATAAAAAAAAATAGATTTTCGAGCTCCATTATATTTTTAGGGTTATTTTAGGTATCCATTCCAAATTTGGCTTAATTCCAAATTCATTTGCTCTATGTGTTAGTTTATCTTTAAATTCAAAAGCGAAAATTAGGCGAAAATCAGGTTAAATTTGAATTTTTTTGATATTTTCGCCATTTTAGGGTTTTATTCATGTAAATTAGCATGTAGAATCATATTGGGGTTAATTTAAATGTCATTTTCATTTCACATTTTCCATTTTTGCAAAATTTAGTTCAGAAAACCCTGGTTTCAAGGCCATAGTCTTGTTATCGGGGGTATTTTGGTCATTTTGACCTAAATTTCGAAATTTCAATTTCTAATTCTCCAAAATTTCATGTATATCATCATATTTTATCATATTATGTTTGATTTATTTCATTTGATTTTCAAAATTCCAAAATTTATAAAAATTCTTTCAGAAAACCCTGATTTCAAGGTCATCAGGGGTATTTTGATCATTTTGACCCCAATTTCGAATTTTCAAGTTTATTTTCGAAATTTATTCATTATTTATCATGTTTATATCAAAGGGGGTATGAATTTGGGTTTATATCTGAATAATATCCGACAATTTCCCATATTTTCGAATAAATTCAGAAAAACCTACATTTTTGTGCTAACCTTGTTTTCTAGTTTTGCAAGAACATTCAAGAAGAAGACTTAGCTTTTATTTTTTTTTATTTCAATTCAATGTAACCTCAAACGTAATAATTTGGAATAAGAGTTACTTTTCTGCTTAGAATAGGGTTGCATTGCATATAGTTTAATTTATGCAAATTTCAATATGTGATGTATGATTCATGCACATTATTTCAAATTCACTATGGTTTACACAAATGGCACGTGCACAAGCTCTTATGGAGTTTATAAACTTAGTGAGATTCGTATTTATGGCCATAGTCAGAATACGAAGAAAACCAAGATTTATGATCTTTATATTAGCCACATTCAGCCTACACACTTAGGCTAACTTCAAAAATGCACTGCATTTTTCAAAACTTCAAAAGGATTTCTCAATTTTTCAATGAAATTCCCTTTTCAAATTCATATTCATTCATTCATATTATTCAAATTTCATTGTTTTCAAATTCATTTTCTAATTTCAATAAAAAAAAAATCAGTTTTCTCAAGAATTTCCAAGTCTTTCTCAAGATCTGATTTTCTCAAAATCCTAAGTTTTCAAATGACATTTCAAAGCATTTCCCAAGTTCAAATCAAGATTTTCCTATGCTTTAAAATTCTCAAATTTCAAAATCCCAAGTTTTCAGAAATCCATCTTCTCAGAATTCCTGTTTTCCTGAGAATTCATTTTTCATTTTAAAAGTCATTTTCCAATGAACTTCCTGATTTTCTTAGAATTTTCAAATCCATTTCCTCAGAAAAGCAATCTAAATCTCAAAATCAATTTTCCAAAGTACAAGTTTTCCTGAGTATTCATTTTCCAAAGCAAATTTCTGATTTCCAATAAACTTCAATGATTTTCCCAAGAATTCAATTTTCAAGTACTTTTCCAATCAATTTTCAAGCATATTTCAATTTTTCAAAGCAAACATCATATTTTCCCAAACTTGCATTATTTTCAAAATTTCATAGCACAATCCTGATTCTTTGTGCATTCTAGGAAATTAGAGCATAATTTAGCTATTTGAGTCAAGTTAAAGCACATAATTGATCCTTGGTTCAATTACCCCTGGTAAAGGCGCCAGGAACAGTTGAATCTCGTACCGATACGCGGATCCCATTCCACGGAATTTTCCCGCAAATTTTCAAAACGGAGGCAAGTAATTTTCAAAACCATTTTCAAAACTTTGGTCGAGTTTGACTCGCGAAATTCGTTTCTCTCTCGCAAGGGAGGAGAAAATTTTTGCGATGATAACAGGTTTGGCGACCGAGATGGGACCTATCTTCACCTGATCAATTATGTGCTTTAACTTAGCTCAATTATCAAAATTATGTTCTATGGAATGTCAGCTTTAATTCCTGATATCATGTGAACCTAAGAGCCTAGACTTGAACCCAACTGACATGGATTGCATATAGACTAGGCATGGTTTGGTAGGACCAATTGAGGAGAATTATTCATGCTCACATAGACTTAGGTCTGAAATACAACACTCCTCAATCTAGGAATTGTATGAAAACAATGTTTGCTTCTTCAAATATTTCAAAATTCTATCTCTTTAGGATTTAGAGCCCTCTGTTTGTCTGCATGTGATCATATTTCAAAAACCACCCCACCTATGTCTACACGGTCTTCACGTTGCTGGGCTCTCTTCCAGAACCATAGTTTGGGACAAAGCCTCACAACTGGGCCACTTATTTGGGCTAACGCCCCCCTGCCACGTACCAAGGGCCATAGTCCAACGTATATCGGCAGGCGCTCAAGGATGTTGGGAAAACACAAGCCTAGACCCGGAGATGAGTTTTATGCCACGTACATCGAGCCTCGGCTCGAGTATATTGGCATAGCATGATTGGACACAGTTGATCAGAGCCTAGAGTCAGGATTAGGGTCCTAAAGCTCTTTCAAAATCAATGCATTTAGAGTTGGCTTCTTAGGGATTGTTGTATGTGCATAATTGTTTGTGATTGAATGTATTCATTTTCGTCTTATTTTCTCATATTTTTCCAATTTTTCCAAAATATCAAACAATTTTTTAAATACCTTATTTTCCATCTTTTGTGAAATATCTTCTTTTTCATAAAAAATCTTTGGACGATTTTTCTAAATTATCCACCTTTTCCTTCAAAACTCCAGGAGATTTTCCATTCTTTCGTTCCTCTGGACTTCGAATTTCCAGCTTTCATTTTATCCTGCCTGCAATTTTCAAAATTCTTGTATTTTTCCAAAGTCTAATTCCAGTTTCTTGTCTTTCAGTCCAATGGCATCCAGTCAGCTCGATTCTGTTTTTCCTGAGGGTCACATCTCCTACGAGATGCGACAAAGTCTTCCTGAGCATCAATCTCTTAGCACCGAACCCTTCTTCCCCCGGTGGTACTATGTCTGGTTCAAAAACTTCTCTCGTATGTTTCTGGACCACTTGAGCGATTGCAGGTTGAAACTGGCATCTGCAGTGGGAAAGTTGACAGTCAACGGATCTGATCCATGCGTTAGCAGAGCGATGGAATCCGCGTACCTGCACGTTCTGGTTTCCGTGGGGCGAGATGACACTACTGATGGATGAATTTTCAGAGATCATGGGACTGCCTGAGCCAGCCGCTCAGCCTGGAGATCCGTTAGAGCAGCAGTTTCTAATTAATGTCAAGGGTCTATACCCTAAAGATGTCGTGGCTCGCATGACAGGGCGTAAGTCTTGGCCACTGATTAAAGAAAATGAGAATGAGTACGTGAGCCTGATTGAGATCTACCAGCAGTATGGAGAATTCACAGAAGTCAGCTCGTTGTCCAAGACAGCTCGAGAGAGAATTTAGCATGCGATGGTTTTGTGTACTGTGGGACTTGCTTTCTTTCCAGATGGACAAAATTATGTGGATGTCAGAATAGTTCAGCTTTTGAGAAGATGGGGAAGTCGACAGACCAGCCGTCTCTCGATAGTCATGGCCGCGCTTGCTTTTCTATACAGAGGACTGACCTGCTTCACACTTGGAGTGTCCATTCTAGTCGAGGGATGTACCTATGCTCTTCAGTCTTGGTTCCTTCAGCATGTGCCGACCAGAGCTAGTTCGTTTAGATATAACGGCAAGGAGCTCCTTTTAGTTGCACGGTATCGATTCCTGATCGATTATCTGCAGGAAAAAGAAGTGGTGTGGGACTATTTTGATCGAGAATTATCACCTCCCAGATACACCTATGCATATGGCAAGAGATTCAAGCTGCTTGGTCCATTCTTCTGTGTCTACTATCATCTAGAGCGGTGTGTTCGACAGTTTTCTCAAAGACAGAAGCACATAGAGATGCGACTGCTATCAGGAGTCGTGCCAGAGTTCAACCTTGCATCAGCGCAGTGGTCCAGAACATACCATTCTGCCAGATATGGCTGAGACTCTTTTGTTACTCTTCCGCTTTTTCCTGGTCCTCGTGTCTCTGCTAGTTATAAAGAGTGGTGGCAAATTGTCTGTCCGCCTCCTCTTTCCCAAGTTTATTATTGATGCAATCATGTTTTTCTTTCAATAAATAAAAATCTTGCAATTCTTCAATTCTTGATTTGACGACCTCGCCTAGGTAACAAGGCATGATTTTTAGTTGTTTATTTTCTTTGCAAAGGAATGACAACACAAATGTCATAATCCCAGCGACGACTCAATCCCTAGTAATGGGATATTCTTTCAATTGTCTACCAAAATTCTCAGCAAATATCTTTCTTCCAGTGAAAATCTCTTTCGAAAGCTTAACCCTCAATTTTGTTCTACAGAGAGCATTCGTGACATTCAATGGTTCAGACAAGGTCAGGAAAGAAAATTGCATTAGTCGAGGGGATCGCGTATTCAACAGCTTCAGACGAAGAGATGGATTCTTCGCGTTCGGGCAAAAAATCAAGGGCAGCAGGTTGAGGATGACATTGATCCTCATATGTATGCCATGTTCAAGAAGATGATGACCAAGATGCTGGCAGAGCAAGCTGAAGCCAGTACAGAGAAAACACAGGTAAAGCAAAAGACAAAAGGTCAGGCTGTCAAGAAAGCCGCAAAGATATCTAAAAAGCCTACGCAGAATATTGATACAACTGATGAAGAGGGATCAACAGAGGATTCAGATGAAGAGTTTGAGACTTATCAGGCATTCCACAAATCTACTCAGGGGCAAGGGTCAGCCCACAAATTCAAAGAGCAGTCCGTCAATGACTCTGACCAGTCGCAGTTCAAAGATGTGGTCAGAATGCTTCGAGACCTGCAGGCCCGCGACAAGGGCAAGAAAGTCTTCACCAGCGAAGACTTCTATGATGGTTTAGATAGGGACGAGAATCTCAAGAATCTCCCCAGAAAGTTTATCAAATTCGATGGTTCTGGCGATCCTAAAGCTCATCTCGCCATGTTCTTCGTTGAATGCTCCAAATTCAAGCGAGACAACCGGGCACTTTTCTTGTGTTTCCCTCGCAGTCTGGAGGGAACAACAACAAAATGGTATTCAGAACATGTCAATCCTATCGAGCTGAAAGAATTTGACAAAGTGGTGAACATGTTCATCGAGCGATTCCTCTTCAATGCCGAGGCGCTTCCCACCCTCAGTCACCTATGTGGCCTCAAACAGAGAGAAAATGAGAAGGCCAGAGATTTCATTCACCGTTGGAGGTTAGCTTGCAACAAGATGAGGGACCCCATATCAGAAGGACATGCTCTATCCCTAATTCTGAGTAACTTCTCACAGCCTCTAAGAGGTCTCATTTCTACTGCACCATCGAGGACATTCATTGATCTGACAGAGCGAGCCGAATGGCTCGAGTTGAGTATGAAAAATGGTTTCTATGAAGGTTTCACCTTCACTAAGAACAACGGCCAAACTGAGCAGAAGAAGAAGACTCACTTCACTCATTCTGTCAGAAATAATAATTGGAACCACCGTAATGGGCAGAACAGAGATTTCTGTTATGGGGCAGAAAGTTCAAACAAGAATGACCAAAAAGGCAAGTCAGTTCCTCAATTCAATAAGCCACTTCAATTAGAACAGGGACCGAAGCCCCAAGAAAAAGTAAAGCATGAAGGGTGGAGTTATGACAGGAAATTCACTCCACTGGATCAATCACTCGAGACTATACTCGAGTATATGTTGACCAAGGAGATGGTCAAACTGCCTAGGCTGGCCGATCCCCCTGTTCCCATGGGAAAATTCAAAGATCAGTTCTGTAAATTTCACAGAACAGTGGGACATAATACTGAGAACTGCTTCATTCTCAAGAATATTGTTCAGGATCTCATCGATAAGAATCTTCTGGTAGAGGGTGCCGAAGATGAAAATATGGATATTCTAAAGAAACCCTTTCCCCATCATTCTACAGCGGTCGTCTTTGAACAGCCTTTTCAGTCGCAGGAGCATATTAGGCCATGCTCTAAAATGGATATGCAAATCCAACATCAGGTCCTTGTACTGCAGCAGGCTCAGTCCAAAGCTCGAAAAATGGATCTCATTGCAGCTTTTGGTAAAATGAAAGTATCTGATAAACCCGCTGGGGTATCTCCTGAGGTGGCTAAAAGAATGCCATGACTCCCCAAGCACTTTATTAAGACCGCCTTGGAGAAAAGTGAGACATCTTCACCGAAGCCGATAACTGCATTGTCTAATGTCTCAATTTTGGATCTAGCTCAAGCTTCCACCAAACACAAGTAGGTGTTGAATGATCTGTTGCGGAAAATCAAAGTGAAACCGAGCATAACTCCAGAAGACATGGCCCAGATAGTCAATCAGGCCATGACAAATGCTTCGATTACTTTCTCAGATGAAGATCTTTCCAAGCCGCATGTGTTTTACAACAACGCTTTGTATGTTATGATTCGAGCCAGAGGTATGACTGTTCCTCATGTGCTGATAGATGGAGGCAGCAGCCTTAATATATGCCCAGAAATGACAGCCAAAGCTTTGGGCATCAAAGAAGAGGAATATATCCCAGACCCAATCACTATCTACGGGTTTGATAATCATGGTCAGACAACGAAAGGAAAAATTTTCTTGGAAATTTTCATTGACTATTCAGTCCACTCTGTCCTTTTTCATGTGGTCAATGTGCCACCCACCTATAATCTGCTTCTCGGGAGACCGTGGATTCACAATACGAACATTGTGTCATCTACTCTGCATCAGTGTGTCAAATGGTCAAAAGGTGGAATGATCACAACAGTCTTGGGCGAAGATCCATAACAGAGGCTTGCACAACCCATGGTTCCTAGGCCCACTTTCACTACTGATATCCCTAGCATTAGAGGCATTGATGAGGCCAGTTTCGAAGAAAACTCAGGAATACTGCAGACGGCTGAACAACCAGTACATACAGTGGCCATGACTCGATGGAGAGGCCCACAGTTTTTCAAGATTGGAGGACAAATTGACTATAGCACATTCAAAGATCATCCTCTATTCTCTCAATTCATGAAAGCCAAAAAGGGATTTGATCTGTTGGTAAAGCATGGCTATCAGCCTTTTCAAGGCCTGGGAAAAAATGGAGATGGTCGTCTCGAGCCAGTAATTCCTCCGCACTATCCTCAGAGGGTCGGATTGGGCTTTAAGGGCAGAAGATCTCAGAAGGGCCGGATTGGACGCACTAAGGGCATCTGCTTGTCTTTCATTTCTATTCTTTTGTTTTCACATTTAGGATGATATCTCGTTTTATTTTAATCATTGTCCTCAATTCAATCTTTCAATAAAGTTGCAAATTTCCTTTGTCTGTCTGGATGCCATTTGTCTCTTTACTTCTCATTATCAAATCTTTACAAAATTGCCATTATTTTGCTCTTTTATTTTTCTAATTATTTTCTCAATAAAAGCAATTTGTTTTATGATGGGCGATTTCCCTGAATCGATTTATTCTTCAATTTTTATCTTCTCGATCTATCAAGAAGCTCGTTCTTAATCCATAGGCCTTTTCGAAGCCAACAGTGATTCATCAGGTTAAAATAAGAGAAGAATGTAGTCAGATTACAAAGCAGTCAGAAGAACCTGCAGAATTTGATTCAGCTCTTCAAGAATTACTAGAATTTGCAGCAATTCAGAAACAAGATGAGCCATCATCCTTAGTTCAGGATCCGACTGAGGATATTAATATTGGATCAGAAGACGATTCTAAAATTCTCAAAGTTGGCAGCAGTTTGAGCCCGGAAGAGAAAGAGAGGCTCACCCATTTTCTCAAGCAACATGAAGAAGTGTTCGCATGGACGTATGAGGACATGCCAGGTCTAGATACCAAATTGGTTGAGCATCGTCTCATCCTAAAACCAGATGTCAAGCCGGTTAAGCAGAAACTGAGAAAGATGGATCCTCGAGTGGAATAGGTTAAGGAAGGTCTGAAAGACCTACTCAAAGCAGGGTTCATTCGAACCATTGACTATCCAGATTGGCTAGCAAATATTGTCGTTGTTCCCAAGAAAAATGGTAAAGTTCGAATTTGCATCGACTTCAGAGATCTTAATAAAGCGACTCCTGAGGATGATTATCCACTTCCTAATATTGATCTTTTGATTGATAGCACAGCAGGTCACGCTATGTTCTCTTTTATGAATGGATATTTCGGATATAATCAGATCAAGTTGGCCGCTCATGATTAGTCCAATACGTCTTTCACTACTCCTTGGGGCACTTTTTGTTATACAGTCATGCCATTTGGGCTTAAGAATGCTGGAGCCACTTATCAGCGTGCTATGGCCGTCATTTTCCATGATCAGATGCACAAAATCATGGATGCCTATGTCGATGATATTCTGGTAAAGTCCAAAGAAGAGGAAGATCACATCGAAGCTCTCAATCAAGTTTTCAAGCGGCTCATTCTTTACAAGCTAAGACTCAATCCACAAAAATGTGTTTTTGGAGTCGAATCTGGCAAATTGTTAGGCTTTCTAGTCAGCAAAAAGGGGATAGAAGTTGATCCCGCTAAGGCCAAAGCTATCATTGACATGTCTCCCCCGACTAATCTGAAAGAATTGCTTAGCCTTCAGGGACGTATGCAATCAATTCGGCGATTCATATCCAATTTGGCCATGAGATGTGAGCCTTTCAATCATTTGCTCAGAAAATAAGTGAAATTCGAATGGGGACCAGAGTGTCAGCAATCATTCGAACGCATCAAGAAATATTTGCTCAATCCTTCTGTGTTAAAGCCGTCAGAATTGGGGAAACCCCTACTGCTATATATTTCAGTTAATCAAGTGGCTTGTGGCGGATTCTTGGCGCGATACGAAGAAGGCAGTCTGATAGAGCATGCCATTTACTATGTGAGCAAAACCTTCATTGATTATGAGAAGAAATACTCTCAGATAGAGAAGACATGTCTAGCTCTGGTTTGGATGTGTCAGAAATTGAGACACTATCTGTTGGCATCTGAAGTCAAGATCCTATCCAAATTAAATCCTCTAAAGTATATTCTAGAGCAACCCTTCCTCAGCGGACGGATTGCCAAATGACAGGTTCTATTGATGCAATACGATTTGGAATATGTCACTCAGCAATCTATCAAGGGCTAAGCAATTACAGATCAATTAGCAGATTTTCCTCTAGCAGAGGATGTTAAAGTCGAGGATGATTTCCCCTATGAGCGGATCTGCAATATTCAACAATCCCCAATTTGGAATTTATTCTTTGACGGTTCCAAGAATATGGCAGGCATAGGAATCGGGATTCTGTTGATCACACCTGAGAAGGAAATGATCCCCTTTTCTCTCAAATTAGATTTTTCAGTGCACTCATAATATGGCCGAGTATGAAGCTTTGATACAAGGTTTGAAAATTCTACAAGACTTCAATGTTAAAAGAGTGCATGCTTATGGCGACTCTTTGTTCGTCGTCAATCAAGTCTTAGCTGAATGGCAAGTGAAGGATCAGAAATTACTTCCTTATCAAAAGATCGTTTCAGCTCTTGCCAGCAATTTCGAAGAATTCCAACTTTTCCATATCAAGAGAGACTTCAATCAAGTTGCAGACAGTTTAGCCAATCTGGGATCCATCATGTCTTTCAAGAGCGGAGAATCTTGTCGCTCCTTTGAAATTGGCAGACTTGATCAATCTGCTTTCGTCCCAGTAGAGCAGATAAACCAGGCTGAGCAAAAGAAGAAGCCCTGGTATCATGACATCAAGAATTTCATTGAAACTGGCGAATTTCCTTCAGAGCTCTCAAAGAAAGAGCAGCGAGCAATTCAACGCATGTCTGCTCGATATTTTATTCTTGCCAACATCCTTTATCGTCGTGGATTCAGTTCTGAATATTCCAGATGTTTGGATGAAGAAGAAGCCAAAGAAGTTGTGCAAGAAGCACATGAAGGCATTTGTGGTGGTCACGTTGGTTACCAAACTCTTGTCAAACAAATCATCCGAGCAGGATATTACTGGAGAACTATGCAACAAGATTGCTATCGTTTTGTGAAGAAGTGCGTTCAATGCCAGATGCATGCACCTTCTATTCATACGCCCGCGACATATTTGCAATCTGTCGTTTCTCCATGGCCATTTTTTATATGGGCTTTTGATGTTGTAGGCCCCATTACTCCTTCTGCTTTAAATGGCCATAAATATTTTCTTGCTGCAACAGAATATTTTACTAAATGGGTAAAAGCAATCACTCTACGCATAGTAGAAGGTCGACATGTGGTCTCATTCATCCATAAGAATATCCTATGTCATTTTGGCATACCACATGATATTATGTCAGATAATGACAGTCATTTCAAGAATGAGAGAATGAGGACTTTCTGTTTGAAGTTTAAAATCCATCATCATTTCTCCGCTCCTTATTATCCTCAAGGAAATGGCCAAGTAGAGGCCACCAATAAGATTTTGATTCAAATCCTGGAGCGAACTTTGGAAACAGGCCATGACTGGCATAAGAAGATTCATGATGCATTGTGGGCGTATCGAACCACCATTCGAACTCCAACTAATGCTACTCCGTTAGAACTTGTCTACGGAACCGAAGTAGTATTGCCTCTACATGTTCAGAAACCTGCTTTGAAATTTGCATCACTTCTCGAATTACCTCTTGATCAGTATCAGCAACAGCGGCTAGTACAACTTGATTTGCTAGATGAAAGAAGACTCAGAGCAGCAGAGCACGCTCAATCATATCGTCAGAGGATAGCCAGACAATGTGCAAAATCCGTCATTGAAAGAAAATTTCGAGTCAATGATCTAGTGCTCAGATCAACAGTTTATCTCAAGCACCGCCCAGATGGCAAGTGGTCACCAAATTGGGAAGGTCCCTATGTTGTCAAAGAGGCATTACCTCGTAATTCATATTGGCTGATCAATGTCGACAGAGTGGAATTACCAGATCCCATCAATGCTCAACATTTGAAAAAATTCTATACTTAAATTATTCTTTGTAATTCCTCAAATTTTCTTCAAATAATGATCAGATTCTCCTTTCCCAGTTATACTGGGGCATTTAAAAAAAAAACTTTGTCTTTATCTACAAATACCCTGTACGCAGGCATGATAAACAAATCTCTCACTTTGCACGCATGTGCACTCATTTATATCATTTTCATATTTGCATACATCTGCATTCATTGGCATGCATTTGCATCAAGTTTGTTACCCATTCAGAATAAGGGATAATCTTGAGACCCCGACAATCATTCTCGTTACAATTCCCAAATATTTTAATAGCATAGGTCTCTTTCAAAAATTCAAATTTCAATTTAAAAACAAGGTAGGTTTTCAAAATCCAGTGCTCGAACTGGTACATTTTCAAAATCCAGTGCTCGAACTGGTGTGTTTTTCAAAATCCAGTGCTCGAACTGGTATATTTTCAAAATCCAATGTCTATGTTGACATATTTTCAAAACCCGGTATTCATGCTGGTGTTCTTTCAAAGTTGAGCACTCGTGGTTAGTGTCTCCCTGGTTGGTCGTATCACTCAACCTCTCAGGTTCAGTCTTTGTGTTGATCATTCATCAAAGTTCAAATTCCAATTACCAGTTTCGACCTTTGGGTCAATCAATTCCAATTTTGACCTTCGGGTCAATCAATTTCCAATTTTAAAAATTCCAATTCCAATTTCGACCTTTAGGTCAATCAATTTCCAAATTTTCAATTTCGACCTTTTGGGTCAATCAATTCCAATTTCGACCTTTGGGTCAATCAATTTTCAATTTCCAAATTCCAAATTCTAAATTTTCAATTTCAAATTTCAAATTTCAAAATTTCAAATTTTCTAAATTCCGATTTCGACCTTTTGGTCACTCAATACCAATTTCAATCATCTTCTCTTGCGAGAGACCCTTTTTATAGGGAGAGTTCAAGGGAGCTCGATCTTTTCGTATGCTATCCTTTGTTCACTTAGCCCCTTTTCAGGGAGAGTTTGAAGGGACTCGTGTCTATGTGAACCGTTTGCAAAACAAATTTCCAATTTCATACAAGGAACCCTTAGTTCAGGGAGAGCTTCGACGGAAGTTCGCTTTCCTTGTGATCACAATTTCGTACTAGGCCATTTCATCGTGAAGGACCCTCTTTTCAGAGAGAGTGTGATGGACTCGCTCCTTCATGACCAATTCACCGACCTCACCATTACCGGCCCCCTTTCCATAAGAGAAGCCTAATGTTAGGAAGTTTTGACGAAAGCTTAATTTCTTTTCGAAAGTTCGTTTTGCAAACACCTCCTCTTCAGGGAAGAGAGGAGTAATTTCTATTTCCCATTTCTGAATCTTCTCCTTTGGGGAAAGGAGAAGAAAATTTCTATCATAGATGTGTTGCGTTGTGCTTCAAATACTCGCTTCTACAAAGGATTTCAAGAAAATCTTGCCAATTTGTCATTAAATATTTGTTGATTTCAAAATTTTTATTGCACAAAAACATTACCTCAGAATACCTTCAGTATTATTTCCGAAAGGTCAAAGCTTTCGTAAAAAATGATTCAAAATTCAAATTCTTTCTATTGGCCAACCAAAAGGATGAAGAATAAATCCTCGATATGGCCAGCAAAAGGAAATTCAATGTTGCAAAGCCATAAGTGATCGGTATTGATCGTAGTCAATGGCACATTTTTAAAGATCATTCTTGGAAAATAAAGCGGTCGAAATATCCTGGGTGATAGAAAAAAATCCATTAAATCCCTATATCTTCTCAATCACCTAAGCTGGAATTAAATATCTGCAAAAGGGATCTCTCAATTGTCGTCAAGATGAAGGCGAATAGACCCCCGGGGCCAAAGAAGATTTGAATCATCTCCAAGAGGACAGAGTTTGTGACGGATCCTTCCAGGGAAAGTTCAGAGCACCATCAAGATGAAGGCGACTGCGATGAGCCTCCCAACAAACCCTAAAAGATATTTAATTTCCGCTATCATCAAGAGATTTCCAACCAAAGAGCCAATAACCGTCAATATAATCCCTGAGAGAAAAGAAGGATCAGAGCATCTCTAAAATGAAGGAGTTTGTGACGTACCCTTCTAAAAAAAAGAGAGAAAAGTCAGGACATCTCCAAAATGAAGGATGATCTAATAAAATCCCCAAAAGCCTAAGAGAGCTCTAATTCTGCCAAAAAAGAAAAAAAAAGTGGGCAGAAAGATCATCATGAGAAAAGAATCCCAAGATATCAGATTGCCGAATCTGCCAATAATCCTCTTTAAATTTTGTGAAATTCTATTATCAATATTCTTTCACCAATTGCTTTCACAATATCAAGAATACTCTCTTTTCTGCTCATATCAAGGAAATTGATAGCTTCCTTGAAAGAAAGCCAATCGCAAGCAATTTGAATTTGAATCTTGATTCTATGGAGTTAAGCCCAGTCGGAGGTAATACTTCAGGTAGAAAAGAGAGAATATTTTCAAAACAATGTGCATCATTTTAAATTATTTTGAATCAACAATAATTTTCAACATTTTGACAATATTTTCTAGCCATCTTGGCGTGAAGCGAAAGCTTGAGGTTCATCTTTGGCGCATCCTGACATCAGTTGTTATCCCTTTTAAGGACTTGATAACGGGAGTTTTCAAGATTCCTTCCCTTCTATTGGTATAATCTGAGCGCATGGGCTCTCAGATTCGCACACTTCCCAGTGTCTCCACTGTCCCACCATAGACAGTCCAATTTCGGCTTGAGGTTAAGCCACCAATCATTTTCTCGCAAAAGGTCACCAATTTCAAAAGTTATTTAGTCTCAGCAATGAGGCGCCCAAAATCAAACTTCTTTTCAAGCTTTAGGGACCCCAATTTCATCCTTTTACAAAACCCCTATCGAATTCATTGTGCAGAAATCCGAAGGTTCCATCATGGTTTCTTCCTTCGAGGATTCCATTCATTTTCCGCCCAATCAGGATAAGGGTACAAACCTGAGCCTCCTTTGATGAGGTATTTCATTTTCTGCCCAATCAGGATAAGGGTACAAACCTGAGCCTCCTTTGATGAGGTATTTCATTTTCCGCCCAATCAGGATAAGGGTACAAACCTGAGCCTCCTTTGATGAGGTATTTTATTTTCCGCCCAATCAGGATAAGGGTACAAACCTGAGCCTCCTTTGATGAGGTATTTTATTTTCCGCCCAATCAGGATAAGGGTACAAACCTGAGCCTCTTTTGATGAGGTATTTCATTTTCCGCCCAATCAGGATAAGGGTACAAACCTGAGCCTCCTTTGATGAGGTATTTCATTTTCCGCCCAATCTGGATAAGGGTACAAACCTGAGCCTCCTTTGATGAGGTATTTCATTTTCCTCCCAATCAGGATAAGGGTACAAACCTGAGCCTCATTTTGATGAGATATTTCATTTTTCGGTCAGGTTAAGGGTTAAACCTAAGCTTCGTTTCTACACGAGGAATTTTCCGTCCCATCCAGGTTAAGGGCAAAACCAAACCTGAATCTCACTTCTTTTGAGGTAAAATTTTTCTTCTTTATTCTCCATTTCATATCTATCATTTTCATCAGGGCTAAATCTCTTCATATCCAGTCATATCCTTCAAACTGGGGCATTTTTATGGCCAAAATTTGGTGTGTTTTTCTTTGCCACTAAGCTCGTCTTCAAGCCGGCTTAGTAGCAAAGAGGGGCATCTGTAAACACCCCAAATTTTCCTCATCCATTCTCAAATAACCCTCCTCGTATAGTGCCAACCCTGTTAGGTCAGGGTAGGAGTCAAACCCTGAGTCAGTTTCAGAAAATCACCATTTTACCAACTTTTATTAGGAAAATTACCATTTTACCCCTAGGTCATCCTAGACCCCAGTCAGTCGAAGTCAACCAAGCTCATTGGTCATTTCAGAACATTTAGAATATCAATCATTTCAAGCTCATCTGAGCTCACAATGAACAAACCATTTTCATTCTTGACCATTCCTGCCAAAATGGGATCATTTCTTCAGAAATGAGCTCATTGCTCACTCAAATCTAAGCCAATTGTCTCTGAGTCAGTCATTCACAGTCAGTCATATTCCCCAGAGTCTAACTTGAGCTCACCAGGAGTTCAAGCGCTCCAGTTTCAGTTCAAAACCATTTCTAAGTGTCCAGGAACCCATTTTAGTCCATTTCAGCTCTTTCAGCTGAAATTGAGCTGAGTTCAGTCAATTGAGCTAGTGTTCAAGCTTTGATTTTAGTTCATGTCAGTATTACTGACTTTTGTTCTAGCTCAAACTTAGCTCTGGTCTGTAATTCACTTCAATCCAATGACCATTCTTTACCATTTCTCTAAAAATGGCAGCTTTTCTTGAAAATTCAGTCGGAAAGGTCAGTTGAGTCAGTATCATTGTCAGCTCATTGGAGTTCTGAAACTCTAAACCCAACTCAATCCAGCTCATCTCAGTTCAGTCCAGCTCGAACCTTAATTTTCAGTGTCACTCTAACCCAGTAGAGTCCCGAAAACCATTTCTTGAGCTATTTTGCAAATTTTATCAATTTTAATGCTTTTTGAACTGGTACAACTGTCAATCGGGGTCTAACATCCAAAATTCTTCATTCAGGGTCTGCATTTCGCATGTCATTTCTCATTATTTCATATTATTTCTCAGCATTTCATAACATTTCATCACATTTCATTTCATTTTCGAAGTCCAGAACTCCAGTTTTATAAATTTAAATCCAGATTGAGTTTTAAAAGTTTTCATAAATCAATTTCAAACCCCGGGTTTCCAAAATTGACATTTTTACCCTCGGGAGTCTAAATTTGGAAATATTTTCTCAAGAAAAATAATCTGGATTTCTTTCAAAATTAAATTTTCAAATTCTACATTGGATTTGCTTCGCAATGAGGTATTGAACTTCAAAATCCGAGCTCGTTTCAAAAACTGCCAAAAATAGCTCGTTTCGTTTGGAAATATTTTCTCAAGAAAAACAATCTGGATTTCTTTCAAAATTAAATTTTCAAATTCTACATTGGATTTGCTTCGCAACGGGGTATTGAACTTCAAAATCCAAGATCGTTTCAAAAACTGCCAAAAATAGCTCATTTTGTTGGAAGCATTTTCTCGAGAAAAACAATCTGGATTTCTTCCAAAATTAAATTTTTAAATTCTACATTAGATTTGCTTCGCAATGAGGTATTGAACTTCAAAATCCGAGCTCATTTCAAAAACTGCCAAAAATAGCTTGTTTCGTCTAGAAACTTTCTGAAAAGACTATTTTACCCCTCTAATAGTCAAAATGAATTTCAAAATCAGAATTTGGACCCGCTTTGAGATGGCCCATTCTTTTACATTTCTACTTTATTAAAAAAATGTTTCTTTTTATTTGTTTGTTTTGTTTTCATTGATTTTTATTTTTTTTATTTTATTTTATTTTAGAGATGAGGTGGGACCCACAAGGTGGTCACCCAAACCTCCAGCCCCATTTCCTTCTTCCTTCCTTTTCTTTCTTCCCTTCCTTTCCTTCTTCTTCTTTCTTTTCTTTCCTTTCTTCTTTTCATTCTTCCTTCCTTTTCTTCATTTTTTCCTTTCTTTCCTTCTTCCCTTCCTTCCTTTCCCTATTCTCCAACCCATCTCACGTAAACCCTTCTTTCCCTCTCATTCCCTTCTCATTAAACCCTAAGTTGAAAATGAATTAAGACCAAAGTTAAGAGGACCAAAAAAAAAAGAAAAGAAAGGAGAAAGGAGGCTTTACACGGCTGCTCCCCATTCAACGCCTCTCTCTCTCTCTCTCTCTCCCTTGAACTCTATCTTTCTCTCCCCTTTGCTCCCCTTTGCTGCTACAGCCATAGCACCTCTCCTCTTGGCTGCAACTTCCAGCCATTGAAGAACACTCCTCCTTCACACCCAACAGCTCCAGCCATCATCTTCAACCTACGGTTCCAGCAGGCTTTGGAGTGGCGTCATCCTTAGCAGCTCCAGCACCTCCTTGCAGCCACACTTTGGTACCTCCAAGCCACTTCAACCAGCACCCTCAACTCCAGCCAACAGCCATCACCACCTGCAGCCACCACACAAGACACCAGCTGGTCCATCATCTCCAACTCCATCAACGGCTCCAGCTCCGCCAAGGTCCATCATCTTCCCCACCGGTGCAGCCACCCTTCTTGGCAACGCAGCAACATCCTCCAAGCCAAAACACCTTCATTCATGGCAGCAAAACCTCCATCTTCTTCAAGCTAGCAGCAACACCATTGCTATAGCTTACCTTCAGCCAATCCAAGGTAAGATCATTTTTTTTCTTTTTTACTCTTTTATTTCCTTTATTGTTATGCTTAAGGCTACATGGAGTAGGGAATCCGTCCAATGAATGGACTGGATTTTTCCTTTTCACAGAAAGATCAAACATAAAAGTTTGTGTACCCCCCTAGTGATGGTTTTGATTTTCATGTTTTATATAATTTCATATTTAAAAATTGCATTTTCATTATGCATTTTATTCATTTTATATAGATTTATTAGTAGTTGATGTAGAATCCATAGAATTTCAGTTTTGTGCAAAGTCTATACGTTATGTCATGTGAGTTATTGCACCAATAAAATCTGTAAATTTTAGAGTAATTGGGTATACATATCTTTGTTTTACATCCGAAAATTTGAGTTTGTTCGGGTTTTGGAACCCATCCAAACCGATCAAACCCTACATCGGGTTTTCTGTCTTTTCGAATTTCCAGTTTGCGCTTTAGCAGACAAGAACCTCCGGCACCACCCTTATGAGAGATTTGGATTGTCCTCCAAAAATCAGAGTAGATTTATGATTGAATCTACTAATGATCTGGAAATTTTGAGGTTTTTCCAATTAGTTTTGACCTCTGTAAAAAATCAGATTTCTCAGACCCCTGGGAAAATATCTATTTTCTTTCGTCAGGGTATAGACAGACCTTAATGCACCGATTTCATCCAATCTGTAACCCGTCTACAAAAACTTTCAACATGAAAGTTGTTCCTATCATAATTTCCTATCATTTCCCAAAATTTGGAAATTTGTGGATCTGTTTCATTATTTTTCCCGGATTTTCCCTTTCTGTCTAACAGATTCCAATGTCCAGAAATCTCAGAGATTTAGGTCTCTGATAATAGTATGACCTTTTCCAAACCATAACTCTAACCGAATTGGTGTCAAAAAATAAAATCTTCCTATGTTTGTCAGGGACATTTTCCCACAATTTCAGCCGTAGTCCCATCTGTCTATCATTTTTCCCATGTTTTCTACTGAAACCTATCTGTTTCCCCTAAATCCTAGAGTCGTCGGATTCCGATCCAACTTGCCGGAGTGGAACAGCTCCGACCATAGGTCAAAACCAAAAAGTATAAAAGGAAACAATCCTTGCCTTACTGTCCTCTGTCACCCCATAAAATTTGAGAAATTGTTATGGAAATGTGATATCCTAAATCTCCTTTAGAATCAACATTTTAGGCAAAAATCACAAAATTGAGGGTTTTTATTTGAATTTCCATATTTCAAAATAAAAAAAAATAGATTTTCGAGCTCCATTCTGTTTTTAGGGTTATTTTAGGTGTCCATGCCAAATTTGGCTTAATTCCAAATTTATTTGCTCTATGTGTTAGTTTATCTTTAAAATCAGGCGAAAATCAGGTTAAATTTGATTTTTTTTATATTTTCGCCATTTTAGGGTTTTATTCATGTAAATTAGCATGTAGAATCATATTGGTGTTAATTTCAATGTCATTTGCATTTCACTTTTTCCATTTTTGCAAAATTTAGTTCAGAAAACCCTGGTTTCAAGGCCATAGTCTTGTTATCCGGGGTATTTTGGTCATTTTGACCTAAATTTTGAAATTTCAATTTCTATATCTCCAAAATTTCATGCATATCATCATATTTTATCATATTATGTTTGATTTATTTCATTTGATTTTCAAAATTCCAAAATTTATAAAAATTCTTTCAGAAAACCCTGATTTCAAGTTCATCAGGGGTATTTTGGTCATTTTGACCCCAATTTCGAATTTTCAAGTTTATTTTCTAAATTTATTCATTATTTATCATGTTTATATCAAAGAGGGTATGAATTTGGGTTTATATCTGAATAATATCCGATAATTTCCCATATTTTCTGATAAATTCAGAAAAACCTACATTTTTGTGCTAACCTTGTTTTCTAGTTTTGCAGGAACATTCAAGAAGAAGACTTAGCTTTTATTTTTTTTTTATTTCAATTCAATGTAACCTCAAATGTAATAATTTGGAATAAGAGTTACTTTTCTGCTTAGAATAGGGTTGCATTGCATATAGTTTAATTTATGCAAATTTCAATATGTGATGTATGATTCATGCACATTATTTCAAATTCACTATGGTTTACACAAATGGCACGTGCACAAGCTCTTATGGAGTTTATAAACTCGGTGGGATTCGTATTTATGGCCATAGTCAGAATATGAAGAAAACCAAGATTTATGATCTTCATATTAGCCACATTCAGCCTACACACTTAGGCTAACTTCAAAAATGCACTGCATTTTTCAAAACTTCATAAGGATTTCTCAATTCCCCAATGAAATTCCCTTTTCAAATTCATATTCATTCATTCATATTATTCAAATTTCATTGTTTTCAAATTCATTTTCCAATTTCAATAAAAAAAAATTCAGTTTTCTCAAGAATTTCCAAGTCTTTCTCAGGATCTGATTTTCTTAAAATCCTAAGTTTTCAAATGACATTTCAAAGCATTTCCCAAGTTTAAATCAAGATTTTCCTATGCTTTAAAATTCTCAAATTTCAAAATCCCAAGTTTTCAGAAATCCATCTTCTCAGAATTCCCGTTTTCCTGAGAATTCATTTTCCATTTCAAAAGTCATTTTCCAATGAACTTCCTGATTTTCTTAGAATTTTTAAATCCATTTCCTCAGAAAAGCAATCTAAATCTCAAAATCGATTTTCCAAAGTACAAGTTTTCCTGAGTATTCATTTTCCAATGCAAATTTCTGATTTCCAATAAACTTCAATGATTTTCCCAAGAATTCAATTTTCAAGTACTTTTCCAATCAATTTTCAAGCATATTTCAATTTTTCAAAGCAAACATCATATTTTCCCAAACTTGCATTATTTTCAAAATTTCATAGCACAAGCCTGATTCTTTGTGTATTCTAGGAAATTATAGCATAATTTAGCTATTTGAGTCAAGTTAAAGCACATAATTGATCCTTGGTTCAATTACCCCTGGTAAAGGCGCTAGGAACGGTTGAATCTCGTACCGACAGGCGGATCCCATTCCA
Source organism: Nuphar pumila (assembly GCF_984573655.1). Lineage (NCBI taxonomy): Eukaryota > Viridiplantae > Streptophyta > Magnoliopsida > Nymphaeales > Nymphaeaceae > Nuphar > Nuphar pumila. Next base: position 26,821,706 of record NC_143258.1, on the reverse strand, counting down.
CGGAATTTTCCCGCAAACTTTCAAAACGGAGGCGAGTAATTTTCAAAACCATTTTCAAAACTTTGGTCGAGTTTGACTCGCGAAATTTGTTTCTCTCTCGCAAGGGAGGGGAAAAATTTTGCGATGATAACACCCATGTTCCTCTTTTTAGAAAATCGCCCCTCATGATGGCTCCTAGGCTTCATCATGAGGTTTTTGATAAGAGCAATGGCCAATAGTGGCCTCCTTTTCAAAAGCCATGCACATTCTTTCAAAAATGCCACCCAGCTGGTCAACCCTTGACCAGCTAGTCAACCCTTGACCAGCTAGTCAACCATGTCTAAAATTTTCCCCTAGAGGGACGCCCAATGGGTTTGGGTCCTCTAGTCGATCCGGATCCAAAATCCAAAAATTGCCAATGCCTTATGTTTCAAAACAATGCTTAATTAATACATTAAAATATTAAATTAATTCCAATAAATCATTTAGTTCTCTTCAAAACCTTCATTAATATGGAATGTTAGATGCCTCTCAAGAAAATTGCCTTTCGTTTGCATGAATTAAGCGTATTATGATTCATGTCCAATCGTTAAGCAAAACTCGTAATTCACATGCACTGACAAGGTTTTTACATCATACAGGTCCCAAATTCAGGGACAAACTATAAAAATATATTATAAATTAACCCTTAAAATTTTAAAGTTTAATTCGTCCAGAATTAGGCACTTCTTACTTACACAGTGTATTTACGCGATTTTCGGGTCGCGCGTGCAAAGCTAAATCACAAGACATAGTCAAATTATACTTAATTATGTGATATAACCTTGTAAATATACGAAAGCATACATATCAACACTAAGTAAGCAGTAAATTCCTCAAAAAAATTTATGGGTGTTACATCCTACCCTCCTTAAAAAGGATTTTGTCCGCGAAATCACAAAACACAAGCAACAACAAAATGGTCAGATCTCGTCTGACAACGCCTAATCGGCCACAACTAAGTCTCCCGTAGACTTCTTAGGACAAAACTTGGCAATATGCCCTGGTTGTCCACACTTGAAACACTTGCCATCGAAGAGAGGACAAACTCCAAAAGCATGATCTTCGTCGCATCGTCAACACTTCCGCTGAACATTCGATCGTTGGGATCGCTTATGTTGGCGGTTCTGAGATACCTTCTGACGCTTCCGCTCTCTCTCACGTATCAACGATTCGACTGTCTCAGGGTCTGTCTTACCCTTAAAAGCAGAAAGATCCAATCCTATGGATTGCTTATGGGTATCCGTACTATTATTCTACCCACTTTGGGCTACGAGCTGAAGATTTGCATCCAATTGTTGTATCGCAACCGCTTGCTGTTGCACAACCTCTGCAAGGTTGCTCACAATGCCCAAAATATCATTGCATCTAGTCTTCCAAGTCATTTATCATGACAAAAAAGACTCAACAAATCAATCGATAGGTCTGACAACCATGCTCACTAAGCGATAATCGTCGCAATCATACAGAAATCACGAGCACACAACACATATAATCAGACAACATTAATCACAATTCAAACAAAGGTCACATTGCAACTCAATCGTAAAACAACACGACATAGAAATGCATACTACAAACAATCTCAAGCAACACCCTACCAGACAGCTATCGCTAGAAAGTCAAACTTATAGATCACACTGGCTATATCCATCAATGTCAGGAGATCAATACTGCTCACCATAACTTTTCATGAAAATCACACAAGTTACCCGCCGGATCGCCTGATCTGGGAAACGTACAACCTCACACGGATTTACTGCCCAAGATGGTATACCTGGTCTTGGACAGTACACTTCCTCACAGTTCACCGTCTCCGCAGCTACCCAATCTTGGACAATGTATCCTCACAGAGATTTTACCACTCTAGCCGGATTACCTGGTCTTGGTTATACCTACCCTCACAGAGAATACATTGGAAATTAGATCCTCAACCAATACCATACACAGTGATACATACAATCGACTAATCAAAACAATTGACCGCTCTTAGGGTCAGAAACCACTAATACAAGCACATATATCAGCAATATGCATCGTATCACTTCACATGGCAAATCAGAACACAGAATCACACATTTTTTCCAACAAGGTTCCATGAACCAAAATCATGTATCATATCTAATCATTCATCGCATGCTCTTGATAATTCTATTCAGGTGGTGAAATAATCACATCACAAAGAAGATTTACACTACGCAACTCATCACTGCCACTAGAAACATTATATCCTCAATTAGGTCCTAAGGGCACAATGCGTTCAATCACTTCAGCATGAAACATACGCTCATATCTACAAGACATCTTAGTCCATATTCGTGATATACCTCAAGCCAAAATATATTTGGTCCAGTCACGAAGTCATGTCTAACATCGAACGATACCCGAAATACCATAGAATTTAAGCTATCATGCAGAATAAGCAATTCAAACAACAAAAACTGAATTCTACTGAGTTAAGCATACTTACAATGCGATGGTCAATGCTTGCAGAGACTTGAACCACACTTCTGTATCTCTTTTTAAAACACTACTCTGATACCAATTTGCGACGCCCCCAGATTTCCCAACTTGTAAAATCCTTTAAAATCCTTTGAATTTTTGGGTAAACTTTTTTTTTTTTAAACAAATGCTCAAGTACGAAAGTACAAAAAGGAAAACAAGCGGCGAACTTCGGGGTGGATCGCAGGAGTGAAACAACAGTAAGAAAACAACTTTTATTAAATATATTTACAAAGATGTACAATTTATTTCCCTTATACAAAACCAGCAACAACCAAGATCCAACAAGTGCCAGAAGTGTGGGTTCATGTCCGCTGCGCACATCGAGCTCCATCGCACGCCTAAGCAAGCACCTGTATCCCCATAAAACGAGGTCAGTACTCTATCGAGCTGGTGAGAAAACAACCCAAACAGTCCATATGCACAAATCATTACATTTATATAGAGGTATGCATCAAAGAACATAATTAACCAACTACTGTGAACTGTAACAAGTGCTGAGAACAGGCAAGTAACTAAAATAACAGTAAAGCAAGTGACTAAAGCAGTAACTGAACTGTAAAAAGTGTTGTACAAGTAAAGTAACCAAGATAACAACTGAGCAAGAAAGGCAACTGAGGTAACAGCTGAACAAGTACAATAACTGAAACAAAGACTACAGAACAAGTAAAGTAACCAAGATAGCAATTGAGCAAGAAAGGCAGCTAAGGTAACAACTGAACAAGTACAGTAACCAAAACAAAGACCACAGAACAAGTAACGTAGTGACTACAGTAGGTCAGTTGTTTGGTTAGTCTTTAAGTTCTTCTGATTACTCCTTCGGGTACGCGAAGGAACCTCGCATTCTTTGAAACATGCACCCGGCATCTGTTATTCAATTCTAGTGTGATAACCAGGAAAGCTACAGACCGAGTCAACCTCATGCGAACAACACACAGCTGGTAGAAAACACTCGCATAGGCAAGGATTGCAATCCATACTACTGCAGTAGTGAGGTCCTAAAAAGGTAACCTCGACCTCCCTGACTCTGAGTGACTGGAGGCCAAAGGACGCTACAGCTCCTGTCAAAACACGTGTCATAGTAACGACAAGTCACTCAGGGTTGTACCATCCACCCTCTCCCAAGGTGAACCGTTTTGTGAATGGGGCGAAGCAAGTTTATCTTTCTTAGGCTCATGTTCAGTCATATCTCTCAACGAGGAATTTGCCTCGTGGTCCCCGTGGGGTACGCAAAACGAGGGCTTGGCTTGCCCATTCACGTGCTCAGCCTCACGTGGCCAATAGAGCACACTGCTCATGAAAGCAGTCACAACACCATATTATTTATTTCATTTTCAGGGTATATCACATAAGAGTCCATTCACAACACAAGGGCCACTGCCCAAGGACTCTAACTGAGCCCAAAACAAGTCATTTACATTTATACTCTATGGTTTTATATATTCAGTTTTTTCATTCTTGAAGTAAGTGCACCTAGTGCGCTTACCAATGCCTCAAGCAATGTACCTCCTCAAGGTACGCACTATTCAGTAACAGTGTCAGGTTGTGCCACGTGCAAAGTGTCAAAGCACCATATGTTTACTAACGTTTGCACAAGTATAAGTAACAGAGGCAGTATAAGTTTTCATTTATGAGAGACAAGTGTATAAGCGAATATGCAGTTTCATGAACATGACAATTCATCAATTCTTTATCATTCAAGCAGTTGTCTCAAATCACCAGTATTGGGACTTGCATAACATGAGATATTTCTCGCATGGAAAAATCATGATTGCATACTTATGAGCAAGGTGAATCGGTAACGAGTGCGTACGAGGAAATCAAGCATGCTTTAGAGTTTAATGCAATAATAAGAACTAAGCAAGTGACGCTCGTGTGCATTACACAACAAGTACGTGAACAAGCTAAATTAACATTGTAGAGCAATGTGCCTCATGATTAGAAAGTTAGAAACATACGGCCACGGTAAAACCGCTCTCGAACAAATCAAGAGGCGCACACAAAAATACAAAACATGTATCTTTAACATATGTGAGCCTGTCTCGCATAGTGGGTTCATTGCCCGCAACAAGACTCGCCAAGGAGTTGCGATAACTCATAGGTCTCAAAAGACCCAAACTTATGCCACAAAATCCCTACATACTTAGGAAATTACATTAAATTTGCCAAAGTGATTCGGGAAGTCAAATATACGAGCATGACTATGTCTACATTCAATTGATGACATACACTCAAAATCACTAATATGAGTTTGCGATTACATTCATTTCATGTACTAGCTTACGTGCCAAAGTGTATGGCCATGCACGACTTCTACATGACACTACATTACGTAACACATGATAATACGATTAAATAATTTGTGAAGTGTCAAGGTGCCCAATTTCGCATGACAAGGAAGGTGCTATATTTATTTGGTTGTCGTATGCCATAAATTACTCAATCTCGCTAAAACCTTATTTATTTAAAGGTGTTGAAGATAGCAATCACTTGTGATCATAAGGCACCAGGTACGCGAATAAGCAATATGGATATTACGAAGCAAGGTACATCATTTGCAATGCTTGGCATGCTTTCCAAGGGCAGCCATAATCCCAAACGAGGGTGAAATCTATTCTACAAGTATTGATCATTTCAGCTTCTTCGCGCGTACCTGACTATGTATATATATATATATATATATATATATATATATATATATATATATATATATATATATATATATATATATATATATATAGGGCAATCGCGTGTGCTCTACGTCCACGTCATGGCAAGCCAACTACTATGGGATTGTCGGGCCATTGGGACCTGTGTTGTAGGCACTAATGCAGCCCCATAGGCTGCGGTCCGGAGCTCTCTATCGAAGTGGAAAGCGCGACGAAAGGGAGGAATATCCAACAACTATGTTGGAACAGTCCTCAAAAGGCCGACTGTAACGCCCCGGATTTCCAAAACAAAGCTAAGTTAAAATTTTCATGATTTTTTTTTTCTTTGCAGTGGAACTTACAAAAGCTTTTAGCAGCGGAATCAGACGATAATGAGTCGTCGGTTTTAGAAAACTCCGAGCACGTTGCAGGTATGTGGCCAAGCAACTCATTGACCACCAAAGTGTTTCATTTTATCGAAAACCACATGTTTATTACAACACTACTGCTTTAGAAAAGCAGTGTAGGTTCAACAAAAGGAAGCAGTACAACTCTGTCTAGAGAAACCCTGGAACTCGATGCCGCCTTGCTCCGCATATCGCCACGCAGGTCCAACACCTGAAATCCCCATAACGCAGGGTCAGAACCACTGAAGGTCTGGTAAGTAAACAAACACCTATCTATTCAACTCAAGTAAATGCATAGACCACTCAGGGTCGCAGTTCGTAATACGACGCTCAAGCCTCCATGACTTAGCGTATATCGCAAGAGCCTCCTCAGGGCTATGAGTTGAACATCCACGCAAGTCATCATGACTTCGCATAAGCCACTTCAGGGTTGTGAGTTAGAATAACCGCTTAAGTCTTTACGACTTAGCTTTGACCTCCTCAGGGTCACGAATGAATGTCTAGCTCAAGCCTTTATGCTTGGCACATCCGTATCCTACGAATCTAAGGACAACTCTCCGAGCTTCGCTTAGTCGTACGGATATCAATGGGGTTCTTTCTCAATCGGTCCAGTAGTATACTGACCATGACACCTCCACAAAGGTTATGCAGGACTGACTCAACAACGTACATACACGCATACATTCAAAGTATCGTTGTACCTAAGCTAATGCTTTATTTCGATAATTGCACCTCCCTCTGGGCTTAGGGGACTCATATCTAGGCGATAACGCGACGATCTGGGGGTTGATTATTCTATGTATTTTAGATACCCCAGAGGCCTATTGACCCCATCCCCGTAGTAGGACGGTACATCATACCAGAAGAGATCCTTACTAGGTATCCGAATGCATTCTGCTACTGCAGTAGTTGGGTTCAATCCTTAGATATTTAAGGACAACCACGACCTCCATACCTCTGAGTGACGGAGGCCATCAATGAACTCTATTAGGTTCGGGTGAAATATATGCCACTCAAGGCTGCGCCATCACCGTCTTCCTCGGTGAGAAATTCTGAAAGGGGCTGCCGGTCTTACAATTACTTGACGAACATTGCATGCCTATAGGGCAGCCTTTGAGAAATATGTACCCGAACCCAATCAACCACACGCTTTTCACCGTGGAACAAAGGTTTTATTCATATGCATGCTTAACTCTGCTCTCGGCACTTCGACCTTGACGAGCACTTCACCTCTTTCGATGGAAACAACACACTCCGGCTCAGCGGCCCTTATGAGTTTGGTTGTCTGATAATTCTCAATGAGCATGCACATGACTCGATCTCTACGGATCAGCTACTCGGCGTATTTTTACGCAACGAGTTCAAGACCTCGTCAAGGTGCTACCACTACTTTGGCGCAACGGCTCTTACAAGTATGGTGCCCTTGCAGGTGTCAGGGAGACGAGTCATTCTGACATCGTTCCAACAAACGGTATCGTTGTTCCACTTAACTGGTTCTGGCAACTCTTTTGCCAATCATTCTGTCAGCACCTCCTCTGCTCTATCGGCAGTGGCGTGATGAACCTTTTCTACATCGTAGAAGGCGTTTCATGAACTGGGTAGCACTCCTGCTACGTTCTTTCTGAGCTATTCTTAGCTCCTTCAGGAATTTCAACAGCACTTCCTCTCTTTAACGGAGAAAGCGTGCATTTTCTTTTATCCATTTCAGCGGCATCTCCCCTCTTTGGTGGAAAATCGCTACGCTTAACTCTGGAAATGGATGTGCACCGTTGTGCGTACTTTGCATGCATCAAGGTTGCAGGAACCCTGGGCCATAGCCAGGCCATACGTAATTGATTTAGTCTTTACGTAAAGAGCATTTTGCCAAAAACTGAAGCCTTTCCAATAGGGGCTTCATTCGTCAAGCAAAATCTTGAACGAGGAGCGGTAAGGGAATCGCATTGGCGATTTGGAGTTTGATCTTCATTTGAACACTCATTTACGCGCCATATATGTAGTATAAGCAAAAGCCTGTGCTTTATACAACGACGGCGTAAAGGAAATGCATATACTATTGTTCAGGGTGTGTAACTGAATGAAATATTCTACATATATAACAAAACAGGAGCCTTGGCATCGTTCGACGCGACGGCGTAAGTAAATACATTGCATAATCGGAAAGTGCAGAAAGCAGGGAGCCTTGGCATCATACGACGCGATGACAAAGGTAAATTATATAGCCTGTGCGATATAGGATGCGTCGGCATAATCAACAAATATACACCTAGATTTGTATCCAACGATAGTTACGAGGTGAGCGAGTGAACACCGAAGTGTCCTAGAGAGCTCAACCAAGAACTAGGGTGAGATACTATTTTTGAAGAACGCATATACTGCGCATTCGAACATATATATCTGACAATAGTTACGAGGCGAGCGCGTGAACATCGAAGCGTCCTAGAGGGCTCAACCAAGAACTAAAGCAAGATACTACTTCAGAAAGTATATGCTATATACAAACAATCAAATACTTGAGAGAGATGGTTTAATGAAGCAAACTTACTTCAATTTGAGGAAGAAACAACTCTGATTGCTTCAAACGCTTCGAACGAGGCTCGACTTCGAAAAAGGATCAACTCTGAACTTTGGACGAAAAAGGACTTGGACTTTGACTTTGAACCAAACCAGGTTCAAGTCAAGTCAACTGGGTTCAGACTTAGGTCAAGTAGGTTCAGACCTAGGTCAGGTGGGTTAGGACCAGGTCAGGCAGGCTCAGACCAGGTCAGGTGGGCTCAGGTGGGCTAGGCTAGGTAGGGGAGGTTTGGGAAAAGGAGGAGAGAGAGAGGGTTTGGCGATTTTCTAAAGGAGGGGTCATCCCCTATTTATAGATTCTGAAACTTGATCCCCAAGTTTCAGAATTTCTAATTTAGTCCATGGCTTTTTCAAAAATTATTTTTGATCTTATTTATCTGACTGTTTGATCTTATCCAGAAGGAATATTCCATAAAATATTCCCTAGAAGGTGTTGGAAGGTCCTGGAACATTCTAGAATATTCTAGAATATTTTTTGAGAAATATTTCTGTGGGTCCCACCAATATTTTTGCGGGTCCCGCAAAAAAGTTGAGTTTTCGGCATTTTTTTCTGAAAAATTCGAAGTAAGCCATTATCTTCGTATTGATGCAACTAAGAAATTTGGCTCGCAGGAATCCTTTGATTTTGTTCAGATAGGAAGTTATGGCTTCCAGAGTGTTTGAGCATATATTCGCGATTCGACGAGTATCCTAAGTATAACTGGCTTGCAGGAATTGATTCGTTTCGCATTCTAAGAAAAAATGTTATTTTTACCGGTAAATGCCTCATGAATTTTATTCAGATATTTTCTGAAAAATTGCGGGTCTTACACCGACAATCTTACCAGTCACAAGGTGTAAAAGGCACAAAGCGCACACATGCAGGCCCGGTTTGGGTTGTGCTGCCGAACTACGGCAGCACCCATGATGAGGTGACAACAACCCAGTTGTTGTAGGGATCCAACTGAAGAAGAAGATGGACAGCAAGTTGTACTTTCTCGCAAACTGCATACTGCTGGGATCAAACCCTGTGGACCAAGTGGGTTATGCTCAGGGAAAAACCACCAATGATGGTCACGAAAACAAGAAGAGGTCCAGGTCTGGACTGACGGGTACAGACCATGGAGGGCATGCACAAGCTGGGGCATGGTCTAGACTGAACGTCCAGACCCAACTGGGCTCGGCCCGCGACAAAAGGAGAGGGGTGCATGTAACACCCACAATTTTTTTGAGGAATTTATTGCTTACTTAATATTATAATGTGTGCTCTTGGGCGTTAGCACGTAATTTGATGTAAATTGACTGTGCTTTGTATTTCTGTTTTGTACGCGCGACCCAAAAATCGCGTAAATATACTGTGTAAGTAAGAAGTGCCTAATTCTAGACCAATTAGCTTCTGAAACTTTAAAGGTTAATTTATAATATGTTTTTATAGTTTGTTCCCGAATTTGGGACCTATACGACGTAAAAACCTTGTTAGTGCATGTGAATTACGAGTTTTGATCCACGATTGGACCCTGATCTTAATATGCTTAATTCTCGCAAACGGATGAAAATTTTCTTGAGAGACATTGAGCATTCCATATTAATTGAGGTTTTGAAGAGAACCAAATGATTTATTAGAATTAATTTAGTGTTTTAATGCATTAATTAAGCATTGTTTTGAAACATCACAATTGGCAATTTTGGATTTGGATCCGGATCAACTAGAAGAGGACCCAAACCCATTGGGCGTCCTCTCTAGTGGACATTTTTGAGCTTGGTTGACCAGCTGGCCAAGGTTTGACAAGCTGGGTGGCATCATTGAAAGTTTTTGCATGACTCTTGAAAAGAAGGCCATGATTGGCCCTTGTTCTTTTCAAGAACTCATAATAAAGCATAGAGTCTCATTACGAGGGGCAACTTTTTATAAAAAGGAGCATGGGGCTGGCACCCCATGGCATTTTTGAAAGGTTTTTGAATTAATTCAAATGGCTAAAACTGATTGGCTAGCCTTAGGGGCAGCCCATGTAAAATTTATAACTTTTAAAGGCTTTTATAAAGGCAATACAATGGCATTTTTTGAAATCTTTTTGAAATGATTTTAAATGCATGACATGCATTGGGCGTGGACTTCAAGGGGGGGGGGGGGCGTAAAGCACCTCAGCCCTCTATCTAGGCTGGGTTAATCCAAACCATTCAATCTTTTAGCCCTAGCTACTTAAGCCTTGAAGAGAGAGAAAGAAGGGACCCTTGGGCAATTTTTTTTGGTGGAGCTTCTCTCTCCCCCTTCCTTCTCCAAAACCGTGAGTGAGGTGAGAGAGATTGTGTGTGGGTGAACCTAGTTCCATCCCCAACCGTGGACACCGCCTCCTCCATTTCCTCCATTGTAAATCCTCGAAGGTGAGACACTCCTACACGAAACCATGGTTTTGGATTTTCGGTTGAGGTTTCTTTGCATGTACCAATCGTGGGTTGCATTTTTGAACAAGATCTTACATGTTCATGCATTTTCTTTTCGTGAGCTGTTGATCATGCTTTTGTTTCAGATTTTCGAGTTGAGCATGCTCTTATGAAGTTGCTTTCTTTTCCTAAGCAAGTGGTTGCAACGCATCTTGTTGATTTTGGTTTGTTCTTGTTCGCCAAAGATTCTTCCAAAGCATGGTTCAGTGGGCAAGGAGTCCACATTTTGGCAAGCTCAGCAAACCCTTTTTACACGGTTTCGCCCCTCCTTGGGTGCTGCTGGTTAGGCTAAACGGGACAAGCTACGGTGAGAGGCACCGGTCTCCCCTTGTTTTGACCTCTCGTTTCAGTTTGGGTAGGCCATGACGCCATGACCCTTTTTATTTTCTTGTTTTGATCAGCCTTACCTTTCCTACTTGCTGTTCGGTTGGACCAGTCCAACCAGCTGGAAGTGTCCATCAGGGTGCGTCCCAGGTCAACCTCGAACGGGTCAGCCTGGGCGCCCCTTTCTTCTTATCCCTCTTTTGGTTCTTCGTGAACCCTGGCCGAACCCCCCAACTCGGGTGGGTGTGGGTTGTTTTCCCTCTGGTCGGACTGGGTCTGGACCGAATGTGGTCCAGACCAGTCAAGGGACTGTCCCAGCATATTCGGCGTTGCGTCTTGCCCTGCACGCCATCCATTTTCTGTTCGGTTTAGGCGTAAGCCCTTCTCGCCCTCCAGCTGGGCTTGGACTGCTGTGTCGGTTGCAGCGTATGGGCTGCAACCGGGTGCAGGCTGCAGGGCCTGCACCCTTTTTCTTGGTTGTTGGATGAAGCCAACTTGGGTCTGGACCAGTCAATCCAGACCTGAACCGTGTTGGTGAGCCTACTGCAACCAAGTTGCAGCAGGTGGGTGGCCTTCGGGTGCAAGCTGCAAGGCTTGCACTGTAAGGCCCGCAAAATTTTTGAGGAGTTTACTATTTACTTAATGTTGATATGTATGCCTTCGTATAATTATGAGGTTATATTGCATAATTAAGTAAATTTTGGTTTTGCCTTATATTTCTGCTTTGTGCGCGCGACCCAAAAATTGCGTAAATATACTGTGTAACTAAGAAGTGCCTAATTCTGGATGAATTCATCTTTGAAATTTTGAGGGTTAATTTATAATATATTTTTATAGTTTGTCCCCGAATTTGGTTCCCATACGATGTAAAAACCTTGTCAGTGCATGTGAATTACGAGTTTTGGACCCGAACTCATAATACGCTTAATTCTTGCAAACGAAAGGCAATTTTATTGAAAAACATTGACCATTTCATATTAATTGAGGTTATACAGAGCACTAAATGATTTATTTTAATTAATTTAATGTTTTGATGCATTAATTAAGCATGGTTTTGAAATGCTACAAATGGCAATTTTTGGATTTAGAGCGGATCAACTAGGAGAGGACCCAAATCCATTGAGCGCCCTCTCTAGTGGACATCCTTGGTCATGGTTGACCAGCTGGTCAAGTTTTGACCAGCTGGGTGGCACATTTGAAAAATTTTGCATGGTTTTTGAAAGGAAGGCCATGATTGTCCCTTGGTCTTTTCAAAACCCCATTATGAAGCATCATAAGGGGGCGCACTTCTCAAAGAAAGGCATGGGGATGGAACCCCATGGCATTTTTGCAATGTTTTTGAAAGAGTTCAAATAACAAAACCGATTGGCTAAGCCTTGTTATTTCCTCAAGTTTTAAAGGTACTTTTAAATGGCATTTTTTAAAAGACTTTTAAAAAGTTCAAAAGACCAACATGCATTGGGCGTGGACTTCAAGGATGGGGGCGTGAAGTACCCCAGCCCTCCATCCTAGCTGGGTTAATCCCAGCCGTCCATTAGTAAAACCCTAGCTATTCAGAGTTGTAAAGAGAGAGAAAGAGGCAATGCCTTGGGCGATTTTCTTGGAGCCTTCCCTCTCTCCTCTCTTGCTCTCCCCTCTCTCCTCTCTCTACACCCTTTCTCCCCACCGTGGGCACCTTGTTCCAGCTCCACTAAAGCCTCGAAGGTGAGACACCTTACCCTCTTCACCTACCGTGGATTTGGATTGAGCATTTGGTTTCTTTTCACATTGTCATTTTTCTTGAGTAAAGTTGCATGCATTTTTTGAATAGGTAGATTTCGTTTTAGCATGTTTACCATGCATTTGGTTTGTTGGTTGAGAAATGTGGTAGTGAGTTGATATATAAAATCATTTGGGTACTTTCCCATTGTAATCGTTTTGGGTTCTCCCATTTGAAGTTGTTTTAGGTTCTACTTGTTGCCATTGTTTTCGTTGCATGCATTGCATTGAGCAAAATAATGCTAAGACACCATGAGTTTAGGTTTTCTTGCATGCTCTTGCATTATTGTAGTCGCGTTACATGCCATATTTCAGAATATGGATTGTATATGTTTACTGACACGCATTTTGGAAGTATTTCTATTTGCATAGTGGCTGGAAGCCATTTCACTTTTATGCATTTTCTTTTGGTGGATGGAGCAGCTTACTTCTTTGGATCGTTTTGTGCCAACGAAAGTTTAACTTTCAATGTTTTGGTGCGTTTGGCAAGGAGGCATTGCATTGGCACAAGCCGAGCAACCCACCTATCCGGGTTCATCCCTTTTGGGTGCTGATGGCTTATGTTATGCAGGTCAAGCCATGTTGGGAGGCACCGGCCTTCCTTCGTCTTGGCCCTTTTTATTTTCTTACTTTCTGTTCGGACACTCATTTGCATTTTTATTTTCTGTTTGATGGTTTATCTCGGACTGCTAGACATGTCTAGCAGTACCTAACGCCTTTGACCGAACGTTGGTCTAGGCGTTTTCCCCTTTTTTGTTTGGTCTGGACCGACCTGCAGCCGAACCCACTTTGGGTTCGTAGGTGTCGGTCACCTGAGTTGCTGTGACATGGTCTGGACCGAATGTGGTTTAGACCTGTCCAAGGTTGTCTCACTCCCTTTCGGTTGGGGCGACCTTGTCGCCTCTTACCCCAGCTTTTCGCAACCCTTTTTGGGGGATTCTGTGGGCTTGACAGGGTCTGGACCAAATCTGGTCCAGACCTGTCAAAGGCCATGGCTGAGCCGAGTCTGGTAGGGTGTTGTGCCTTTTGGCCCTCGGTTTTGTCTCGGACCCCAGCTGGGTGCAGGCTGCGAGTCTGCACCCCACTTCTTTTGGTGCGGTCTGAAGCCAGCATGGGTCTGGACATTCAGTCCAGACCGTGCTCAAGGTTGGAGCACTCCCTCCATGGTCTGGACCAGTCGGTCCAAACCTGAACGGTTTTGTATGGCTGTACCACACCCGGTCTGGACGTCCAGTCCAGACCTTACCCTTGTTATACCAGCCCAGCATGGGTCTGGACCAATTTGGTCCAGATCTGTACCTCCGCTTGCTGTCGTGACCTCCACTTGCGGCCCTTTCCCCTGGACCAGACCTACTTGGTCCAGGTGGCCCGGTTCCAGCAGCATGCTAGCTGCTGTCAACACAACAGTTGTTGTCCTCTTTGTTTCAGCAGGACCACTCTTTCGGGTCTGTTGTGTGCGCACCTTGCTCCATGGCGGCAAGTGTTTGGATGTGTATTTTCGGTCTGTGTTGGACAACACCAGCCACAACTGGATTTCCTGCTTTTTGCCACTCTTTTTACTTCGTTAGCAGGGTTAGAACTGCAGCCCTTGGGGCTGCATGTGTGTTTGCGGTGCAGGTCCAATTGACTCGATGATTCCAAGGATCGAACATGTCGCACATGAGTGCACGTTCCAAAAGAAGATATATTAATATGAATTTTTGTACGCATTATAGATGGTAAAATTTACCGAAGAGATAGGGTTGGACTTAGCCTTTTGTACGCGTGTCCGCCTTTGTAAAGGAACACAATGTTTGGCTTAGTCAACCCACCAATGTGGGCTTTGCGAATGCATATCTCTATGCATATGTTCGCTTCAGCATAGAACGCAAAGTTTGTGTAAGTGACTCCTTGTCGATCTCTTCCAATGAGTTGAGTAATTAAGAGCCCCACGTCATATGTTAAGCAAGCACATACATAGTTATGTTGGCACGGATATAGTATATTGTCAATTTGTGTAGTTTCACCCTCGTTGTTGGTATGACTGCTTATGCATATATGCCTTGTTAATGATTCTTATAAAATGAGGTTTTGGCATAATCGAGGCACCTATGGAGTAGGTCAATCGTAATGAATGTGTATGACTTTACCCTCGTCCTGCAGGGTACTGCATAGGTTATATTTAAGAGAATCAATGGATGTTGTGGTGTGATACTTTGTTGGTGGTTGCACGACCTGCACACGGCCACACCCACTTTAGCACATACTAATGTGTGCTTACATTAATGATGTCTGGATGTATGATTACAATGGCAAATCACATGTTTTTCCCTAAGTACGTAGGGATTCTCAGATCCATGTTGGATATTGCAGACTTGTGAGACTTGTGCGACAATTAGAACTCCTTGGCGAGTCCTGTTGCGGGCAATGGCCCCACTTAGCGAGATGAGCTCGCTTATGACTGTAATGCATTGTTTAAGAACCTTGGCACAGCTTCTGAGTCACGCTTTACCGTGACAAATGTTTCTAACTGTCCCATTATAATGTGCCATGCTTGTATTGACACTTGACTAGTTCTCGCACTTGTGACACGATGCACATACGTGTCCATTTGTATTTGTACACAATTCATGATGTTACATCAATAATTTTATGTTCTGTGATGCGTACTTCTTCTTGTTGCCATGACCGTCATTGGTGGTGCTACTTGGGCCAAACCCATTTGGTCCAAGGGATTCAGTCCCAGTAGTGTGCGGGTTGCGGGACAGTGCAACATGCTATCCCTCTTCGTCTTTTTCTTCAGTTAGACCCTTGCAGCAATTGGTTTGCTTTCACCTCGTCGTGGGTGCTGCCACAGTTCGGCAACATGGTCCAAGCCGGGCATGCGTGTTACGCTTAGTGCTTTTTACATCAGTATGGTTGGTATGGTGGTCGGCCTTTTTGGGAATTGTTCCAACATAGTTGTTGGATTCTTCCTTCCTTCTTGTCTCATTTTCCCACTTCGATAGAGAGCTCCGGACTGCAGCCTATGAGGTTGCATTAGTGCCTACGAGACAAGACCTGATGATCCTGCCGCCTAGGTCTGTACCGTTGTCTAGACCAGCGGGCCGCGTAGGTTCGCATAGTAGTATCACCTTTATGGTGTTTTGGAGACCTTGTTCCCGAGTCGTGCGATTACCGCACTTTAGATGCTTTCTAGTTGAATGGTGCTACGGGTTTTAGACAAGAGTTTGGCTCTCGTTACAGTCAGAATAGGTTGATGTTGCTACGGTTGGGGCAGCTAGCTTTCGGGCTTCGTCCTTGTAGTTTCGCAGTCCGTGGCATGAGATAGCTAATTGACTAGTTGTACTTCCCAATGGCACGACATAGTTGTCACTTTACCCTTTCACATATGACTGTCTCTTTCACCGCCATGATAGCAATAATAAGTAGTTAAATATGTATTTTGTCACGCATGCAACATCACACTAAATGCATTGGAGTTAGTGCCCTCCGCTTGTGTGTGATGTGATTCAGTGTTAACCAAGGAGAGCCGTGTGTTTTATTGTCTTGCATGAGATCAGATTACCCGAATGCTTTGGTTCGATGATTCGAACAATGTACCTTCTTCTATGTGTTCATGACACCCGGCTTTTGTACACTTTCCGATGTACTTGTCCCTCAGCTAGATAATTATGGGATTCATGAGATTTAAGTGTTTGTACGACTATACTTTGTGTATCCATGTTGTAGAACATCCTTGGCGAGTTTCGGGTTGTAGACCCACTTTGCGAGATGAGCTCGCTTATGTTAGAGATACATGATTTGTATGCTTGTCTTGATTTGTTCGAGAGCGGTTTTCTCGTGGCCATATGTTTCTAACTGTCTCATCATGAGGCAAGTTGCTCGGCAATGTTGAATTAGCTTGTTTGTGTACTTGTTGTATTCTGCTCATGCATGACTACTTGCACTTGAGATTCACTCGCTTAGTTCGTACTATTACATTGGATTATGATGCATGCTCACACTTGATTGTTCAGTACACACTCGTATTGTCTTTCCTTGCTTGGGGATATGCGATTGCCATTGTTAATGTTGTAGAGACAATGCTTTATATAATGGAATATCGATGAAATGTCATATGCATATGAATGTGCATTTGCTTGTACACTTAATTGTCTCTCAGAAATGATATATGCAATGCCTCTGTTGTTTATACTTGTGCAAAAGATAGAAACATGTGATGCTCTTACACTTTGCACTTGGCACATCCTGACACAGTTATTGAGTAGTGCGTACCCTGAGGAGGTACTTTATTTGAGGCATTGGTAAGGCACTAGGTGCACTTACTTCATGAAATGAAAAGACTAAACACCATAGGGTATGAACAATGAAATGACTTGTTGTGGGCTCAGTTGGAGTCCTCGGGAAATGGCCCTTGTGTTGTGTATGGACTCTTGTGTGATATACCCTAAACAGAAATAAATAATATGGTGTCATGACTGCTTTCATGAGCAGTGTGCTCTGTTGGCCGCATGAGGCTAAGCACATGAATGGGCAGGCCAAGTCCTCGTTTTATGTACCATGTGGGGACCATGAGGCAAATTTCTCGTTGAGAGGTGTGTTTGAACATGAGCCTAAGAAAGATAAACTTTGTTTCGCCCCATTCACAAAACGGTTCACCTTGGGAGAGGGTGGATGGTACAACCCTAAGTGACTTGTCGTTACTACGACACGTGTTTTGACAGGAGGTGTAGCGTCCTTTGGCCTCCAGTCACTCAGAGTCAGGGAGGTCGAGGTTACCTTTCTAGGACCTCACTACTACAGTAGTATGGATTGCAATCCTTGCCTATGTGAGTATTTTCTCCTAGCCGTGTGCTGCTCGCATGAGGTTGACTCGGTCTGTAGCTTCCCCGGTTACCACACTAGAATTTGAATAACAGACGTCGGGTGCATGTCTCACAGAATGCAAGGTTCCTTCACGTACCCGAAGGAGTAATCAGAAGAACCTAAAAACTAACCAAACAGCTGACTTACAATAGTTGTTACTTTACTTATGATGTCGACTTTACTTCAATTATTTCACTTGCTTCAGTTACTCTACTTGTTGTCTGCACTTGTTTCTTAGTACTCGTTACCGTTCAGATTTGTTGTTTTAGTTACTTGTTGCACGATTGCTCTAGTTGTTTGCTCATTTCTTGTACTTCTTACAGTTACTTCAGTTGTTACTATAGTTGCTTGTTGTTTTAGTTACTTGTTGTACGGTTACCTTAGCTACTTGTTTGATTCCAGCACTTGTTACAGTTACTACAGCTTGTTACCTTTCAGTTAACTTGTACTTGTTCCTTTCGCACTTGCCTGACACAGTTCACAGCACTTTGTTTATTTATGTTCCTTGATGTATTCTTTACTAATTGAAATGGATGGTGAAATGAACTAGCGTAGTGATTGCTCATGAGTTCATGCCAGTTATTTTCACTCATTGCTCCATTTGTAGCCTGTACTCTTGCTTATAGTGTAATGGTTCAATTACTGTGAATGTGCATGCTATGTATGTCATGTATAGCTCTGCTTCATTTTCCACACTTTGGTATATTGTGTTTGGTTTGTCTCACCAGCTCGAAAGAGTATTGACCCCGTTTTATGGGGATACAGGTGTTTACTTAGGCGTGCGAGGGAGCTCGATGTGCTGCAGCGGACTCTGAACCCACACTTCTGATACTTGTTGGATCTTGGCAGTTGCTGTTTTTTATATAAGGGAAATGATTTGTACACTTTCTAAATGCATTTATTAAAAGTTGTTTCCTTACTGTTGTTTCACTCCTGTGGTGGCCGCCCAGACTTGTGGCTTTGTGGTTTACGTATGTTGTGTTTTCTGCTGTTCTCTGGTTAAACCTTTTCAAAAAAAAAAATCACAAAAAATCCTAAGTTTTTCCAAAGTCGGGGTTTGGGGCGCCACATGCACCCTTCGCGTTTGGTGGTAGTCGGGCCCCTAGTGAGGTCTGGACCAGTCGGTCCAGACTTGGGTTCTTCTCATGGCTGCAACCAGGTCTGTTGTACGCGCGCAGTGCCCCATGGCACCGAGGTGTCTGTTTGGTTGGGGAGCCTGTTTTTGGTCAATCCAGCTCAACAATTGGTCTTCCCTCCACCTTGCCGCACGTTTTGGACTGTTTAGTAAGTCTCCGGACTGCAGTCTTTGAGGCTGCATGCGCACTTAAGCGGGGTCCAATACCCCAATAACTTTACGGTTTTGACTCATTGTGTCGCAACGAATAGCGTGCGCCGACTCAAGCAATTATATATATATATATATATATATATATATATATATATATATATATATATATATATATATATATATATATATATATATATATATATATATATATATTTGGTTGAATACACAAAGAATCAGTAAATTCAACAATGTGTGGTTGTATGAACTGAGCCCTTTTGTACATGGGTCCGCTTTCGCAAAAGAATGCAAAAGGTTTTGCTTTGACACCCTATCAAAGGCTTCTAAATAAAATAAGGGTTTTTGCGTAGTTAAGGAACCATTGGCTCATGTCAAATGAAATAAATATAGTGTTGGAAATCCCTTTGTCGTAATTGACATTATGTCCCTTTGTTTAATGCCTTTCGTAAATTAAGGTTTTTACGATAATAAGAAGTTGATAGCACTTCTCTTGCCATACATGGCACGGCCCAAACTACGTGTTTATATACGCAATCATCACGAGTTAATGTTTGCAAGATATCGTAACGAACTACGTAATATGTTGATAAACCCATCAATATGGGTAATGTGAATGCATATCCCTATAGATGTGCCTGTTTTGCTTAGAATGCAAAATGTTGCAATTGATGCCTTTTTGAATGCCTTCAAAATAAGGCTCTACTTCTTTATGAAACCTATGGCGCATGGATATATTCGCTTGGTCGGGCTTGTGTATTTGATTTCCCGAATCACATTGGCAATTGGATGGTTTTCCCTAAGTGTGAAGGGACTCGAGGCACTTGGTATGAATCACAGTCTTGTGAGACTTATGCGACATTTGGAACTCCTTGGAGAGTTCGGGTGCGGGTGATGGCCCCACTTAGCGAGATGAGCTCGCTTATGGTTGTATTACGTGGTTTATGAACTTTGGCATTGCTTATGAGTCACGCTTTACCGTGGCAAAATGCTTCTAACTGTCTCATCATAATGTGCAATGTTTTGCATTGTTGCTTAGCTAGTTCTTGCACTTATGGCACGATGCACCTACTTGTCCACTTGTAGTTGTACACAATTCACGATGACACATCAGTTTACATATCACTGCTTTTATGTTGATTACATTAGAATTTTATGTTCCTTGATGCATACCTTGCTAATGGATATGAAATGAATTGTCGTGGTTAGTTGCTCATGCTTTGCTTAATTGCATTAGCTCATGCTAGTATTCTTTTATTGCCCCATGTGCTGTCATTTCACTGCTTTATACTTGCTCATGTTGTAATTGCTCAATTCTTGTAAATAAGCATGCTATGTCTTGTATGAATAACTCTAATTTGTTTCCACATATGGTATATCATGTTGGTTTGTCTCACCAGCTCGAAAGAGTACTGACCCCATTTTATGGGGATACAGGTGTTTTACTTAGGCGTGCGATGGAGCTCGATGTGCTGCAGCGGACTCCGAACCCACACTTCTGAACCTCACTTGCTGGATCCTGGCAGTGGTCATTTTGTATAAGGGAAAGATTTGTACATCTTGTTTAAATTATAAAACATGTATTTAATAAAAGTTGTTTCCTTATTGTTGTTTCACCTCTGTGGCCCCGCCTAGAGTTTCTCCGCTTATTTTCCCTTTTTGGTTTCTTCCGCATTTGCGCACTTGTTTTAAAAAAAAAAGTTTACCCAAAAATCCAACGGATTGCAAAGGATTTTGCAAGTCGGGAAATCTGGGGGCGTCGCAGTAATGGTATCAGAGCTGTGTTTTAAAAGCATTAAAGAAGTGTGGTTCAAGTCTCTGCACGCATCAGCCATCACACTGTAAGTATTCTTAATTCAGTAGAATTATATTTCTGTCGTTTACTGACTTGTTCTGCTTGATTTGATGATTATGTGTTTCTCGGGTGTCTTCCAATGTGAGACCCCATTTCATGTTTAAGCCTTGTATATCGGGCTTAAGATATCGATTGTCGGAACCTAGAGGGTTTGTTCGCGCTTGCGGATCTAGTTTCCCAAGTTGATTAGAGTCGACTCCTATGAGGATTGGATTTTTGACTAAGACCTAGGGGACTACTTGTGTAGTTCGCCCTTCTCGTTCCACATTGTGTGGTGGAGACGATCGATACATCATAGCGATTATCGAGCTTCTAGCCTTATCGTGTTGAAGATGAGATGGCTTCGATGAGAATCGTCGTGTGAGGCTCTGAGTGGATGTTGTCCCTCTTTTCCAACCTTGCTGGAATTGTTCATAACCCTGTCTTTGATGAAGGGTATCTTGTTGGATGTAATCCCTTTTTGGACAAAAGGCGGAAGCCTTGTCTGTGCTAGTGAGCCTCTGCGTATCCCGTTGGAGGATACTGTTGATTTCCCCCATCGTTCTTGATGATGAGAACGTATCTGTTGTCTCGCGCTTAGCATGCCGCGTTTGTGTTGCCAGGTGAGAGCATTTGACTCCTGAGAAGGTCGTGTTCTGGGGATAGTTAACACCGATCATCTGGGTGTTGTTGCTTGTGAGAGAGCATTGCGAGAATTTTTGTTTCCCATACCATTGTCTGGAGGATGGTGGTGTGTCGGCTCAGGAGGTGATTCCTGGTAGTGCCAACTGTGCCGCTGGATGGAGTAGCTCTCTAGCGATGCCGTTAACATGGCGATTCACTAACGATGCCATTGGGATGGCGAGTTCCTAATGAGGTTGCTGGGATGGCGATTCTCCAGCAAGGCCGTCAACGTGGCGATTCTCTGACGATGCCTTTAGCATGGCGATTCGCTAACGATGCCATTAGGATGGCGAGTTCCTAATGAGGTTGTTGGGATGGCGATTCTCCAGCAAGGCCATCAGCGTGGCGATTCTCTAACGATGCCATTAGGATGGCGAGCTCCTAATGAGGTTGCTGGGATGGCGATTCTCCAGTAAGGCCGTTAGTGTGGCGATTCGCTAACGATGCCATTAGAATGGCGAATTCCTAATGAGGTTGCTGGGATGGCGATTCTCCAGCAAGGCCGTCAGCATGATGATTCTCTGACGATGCCGCTAGGGTGGCGTTTCCCTACTGATGATATGAGTAATGATGACTCTTGTGTTGGTTGTGTTAGAGTGGTGGTCCTCTAACGTTTGTCGTCTAGAATAGTGATTTTTTTCTAGCGATAGCGACCTTCTATGGTGTCACTTGAGATCATTCGTAGAACATGCTCTTTTGTCGTGTGGTTGCTGCACGATTAAATTGTGTTGTGGTTTCTGTCTGGATTATAAGGTGTTGTATGCTTATGATTTTTGCATGATTGCGGCGATTATCGTTTTCGCAAACATGGTTGTCAGACCTAGCGATTGACTTCGTCTCTTTGTCATGATAGATGACTTGGAAGACCAAATGCAACGACGTTATGGGCATTGTGAATAACCTTGCGGAGGTTGTGCAATAGCAGATGGTTGCGATACAACAGTTAGGTGCGAACCTTCAACACGTAGCCCAAGGTGTGCAGAACAGTAGTGTAGTTACGTATAAGCAATTCATGGAGTTAGATCCTCCTGCTTTTATGGGTAAGACAGATCCTGAAGCTGCTGAGTCTTGGATACATGAGATAGAACATATTTTCTGTGTTTTGGATGTTCTAGAGGAGAAGAAAGCGAGTTTTGGTACTTATCATTTGAAAGACCATGCTGAGAAGTAGTGGGACACTGTCTCTTCGGTCAAATTCAAGGATGCGACTGTTACGTGGGATGAATTCGTTGAAGTTTTTAACTCTGCGTATTTTCTAAAGCACGAGCGCAGTAAGAAGATGCAAGAATTTCTGGACTTGCAACAAGGAACGATGACCTTGTCAGATTATATTACGAAGTTTCGTTGTTTCGAACGATATTGTCTGAATGTTTACGTTGTGGAGCATGATCGAGCAATGAAGTTCGCTCGTGGTTTGAGGCATACTTTGAGAACTAAAGTGTTCACTAGTAGGTCGAAGTCGCTCGAAGAAGCTATTGAGGTAGCTACTCTGTTGGATGAAGACCAAGTCGAGCATCAGGCTCAAGTTTTTGCGATTACGACCGAGAAGAAACCTAGTAGAGTGGAGTCTTTGCCACCTACTAGAGAGCAGAAGCGTCAGAAAGTGCAGCAGAAGCGCCAGCGAAAGCGATCCCAGCGAGTGGAAGTCCAGTGAAAATGTCGGCGATGAGACGAAGATCACGGTCTTAGAACTTGTCCTTGTTTCAATGGCAAGTGTTTCAAGTGTGGACAACCCGGGCATGTTACCAAGTTTTGCCCGAAGAACTCTACGAGAGACTAAGTTGTGGCTGAGTAGGCGTTGTCAGACGAGATCTGACCCTTTTGTTGTTGCTTGTTGTTTTGTGATTTCGCGGACGAAATCCCGTTTTAAGGAAGGTAGGATGTAACACCCGCAAATTTTTTGAGGAATTTATTGCTTACATAATATTATAATGTATGCTCTTGGGTGTTAGCATGTAATTTGATGTAAATTGACTGTGCTTTGTATTTCTGCTTTGTACGCACGACCTGAAAATCGTGTAAGTATACTGTGTAAGTAAGAAGTGCCTAATTCTGGACGAATTAGCTTTTGAAACTTTAAGGGTTAATTTATAATATGTTTTTATAGTTTGTCCTTGAATTTGGGATCCATACGACGTAAAAACCTCGTCAGTGCATGTGAATTACGAGTTTTGATCCACGATTGGACCCAGATCGTAATACGCTTAATTCTCGCAAACGGATGAGAATTTTCTTGAGATGCATCGAGCATTCCATATTAATTGAGGTTTTGAAGAGAACTAAATGATTTATTGGAATTAATTTAGTGTTTTAATGCATTAATTAAGCATTGTTTTGAAACATCACAATTGACGATTTTGGATTTGGATCCGGATCAACTAGAAGATGACCCAAACCCATTGGGCGTCCTCTCTAGTGGACATTTTTGAGCTTGGTTGACCAGCTGTCCAAGGTTTGACCAGATGGGTGGCATCATTGAAAGTTTTTGCATGACTCTTGAAAAGAAGGCCATGATTGGCCCTTGTTCTTTTCAAGAACTCATAATGAAGCATAGAGCTTCATTATGAGGAGCGACTTTTTATAAAAAGGAGCATGGGGCTGGCACCCCATGGCATTTTTGAAAGGTTTTTGAATTAATTCAAATGGCTAAAACCGATTGGCTAGCCTTAGGGGCAGCCCATGTAAAATTTACAACTTTTAAAGGCTTTTATAAAGGCAAGACAATGGCATTTTTTGAAATCTTTTGAAATGATTTTAAATGCATGACATGCATTGGGCATGGACTTCTAGGGGGGGGGGAGTGGAGCACCCCAGCCCTCCATCTAGGTTGGGTTAATCGCAGTCATTCAATCTTTTAGCCCTAGCTACTTAAGCCTTGAAGAGAGAAAAAGAAGGGACCCTGGGCGATTTTTTTTGGTGGAGCTTCTCTCTCCCCCTTCCTTCTCCAAAACCGTGAGTGAGGTGAGAGAGATTGTGTGTGGGTGAACCTAGTTCCAGCCCCAACCATGGACACTACCTCCTCCATTTCCTCCATTGTAAAGCCTCGAATGTGAGACACTCCTACACGAAACCATGGTTTTGGATTTTTGGTTGAGCTTTCTTTGCATGTACCAATCGTGGGTTGCGTTTTTGAACAAGATCTTACATGTTCATGCATTTTCTTTTCGTGAGCTGTTGATCATGCTTTTGTTTCAGATTTTCGAGTTGATCATGATCTTATGAAGTCGCTTTCTTTCGCTAAGCAAGTGGCTGCAACGCATCTTGTTGATTTTGGTTTGTTCTTGTCCGCCAAAGATTCTTCCAAAGCATGGTTCGGTGGGCAAGGAGTCCACGTTTTGGCAAGCCCAGCAAACCCTTTTTACATGGGTTAGCCCCTCCTTGGGTGTTGCTGGTTAGGCTAAACGGGATGAGCCACGGTGGGAGGCACCAGTCTCCCCTTGTTTTGACCTCTTGTTTCAGTTTGGGTAGGCCATGACGCCATGACCCTTTTTATTTTCTTGTTTTGATCAGCCTTACCTTTCCTACTTGTTGTTCGGTTGGACCAGTCCAACCAGCTGGAAGTGTCCAGCAGGGTGCATCTCAGGTCAACCTCGAACGGGTCAGCCTGGGCGCCCTTTTCTTCTTATCCCTTTTTTGGTTCTGCGTGAACCCTGGCCGAACCCACCAACTCGGGTGGGTGCGGGCCGTTTTCCCTCTGGTCGAACTGGGTCTGGACCGAATGTGGTCCAGACCAGTCAAGGGACTGTCTCAGCATATTCGGCTGGGCGTCTTGCCGTGCACGCCATCCATTTTCTGTTCGGTTTAGGCATAAGCACTTCTCGCCCTCCAGCTGGGCTTGGACTGTTGTGTCGGTTGCAGCGTATGGGCTGCAACCGGGTGCACTCTGCAGGGCCTGCACCCTTTTTCTTGGTTGTTGGCTGAAGCCAACTTTTGTTTGGACCAGTCAGTCTAGACCTGAACCGTGTTGGTGAGCCTGCTGCAACCAAGTTGCAGCAGGTGGGTCACCTTCGGGTGCAAGCTGCAAGGCCTGCACCCTTCGCGTTTCATGGTAGCCGAGCCCCTAGTGAGGTCTGGACCAGTCAGTCCAGACTTGGGTTCTTCTCATGGCTGCAACGGGGTCTGCTTTACGCTCGCAGTGCCCCATGGCACCGAGGTGTCTGTTTGGTTGGGGAGCCCATTTTTGGTCAATCCAGCTCAACAACTGGTCTTCCCTCCACCTTGCCGCATGTTTTGGACTGTTTAGTAAGTCTCCAGACTGCAGTCTTTGAGGCTGCATGCGCACTTAAGCAGGGTCCAATACCCCAATAACTTTACGGTTTTGACTCGTTGTGTCACAACGAATAGCGCGTGCCGACCCAAGCAATTATATATATATATATATATATATATATATATATATATATATATATATATATATATATATATATATATATATATATATATTCAGTTGAATGCACAAAGAATATGTAAATTCAACAATGTGTGGTTGTATGAACTGAGCCCTTTTGTACATGGGTTCGCTTTTGCAAAAGAACGCAAAAGGTTTTGCTTTGACACCCTATCAAAGGCTTCTAAATAAAATAAGGTTTTTTGCGTAGTTAAGGAACCATTGGCCCATGTCAAATGAAATAAATATAGCGTTGGCAATCCCTTTGTCGTAATTGACATTATGGCCCTTTGTTTAATGTGTTTCGTAAATTAAGGTTTTTACGATAATAAGAAGCTGATAGCACTTCTCTTGCTAGACATGGAACGACCCAAACTACGTGTTTATATACGCAATCATCACGAGTTAATATTTGCAAGATATCGTAACGAACTACGTAATATGTTGATAAACCCATCAATATGGGTAATGTGAATGCATATCCCTGTAGATGTGTTTGTTTTGCTTAGAATGCGAAATGTTGCAATTGATGCCATTTTGAATGCCTTCAAAATAAGGCTCTACTGTTGAGAAACTCTGTTTTGATGTCACATAATATGATACACTGTCTTATTTAATGTCATATGATATGATAATATGTCTTCTTGAAAAATGTTATATAATGACTGGATATGTTTTGCCATATATCTAATGAGTATTTGATGCAAGGATATCTCACTAAAAAAGGATGGAGACCTCTTGTTCAAGTACAACTATGATGCAATCATACTCCTTGAAGAAAAAGCTTGTTGAGCCATGCACTCCTAAAGACCTTCTAAAGAGATCGACTTCCTCAAGTTGAAGATTTTTTTTCTTCTTTAGAGTCATTTGTAACAGAACCTTCAGAAGGATGCATATTGCACATTACATACTCACTCATAAAAGCTATTTCATAAAAGTATACGATAGTTTCAAAAAGCTCCTTTTTGAAAACAAATAATTGTACCTTCTTACAACCCTTTATGAAAAAAGGTATTTTGACATGATTTTAAAATGTAATAATTGTACCGTATATCATATACAAGACAACATGAAAAGAAATGATTTCAAATATAGGAAAAAGACAAAACATAAAATCGGCTACACAAAGAAAACAAATATAATATGTTTTGAAAAGACTCTAGTTACCTTCTTTAAAGAAATGATTTCAAATATAGGAAAAAGACAAAACATGAAATCGACTACACAAAGAAAACAAATATAATATGTTTTGAAAAGACTCTAGTTACCTTCTTTAAGAAATGATTTCAAATATAGGAAAAAGACAAAACATGAAATCGGCTACACAAAAGAAACCAAATATAATTTGTTTTGAAAAAGACTCTAGTTACCTTTTTACAAACTCATAGAATGTCGACTTACTTAAAGTCATCATTCTCTTTGTATAGCATTAAATACCTTCTGTAAAGAATCCTTGTTAAATATCCTTCTCAAGAATGTCGACTAACTTGTAGTCTTCATTCTCTCTGTAGACTTTGAAATACACAACATAAAGAAAATACTTGACATGACTATGTACAAATAAATATCTCAAAGCACTCATTGTACTTACACTCATTTAAAGTAAAAAGTACCTATGTACCACAAATCATTAATTAGGATAAAGACAAAACCACATGACAACCTACAATCCAACGTTCAATGTACTATTGTAAGAAATAAACTTTTTACATAAAATATGTATTACCTAAAATATTACAACGACTAGTGTACCCTATATTTTACTTTTTTAGAAAGAAGACTTTCTCGAATTCCTCTAAAGATGTTTTTTGAAATGACATGACATTTCGCATCTCAAAAAGGCTACGATTTCAAAAAGGCCAACGACTATTTTTTTAAGCTATAAAAACACACTAAAATGAACTATTCAAACAGAAGGGAATGGAATAGACAAGTGAGCTTACAATGAGAAAAATACCTATTCGATATTTGAAAGAGAGCCTAGAAAAAGAAAGAGAAAAAGTCAAAAATAACTCTTTGACAAAGAGTATCTTCTGAGTGTCAAACAGAACATTCTGAGAATCCTTCATTCGTGCATTCATATCATCCTGAAGGTTCTATAGGAAGTATTGTAACTTTTTGTTATTCACTGTATTCCTTCTTTGTTGAAAGAAGTAGACCTCTGTGAAAGAGAGTGTTGCCCTTCTCTGTTGAGAGAAGAAGACCTCTGTGAAAGAGGGTGTTGTCCTTCTTTGTTGAAAGAAGAAAACCTTTGTGAAAGAGGGTGTTGTCCTTCTCTGTTGAGAGAAGAAGACCTCTGTGGAAGAGGGTGTTGTACTATTTATCCGGTGACTCGGATGTTATAGTGGAAAGCTCAAGTGGTTTGCTTGGGGACTGGATGTAGGTCAGGGTTTCGACCGAACCAGTATAAATCCTGTGTTTATTGTGTTGTGCCTTATTGCTTTATTTTTTATTGTATCAACTTGCATCGTATTTCACTATTCACCCCCCCTCTAGTGGAATTTCATTTGGTATCACAGTAGGTTTATTGGTTTTGACATAACAAGTCTTCCAGCACATATGGCATCTACCTCTTATGCTCGTGATATTGAAGGTCAACACGCATCTCGTCCTCCTTTCTTCAACGGCTCCAACTATGGATACTGGAAGTGTAGAATGGCTATATTTCTCAAATCCATAGATTTTGCTGTATGGAAAATTGTTGAGCATCCATACACATCTCCTTCCGCAGACTATAACTTATGGTCTGATGAAGAAAAGAAAATGGCAAACCTAAATGCAAAGGCTATGAATGCCTTATATTATGCCATCGATCAGAATGAATTCAATAGAATATCTATATGTGAATCTGCATATGATATTTGGCATTCTTTGGAGGTTATTCATGAAGGAACCAACAAAGTGAAAGAAGTCAAAATCTCATCTCTTGTCAGAAAATATGAGTTGTTTAAAATGAACAAAGATGAACGCATCACAAAGATGTTCACCAGATTCACCAACATCACCAACGATCTGAAATCTCTGGGTGTAACCCACTCTCAGACAGAAAAGGTGAAGAAAATCTTGAGATCTCTCACAACTGATTGGGAGAAAAAGACTACTGCTATTGAAGAAGCTCAAGATTTATCCAAACTTTCCCTGGACGATCTAATAGGAAATCTTATGGCATATGAAGTCCACATGAAGGAAAGAAGGGAAGAAGAACAACCTTTGAAGAAAACTCTAGCCTTCCCAGCCCTTTCTGAGGATGAAGACTCAGAAAAAGAAACTGAGATTGCGCTACTCACCAGAAAATTTCAGCGCTTTATGAGAAGGAACCGGCTTCCAAATAAGCACAAAGAAAGAAAAGACCCAAAAGAAGATTCTATGTGCTACCAGTGTAATAAGCCAGGTCACCTGAGACGTGACTGTCCTCTTCTCAAAAGAAAATCCAAGACTGAGGAACCAAAGAAAAGGTTCTTCAAGAAAAAGGCTCTGCATGCTCAATGGGATGATTCAGAACCATCCACCAGTGAAGAGTCAAATGATGATGAAGCAGAAACCGCCAACATGTGCTTCATGGCAGAAAGCTCTGCTCCAAACAAGAAGAACAGATGGATTCTAGATAGTGGATGTTCAAAACACATGACTGGACATTCAGACCTCTTTGCTGTTCTTCATAAAAAGGAAGGAGGAACCGTCACCTTTGGAGATAACAACAAAGGTTTGATAATAGGTATTGGTAATATTGGAAATATAGATAAACCTCTTATCAAAGACGTTCTCCTGGTTAAAGACTTAAAACATAACCTTCTAAGTATTAGTCAAATGTGTGATACAGGTTATAATGTTAGCTTTAATCATAATGCTTGTCTTATAGCAGACACCAACGAAAATATTATCTTAAAAGGTATAAGAAAAAATAATATATATGAACTATACCTAGAAAACATCACAGAACATTGCCTCATAGCTAATAATGACTCTCAACATCTATGGCACATGAGAATGGGTCATGTCAATTCTAAATACATGTCTAAATTATCTAAAGATAAGTTAGTACGTGGGTTACCCAAAATATCTTTTAAAAAGGATTACTTTTGTGATGCATGTCAATTAGGAAAACTGCCTAAATCATCCTTTAAATAAAAAAATATCATTTCAAGCAAAAGACCTCTAGAGCTTCTCCACCTGGATCTCTTTGGCCCTTCTAGAGTAGCTAGTCATAATCACAATAAATACGTTTTTGTCATTGTAGATGACTACTCAAGATTTACTTGGGTAATATTTTTGAAAAACAAAAGTGATACGTTTTGTTAATTTGAAATTTTATGTAAAAAAATTACAAAATGAAAAATCTTGTTCCATTGTTAAAATCCGTAGTGACCATGGAGGAGAATTTGAAAATGAACTTTTTGAAAAATTTTGTAACTTGCATGGTATTTCTCATAACTTTGTCTTTCCTAGAGCTGCACCTCAAAATGGTGTAGTAGAAAGAAAGAATGGAACCCTTCAGGAATCTGCTAGAACCATGCTCCAACACAATAATCTTGCTAAATCTTTTTGGGCAGAAGCTGTTAATACTGCATGCTACATAACAAATAGAGTTCTCATTAGACCCTTATTAAATAAAACTCCCTATGAACTATTCTATGACAGAACTCCAAGAATAGATTATTTCAAAGTCTTTGGTTGTAAATGTTTTATCCTAAACACAAAAGATAGCCTAGATAAATTTGATGCTAAATCTATTGAAGGCATATTTTTAGGATATTCAAGTCATAGTAAAGCATACAGGGTGTTCAATAAGAGTTCTAAGTCTATTGAAGAATCTATGCATGTTAGTTTCTATGAATCTATTGATCAATCTGTTCATAAGCAAACTAACGATGATGATGTTGAAAGTACAGATTTATTTTTAGATAACACAGCTAAGTCTAATGAAGATAATCATCAAAGAACATTTGTCGATATCAAAGATCATCCTCAAAAGCAGATTTTGGGAGAACTGACAAAGGGAGTTCAGACTAGAGCTCAGCTAGAATGGATTGCAAATATGGCATTCATTTCTCAACTTGAACCAAAGAAGATTGATGAAGCCATCGTCGATGAGTTCTGGATGCTAGCCATGACTGAAGGACTGAATCAATTCCAAAGGAATGAAGTTTGGGATCTTGTACCAAGACCAAAGGATCATCCGATCATTGGGACAAGATGGATCTTCAGAAACAAGCTAGATGAAACAGGTAATGTTATAAGAAACAAGGCCAGACTAGTAGCTCAAGGATACAACCAGGAGGAAGGTATTGATTTTGATGAAACATTTGCTCCTGTTGCTAGACTTGAATCTATTAGAATGTTTTTAGCATATGCAAGCTATATGGATTTCAAATTATATCAAATGGATGATAAAAGTGCCTTTTTAAATGGTTTTATAAATGAAGAAGTTTATGTAAAACAACCTCCAGGTTTTGAAAATGAACAATATCCAGATCATGTTTTTAAACTAAAACGTGCTTTATATGGCCTAAAACAAGCACCTCGTGCTTGGTATGATAGACTCAAAACCTTTCTATTAAAAACTGGTTTTTCTGTAGGTAAAGCAGACTCGACATTATTTGTGAAAATAGTAAATAATCATACCCTAATTGTTCAAATATATGTAGACGATATCATCTTTGGATCTACTAACAACACTCTCTGTGAAGAATTTTCTAAGTCCATGCAGAAGGAATTCGAAATGAGTATGATGGGAGAACTCAACTACTTTCTTGGATTGCATATTAAGCAAACCAAGGATGGAGTTTTCATCAATCAATCTAAGTATGCTCGTGAACTTCTGAAGAGGTTCAGCATGAACTCAACTGCTTCAAAAACCACTCCTATGAGCACTACTACTGTTTTGGACAAAGATGAAGATGGTAAGTCTGTGGATACAAAGGTATACCGAGGTATGATAGGATCACTACTATATTTAACTGCTAGCCGTCCAGATATCATGTTCAGTGTTTGCTTGTGTGCTAGATTTCAGTCAAATCTAAAAGAATCACATCTTAAAGCTGTAAAAAGAATAATGAGATATTTAAAAGACAGTTGATTTTGGATTATTCTATTCAAAATCCTCTACATTTGATTTAATCTCATACAGCGATGCTGACTTTGCTGGAAGTAAATCTGACAGAAAAAGCACAAGTGGAACATGTCATATGCTAGGGCACTCACTTGTATCATGGTTCAGTAAGAAACAAAACTGTGTATCCTTATCTACTACTGAAGCCGAATACATTGCTGCTAGCCTAGCCTGTACACAAGTTATCTGGATGAAACAAACCTTAAAAGATTTTGGTTTAAATTTTGAAAAGACAACTATTTTCTGTGATAACACTAGTGCTATAAACTTATCTAAGAGTCCTATTTTACACTCACGAACTAAGCACATTCAAATAAGACACCACTTCTTAAGAGAACAAGTCTTAAACAACATAATTAAACTCGAATTCATACCCACTAATCAACAATTAGCAGACATATTCACTAAACCATTGAAACATGAATACTTTACACGAATTAGAAGAGAACTAGGAATATGCAAACTAAGTGACTTATAAATTAATCACACTTATTATAATACTTCTTATAAGTTTTGATAAAATCTTACTTTAAAAGTTTTTTTCTTCTTATCGATTTTTTTCAAACTAGGTTTCCATATTCACGTATACTGTAAACTCTTAAGACATATTCTTTATGTCTTTCAACTTGTCATCTTTCAAGTACACCTCTATAATGACTCCTTGTCCTATCTCCTTTCACCCATATCCATAAGAACTAATTATATTAAAAGCTATCATGACATTGTCCACATCACTCATCTCATAACACCTTTTATCACTTTTGTCTTCTTGTGAAAACCTCTCTTATGATAAGCTATCCGAGATTCAACATGATATTGTGTTCCTCACTTATGTTATTTTTTCAAGTGATATATCCCTTTTCTTGACTTCCTTTCCTCCTATTAAGACACTTCACTAAACTTTATGGTAAATAAATCAAGTGTTTATCTTTCTTATTTTCTTCACCACCTTTTTCAAAATCAAGCTGTCATATTTCACGTAAAATATTACTACATCATCCGTTATATCATATCCTAAGTATAATCTATTATCGTCCATTCATCCTTCACACCTTTTATGAAAAATTATTCGAAAAACTTGTCCTTCTTTTTTATTATTCCCATTAGTACCTTTAGTACTCTCTCTCTCTCATACGAATTGAGCCTCCATTCTTTTCAATCCATGATTTTGACTCCTTTACTAGTTTAAAACTTAACTTTATTCTCTAAAAACTATGAACTTCCTCCAATCGAATTTCTTTAAAAATATGTTTATCAAATAAACATTAATTCATGTCAATCATAACTTTATTTTATGTCTTTTATCTCATATCAATCATGAATTTTTTTTATTATTCCTATCCTACTCGAAAATTCATATATGTCATCTCACTTTTCTCTATGACTACTCTTACTCCTTCCACGCATATCCATAAAAATATTTCTTATATAAGCAATTATTACTCTTCACTCATGAATATCTTTTGTCTCATTTCATCTCTCGATTACATTTTTTTGATTTTTGAATCCAACTCCTCCATGTCTATTCTCATTTTTTAATCTATCATTTCTCAATTCTTATTTTTTTAAAATATATTTTTGACTCTTTCTCTTTTTGTCTCATCATCTCTCTTACCACTATTCAAAGTCAAAGTGTGTCCTTCTCATATTTACGTATACTCATAAAAATTACAAATGTGAAGACACATTAATCATGACACATTTTTTAAGTCATTCTTTTCTTTCAAAAATGTCATATCTTTCAACGTACACATCACATGATCACCCTATGACCTATTTCCTTTCACGTATATCAAAATATACACTTCTTAAATAAGAAATTATTGCATTTCCTCATACTCTCATGTTTGTCCTATTCCAAACTCCCTCTTCACGATTTTGGAATGCTTTCACATAAAGTAAATCTTTGAAAAAGTTGTTTGTTCTTATTAGGCCATTATTCACTCTCTATTCTTCATGATCTTCACGAAAATCTTTAAAAACTCTTGAATCATTCTTTCTCTTACGTTTAATATGACACTCCATACTCAATTCATGACTCTTCTCACTATCCAACAAGATTGCCCATAGAAAATTTGTTATATATATAGAAAAAATTATTTCGAAACTATGCCATTCTTAATATCTTCACTAATATAATACACTATCTTCCGAAATTGATTTGATTTGTCATTCACAAGTCTCTTATTTTACAACTCACGCATTTTCTCTTTCCACTAAAATCTAAAAATCCTTCACTTCCAATGTCATTCATTTCTTATCACCAATATATTTCTTCTTCTATTTATTAGATTGATTCATATCTCATTCCCACGATTTTCTCTATTCTCTTACAAACTCTTACTCATTTCCAAGTCTTTCTCTCTTGCTCGTTCTTTCTAAGCTCTTGCCATGGCCTCCTCAAACACTGCAATCACTGCCGCCGACCTAAGGTATCCGGATCTATTTCACTTCTACAACTCCCTTTGCTCTCGACCAATTCATGAAGGTAAATTGGTTAACTATGACGACTTCGTATTATTTGACCTAGAAAGATCTCTCCTCGAACTCAAACACTTACTAGGATTTTCATCCCAAGCTGCTTACTATCCCGAACTCGTCCGACTCTTCTACACAAATTTTTCCTCTGATCATGAGCAAACTACCATCACCACCAAAGTACGCGAACGCCTGATGTTCTTTCATGCTTCCTCATTAGGCAGTATTCTAAATCTTCCTTCCACCGGCTTAAACCTAGACAACATAGTACCAATCGACCGGTCGGTACTTCGAAAAATTCTTCTCTGCACCAACTGCTTAAAACTTCCCTGGCACATGAGGAATCTCCAACCTCATGCTCAACTGCTTGCCCAGATTCTTCTCCACAATATCTATCCCAAGCCTCCACGCAAGGGATTAGTACCAAGAAAAATCTCTCTCCTTCTCTACGCAATTTTTTCTTCTACTCTGATAAACTGGTCCAATATTCTTTTCGACCTTTTTATTCGTTATAAAAAATTTCAGCCTCTTCTTTTCGGGTGTTTTATAACTCCCATTCTAAAATACTTCAAAGTACCCCTTCAAAACGAAGTTATCCTCTATCCCTCTTAGGTCCTCGATGCTACTTTCTTCAATCTCAAGTCCCTACACCTGCCCGACTCTGATGAAGAAGATCCAACATCCAACTTTGATTACTTCTCTGCACTGATGGATGTCCAGCGTTCTCAGGATCGCATACTTTGCCATCAAGCCTCGTTGCAGCACACTCTACAGACCCTCCAGCCGGATCAAGTCAACCGATCACCTCAATCCTCTCCACCTTCGGAATAAACTAATTTGTTTTTGGACTGTAATAAGTTATCTTTATTCGGTCTGTAATAAACTCTACATTATTTTTTGTCTGTAATAACTCTCTTACTCTGATCCCTTCCTTTTTGTCTGTGACAAAGGGGGAGAAACCC
This sequence comes from Nuphar pumila, assembly GCF_984573655.1. Lineage (NCBI taxonomy): Eukaryota > Viridiplantae > Streptophyta > Magnoliopsida > Nymphaeales > Nymphaeaceae > Nuphar > Nuphar pumila. The sequence goes on along the minus strand of NC_143258.1, from coordinate 26,786,452 downwards.
TGTCTGTCTCTATTATTGGAGAAATACTCTCTCTTTAAACATTTTTTTTAATATTTATGATATTATTATTTCTATGCATAATGTCTTTTTGACAAATGGAGCATATTTTGTCATCATCAAAAAGGGGGAGAATGTTGAGAAACTCTGTTTTGATGTCACATAATATGATACACTGTCTTATTTAATGTCATATGATATGATAATATGTCTTCTTGAAAAATGTTATATAATGACTGAATATGTTTTGCCATATATCTAACGAGTATTTGATGCAAGGATATCTCACTCAAAAAGGATGGAGACCTCTTGTTCAAGTACAACTATGATGCAATCATACTCCTTGAAGAAAAAGCTTGTTGAGCCATGCACTCCTAAAGACCTTCTAAAGAGATCGGCTTCCTCAAGTTGAAGATTTTTTTTCTTCTTTAGAGTCATTTGTAACAGAACCTTCAGAAGGATGCATATTGCATATTACATACTCACTCATAAAAGCTATTTCATAAAAGTATATGATAGTTTCAAAAAGCTCCTTTTTGAAAACAAATAATTGTACCTTCTTACAACCCTTTATGAAAAAGGTATTTTGACATGATTTCAAAATGTAATAATTGTACCTTATATCATATACAAGACAACATGAAAAGAAATGATTTCAAATATAGGAAAAAGACAAAACATAAAATCGGCTACACAAAGAAAACAAATATAATATGTTTTGAAAAGACTCTAGTTACCTTCTTTAAAGAAATGATTTCAAATATAGGAAAAAGACAAAACATGAAATCGACTACACAAAGAAAACAAATATAATATGTTTTGAAAAGACTCTAGTTACCTTCTTTAAGAAATGATTTCAAATATAGGAAAAAGACAAAACATGAAATCGGCTACACAAAAGAAACCAAATATAATTTGTTTTGAAAAAGACTCTAGTTACCTTTTTACAAACTCATAGAATGTCGACTTACTTAAAGTCATCATTCTCTTTGTATAGCATTAAATACATTCTGTAAAGAATCCTTGTTAAATATCCTTCTCAAGAATGTCGACTAACTTGTAGTCTTCATTCTCTCTGTAGACTTTGAAATACACAACATAAAGAAAACACTTGACATGACTATGTACAAATAAATATCTCAAAGCACTCAATGTACTTACACTCATTTAAAGTAAAGAAGTACCTATGTACCACAAATCATTAATTAGGATAAAGACAAAACCACATGACAACCTACAATCCAACGTTTAATGTACTATTGTAAGAAATAAACTTTTTACATAAAAATATGTATTACCTAAAATATTACAACGACTAGTGTACCCTATATTTTACTTTTATGGAAAAAAGACTTTCTCGAATTCCTCTAAAGATGTTTTTTGAAATGACATGACATTTCACATCTCAAAAAGGCTACGATTTCAAAAAGGCCAATGACTATTTTTTTAAGCTATAAAAACACACTAAAATGAACTATTCAAACAGAAGGGAATGGAATAGACAAGTGAGCTTACAACGAGAAAAATACTTATTCGATATTTGAAAGAGAGCCTAGAAAAAGAAAGAGAAAAAGTAAAAAATAACTCTTTGACAAAGAGTATCTTCTGAGTGACAAACAGAACATTCTGAGAATCCTTCATTCGTGCATTCATATCATCCTGAAGGTTCTATAGGAAGTATTGTAACTTTTTGTTATTCACTGTATTCCTTCTTTGTTGAAAAAAGTAGACCTCTGTGAAAGAGGGTGTTGCCCTTCTCTGTTGAGAGAAGAAGACCTCTGTGAAAGAGGGTGTTGTCCTTCTCTGTTGAGAGAAGAAGACCTCTGAGGAAGAGGGTGTTGTACTATTTATCCGGTGACTCGGATGTTATAGTGGAAATCTCAATTGGTTTGCTTGGGGACTGGATGTAGGTCAGGGTTTTGACCGAACCAGTATAAATCCTGTGTTTATTGTGTTGTGCCTTATTGCTTTATTTTTTATTATATCAACTTGCATCGTATTTCACTATTCACCCCCCTCTAGTGGAATTTCATCTACTTCTTTATGAAACCTATGGCGCATGGATATATTTGCTTGGTCGGGCTTGTATATTTGATTTCCCGAATCACATTGGCAATTGGATGGTTTTCCCTAAGTGTGAAGGGACTCGAGGCACTTGGTATGAATCGCAGTCTTGTGAGACTTATGTGACATTTAGAACTCCTTGGCGAGTTCGGGTGTGGGTGATGGCCCCACTTAGCGAGATGAGCTCGCTTATGGTTGTATTACGTGGTTTATGAACATTGGCATTGCTTATGAGTCACGCTTTACCGTGGCAAAATGCTTCTAACTGTCTCATCATAACGTGCAATGTTTTGCATTGTTGCTTAGCTAGTTCTTGCACTTATGACACGATGCACCTACTTGTACACTTGTAGTTGTACACAGTTCACGATGACACATCGGTTTGCATATCACTGATTTTGTGTTGATTACATTAGAATTTTATGTTCCTTGATGCATACCTTGCTAATGGATATGAAATGAATTGTCGTGGTTAGTTGTTCATGCTTTGCTTAATTGCATTAGCTCATGCTAGTATTCTTTTAGTTCCCCATGTGCTGTCATTTCACTACTTTATACTTGCTCATGCTGTAATTGCTCAATTCTTGTAAATAAGCATGCTATGTCTTGTATGAATAGCTCTAATTCGTTTCCACATATGGTATATCATGTTGGTTTGTCTCACCAGCTCGAAAGAGTAATGACCCCATTTTATGGTGATACAGGTGTTTTACTTAGGCATGTGATGGAGCTCGATGTGCTGCAGCGGACTCCAAACCCACACTTCTGAACCTCACTTGTTGGATCCTGGCAGTGGTCGTTTTGTATAAGGGAAAGATTTGTACATCTTGTTTAAATTATAAAACATGTATTTAATAAAAGTTTTTTCCTTATTGTTGTTTCACCCCTGCGGCCCCGCCCAGAGTTTTGCCGCTTGTTTTCCCTTTTTAGTTTCTTCCGCATTTGCGCACTTGTTTTCAAAAAAAAAAAAAAGTTTACCCAAAAATCCAAAGGATTGCAAAGGATTTTGCAAGTCGGGAAATTTGGGGGTGTCGCAGTGCAGGCCCGCTGCTTGCACCCAGTTGTAGCCCAACAACTGCACAAGGCTGCAGCAGGCCCAAACTGAAAGCGAGAAGGGCTAACGCCCATCTGAACAAAATGTGGGACAAGCCTTTGACAGGTCTGGACCCTATGCGGTCCAGACCATGTCAGGTCAGGGAGTTGCATAAGTCTCAAAAGACCGTAATCTCAAACATAAGTCTCAAGAAATCCCTACGTACTTAGGAAAATACATTCAATAGCCAACGTGATTTGTACATTCAAGTATCACGAACAACAACATGTGAGTATATTCATTTGTGCAACAACTTGTGTGCTAGGGTGAGTGGCAGTGCATGTACTTTTTCATGACTCTACATTACGTAACACGTTATGATATGTTTAATTAAATTGTGAAGTTCCCATAACGTGTGACAAGAGAAACACCAAAATTGTATTATTTCATCTTACAAGCACCATTAGTCCCTTGATTCTGCAAGGATCCTTATTTACTTAAAAACATTCGATAGGGTGTCATACACAGACGTTAAGTTGCCATACATACTTGCGAACCTCAAAATGCATAGAATGCTAATTCCAATGCATTTAGATATATATATATCGATCTCGTGCAATTAAATATAACAAGCACGACTAGGTAACTACGTTCATGTAATGTTTTATGCCATAGGTTTCGCAAAAACCTTATTTCCATAAAAAGGCATTCGATAGGGCATCAATTGTAAATATTATGCATTCTAGCAAAAGCATGCACATGCATGCATTTACATACCCGTGTTGAAGGGTTTGCATTAATCTCGCAATCATAAACATATTTTCTTTCGTAATTTCGCATTAGACAATGCGCACCCGTCGCGCAAAGCGTAACTAGTTAAAAACACGCAATGTACTCATTGGGATATTGGATCCCGCTTCATAAGCATGCATGCAGCCCATAGGCTGCAGCTCGGAGGCCCGCTAATGATGCTAAAAGTGCGGCAAAAGAAAGGACTTCCACCCTACTGGACTGCAGTTGCCAAAAACAGACTCGCTCCACATCTTGCCATACGAAGCCATGGGGCAATAAACACACGCAGCAGGCCCGGTTTGGGCAGTGCTGCAAAACCGAAAAGAGGACAGCGAGCTTATGCTGTCACGCGGTGCCAATGACCCTGCTTCAAGGGCCGGAACTCCCAGACAAGATGTGTCGGGTTCGGGGAAAAAGCCCGCGCACCCACACACCCGGTTGCAACAACAAGGGGAAAGGCCCAGGTCCGGACTGACTGGTCTAGACCCACATATGGGCTTCTCTAAAAGGGGCAGGGTCTGGACCAATGTCCAGATCCAAACTGTGGCACGACTGCCACCAAAGAAGGGGCACTTGCACACGGCCTGCACCCAGCCTTGGTTCAAAAAGTTGTAGCCAGGCTGCAGCAGCCCCGAGTAGCACCAGCTTGCTGGGCATAAGGGCGAAGAGCCCTTAACCGAACTCGGTTCGGTTGGGGCCTCTAACAGGTCTGGATCGTACCCAGTCCAGACCATGTTAGGCCAAAGCAAACACACCAGCCACCCGAATTGGGTGCTGGCACAAGGGCGCCAATACTGAAATGGAGTTAGAGAGAGACGTCCCATCAACTAAACGTGGGACAGGGTTTTGACAGGTCTGGACCTGTCGGTCCAGACCATGTCAGGTCATGCAGGGCTAAAACCGAAAGCCCAACACTACCGAAAATGGGCCTCGGCCCATGGGTGCTGCAGAGAGATGCCGAAAACCACAAAAGGGAAGAATCACCCAGGCCTACCCACTCGTGGTCGACCTAGGACAACACAAATGCTGGACTCGTCCAGCTAGCTGGACCGGTCCAGCCGAACAACAAAAGGGACCATAACGTCCCAGGCCGGACAAAATAAAAAGGCAGAAGGGGGCGATGGTGCTGGACCATCCTGGCTCAGCCCGCCTTCCCCAGTCCAGCAGCATCCGAACCCCAAAAGGGTCGACCCAGCTGGGTATGGCATGCTAGACAAAGGGGTCGGTCTAAGGCTTCCTAGCCAACCGAACAAGGCCTTGAAGTATGTTTGGCTGTCACGATTCAGCAACAAAAGAAAATAAGGAATGGCGTCAAACGTTGCAGCCACTAGCTTAACGAAGAGAAACACTCCCTAAGGCATGCTCATCCAAACTAGCAAATCTGAAGAAAAAAAACGCATGTAATGTGGCTTACGACAAATGCAAAAGCATGAATACATTTATTTCGTTCGAAATCCATGACCAAGTAAGTGAAGTGGAATCTTCACAAAAATGTAGCACATTCATAACCTAATCCACCAACATCTCCACGCATTTCATAAAATGCAAAAAATGGAGTTTGGTTTCATGTCTTACGAGGGAAAGAAAGAATATATGCTATTTAACCAAAACATGAAAACCGTGCAATTAGAAAGAGGTTAGAAATTTCACTCTGAGGCTTTAGGGAAGATGGAGATGGCGTGTGCTATGGTTGAGAACTCCACCCAACGTAGCTGAAACCCTTCTCTAACTCTCTCACACTCACTCACGTTTGGAGAAGAAGAAGAGAGGGAAGAGAGAGAGGCTCCACAAAAATTGCCCAAATGAAATGGCCTCTTTCTCTCTCATAAATCTTTAAATAGTTAGGTCAAGAACAAACGTGTGGCTGGGATTGAATGGGGTTAGATAGTTGGCTGGGGTGCTCCACGCCCCCCCATAGCCAATGCATGTTCCCCTTTTAAATCATTTCAAAAAAGATTTTGAAAATGCCATTGACTTGCCTTTATAAAAGCCTTTAAAATTTGTAGGATTTACATGGGCTGCCCCTTGGCTGCCGCCCTTATGCCCAACCGGTTTTCACTATTTGAAAAGGTTCAAAAACATTTCAAAAATACCATGGGGTGCCAGCCCCATGTTCCCCTTTTTAGAAAATCGCCCCTCATGATGGGCCCTAGGCTTCATCATGAGGTGTTTTATAAGAGCAATGGCCAATAGTGGCCTCCTTTTCAAAAGCCATGCACATTCTTTCAAAGATGCCACCTAGCTGGTCAACCCTTGACCAGCTGGTCAACCATGTCTAAAATTATCCCCTAGAGGGACGCCCAATGGGTTTGGGTCCTCTAGTCGATCCGGATCCAAAATCCAAAAATCGCCAATGCCTTATGTTTTAAAACAATGCTTAATTAATGCTTTAAAATATTAAATTAATTGCAATAAATCATTTATTTCTTTTCAAAACCTTCATTAATATGGAATTCTCGATGCCTCTTAAGAAAATTGCCTTTCGTTTGCAAGAATTAAGCGTATTACGATTTGTGTCCAATCATTAAGCAAAACTCGTAATTCACATGCACTGACGAGGTTTTTACGTCGTATAGCTCCCAAATTCGGGGAGAAACTATAAAAATATATTATAAATTAACCCTTAAAATTTCAAAGATTAATTCGTCCAGAATTAGGAAATTTTACTTACACAGTGTATTTACGCGATTTTCGGGTCGCGCGTGCAAAGCTAAATCACAAGGCATAGTCAATTTATACTTAATTATGCGATATAACCTTTTAAATATATGAAAGCATACATATCAACACTAAGTAAGCAGTAAATTTTTCAGAAAATTTTGCGGGTGTTACACGGTCTATAGCTTCCCCGATTACCACACTAGAACTTGAATAACAGACGTTGGATGCATGTCTCACAGAATGCAAGGTTCCTTCGCGTACCCGAAGGAGTAATCAGAAGAACTTAAAGACTAACCAATCAGCTGACTTACTGTAGTTGCTACTTTACTTGTTCAGTGGTTTTTACCTCTGTTACTGTACTTGTTCTATTGTTATTTTAGTTGCTCAGTTGTTACTTTAGTTACTTACTTGTTTCAACACTTGTTACAGTTCACAGTACTTTGGTTTATTATGTTCTGTGATGCATACCTTTATATAAATGTAATGAATTGTGCAAATGGTCTGTTTGGTTGATTTCTCACCAGCTCGAAAGAGTATTGACCCCATTTTATGGGGATATAGGTATTTGCTTAGGCGTGTGATGGAGTTCGATGTGCGGCAGCAGACGTGAACCCACACTTGATCTTGGCAGTTATTGTTTGTAAAGGGATTGGTTGTACTGAATCGTAAAATGTATTTAATAAAAGTTGTTTCACTTCACTGTTGTTTCACTCCTGCGACTCGCCCCAGGGTTCGCCGCTTGTTTTCCTTTTCAGTACTTTCACATTTGTGCAATGGTTTTCCAAAAAAAAAAGGGGGTTTACCCAAAAATCCAAAGAATTTCAAAGGATTTTACAAGTCGGGAATTCTGGGGGGGGTCACACAGCCTCCAAGGGAAACGGCTACTCCTCCTAATGACATGACATATTACTATTTTAAAGTTTTTTTTTAAAATTCTTCTTTTTAATGATTTGGGTAGGGCCAATCGTGGCCCTCCCTTTATGAACTATCAAAGTCTCTTACATCAATGCCACTAACCCAGCTGGTCAACGTGACCAGCTGGTTCCATGGTCTTGGTCGTCCCAAGGTTCTCCAAAGTGGATGAATAAGGCCCTGGTCGACCTTGACCAAAGAAAGAATAAATAGTTTATTTTATCGATTTTCATCTTTAATTAAATTCTAATTATTTTTCTATGATGTGCAATAATTTTATTTTATAATATCACTGTAAATGACATTACACAACTACTCAAGCAAAGAAATCTTCGTTTTGAGTGAAATTGGTCTCGTTTAGGCCCTCGCTAAATTTCTAAGCAATCTCCCGTAATTCACATGCACTGACGAGTTTTTTTCGTTGTTCGGACCTCAAATTTGGGGTAAATCACCATAACCCTATTCTAAACCTACCCTAAAAATTTGGAGGTTAATTCAGTCTAGATTTCTCTCAATTGCCTTCTTACATAAAATTACGCGATTTGACCCATATCCCAATGTAGGCTAAATTTCAAAAATTGCCAAATTAATAAAATTTCATCGATCTCCACACAATTACGTAATATTACATCAAAATAAATCTTGGATCTTACACATATAATGAATTTGTACAATCATGGTCAAAAGCTTTTTAATTTTTTCTGGTAGTAAGATGTTGATTCGATCATGGTAAAAAGTTTGATAACTTTTACTGGTGGTTACACAAATTCTTCCAATAAAAGGGCTATAAAAGGTTTTCTCCATCTGAAGCATGTTATTCCTTTTGAGAATTAGTTTTAGGAATTTTCTCCATATGAAACCTTTGTTGGGTCAAATCCACCCTAGAGACTAAAACAATTGGTACATGTATTCTGTAATAAATAGAAAAGACAGAGAAACAGAAAACGCATGTACCTGATGTCCCTTCCATTTCTCGATGATGAAACTCGAACGTCTGAATGAAGCGGGAGAGCCTTCTCCTCTAGTTTCTTCTCTGCCTTAGGTGAGTCACAACACATGATGAGAAGAATAGAGCAGGGACCCTAACCGTATGTAAAAATCTCTGATTACCGATTCTGGAAAACCTTTAGAGAATCAGATGAACTGCCCTCAACCATGCAAGTTCATTTATAAGATTTTCCCATAACTGATTAACAGTTACAGATAAGCCCATGACTAAATGGGACTTATCCATATTTCAAATTGCCGCATACTTGACGTCCATAACTGTTAGTTAGGAAAAATGGATCTGGATCCAAATGGATCCTATCCAGATCCAAAATACTAACAATCTCCCACTTGGACAAGAATATGTTATTCCCAAGTGACTTGAACTACAACTTGAATAGATTGGCCTTAATTCTATTTGGGTCTAATTTATATTTCTCAACAAAAAGTCTATACACATAGAGAACTTTCATGCAATATAAATAAAAGAATCAACCTATATTATAATATGTGATCACATGTACAAAAATGTGTATCTAACTACAACGAAATGGATAAACCCATCCTCTTTATATGTTCAACATATAATCCCAAAGTCAAACCCTTAGTAAGAGGATTTGCAACCATTTCTTTGGTACCAATAATGTTAATACACACATGTTGATTCTCAGTCCTTTTCCTGACAACAAAGTACCTTAATTCCATATGCTTGCATGATGTAGTACTCCAGTTGTTGTTAGAAAAGGACACAGTGGCTTCATTGTCACAATATACCCTAAGTAGTCTCCCAATGGATTCAACCACTTTGAGTCCAGATATGAAGTTTTGCAACCAGATGGCCTGTGACGTCGTCCCAAATAGTGCAATGAATATAGACTCCATGGTGTGTGCAGTAGTAGTGGACTGCTTCCCACTCCTCCAAGAAATGGCACCACTAGCAAGAAGGAAGATATATTCTGTTGTAGACTTTCTACTATGAGGACATCCTCCTAGATCAGCATTCGAATATCCAATCACTTTAAGGTGCCTTGATCTCCTGTAGGTCAACATATAATATCTTGTCCCTTACAAACACCGCATGACCTTCTTTTCAGCTGTCCAGTGGGTATGACCTGGACTCGACTGAAATCTGCTAAGAACCCCAACTGCATAGGATATGTCAGGTCGGGTGCAGGTCTGCGCATATTGCAAGCTACCAACAACTGAAGCATATGGTATTTGGTTCATGAGTGCCTTGTCTTCTTTAGTTTGAGGACAATCCTTGAAGCTCATTTTATCCCCTTTAAGTATGAGTGTCGTAGTAGGAGAACAATTCTTTATCCTATACTTTTTGAGAATTTTATTTATATAGGTTCTTTGAGATAGGCCTAAAACACCTTTTGCTCTCTCTCGACAGATCTCTATGCCGAGAACAAAAGCAGCCTCTCCCATGTTCTTCATCTCAAAATGAAGAAAAATAAAATCCTTGGTTTATGAGGGAATGACCTTATCGTTTGTTGCAAGTAATATGTCATCTACATATAATACCATGATTATGAACTTACTCCCACTTGTCTTAAGCAACACACATCAGTCAACGATGTTTTTTGTAAATTTAAAAGTCAGAATAACTTTGGTAAATTTAATGTACCATTCGCAGGAGGCCTGTTTAAGTCCATATAATGACTTATTTAACTTGCAAACCAAATGTTCAGACTCACCTTTACAGAAACCTTAAGGTTGATCTATATAGACTTCCTCATCAAGTTCACCATTTAGGAAAGTCATTTTTATATCCATTTAGTATAGCTCTAAATCTAAATGAGCAACTAGTGCAAGTACAATCTATATTGACTCTTTAGTTGAGACATATGAATATGTCTCACTATAGTCAATGCACTCCATTTGAGTAAAACCCTTGCTTTATACTTATCAACATTGCCTTTGGAGTACCTTTTTGGTCCTAAAGACCCATTTACACCCAACGGGTTTAACTCCCTTAGGTAATGTAACAAGGTCCCACACTCTGTTTTTGGTCATAGAGTCTAGCTCTTCTTTCATAGCCTCAATCCAAAGAGAGGACTGCTTACTTTCAACAGCTTCCATAAATGTCGTGGGATCATCATCTATGAGATTTATGGGCTCCTGTAAATACACCACGTAATCTGAATGAATAGCAGATCTTCTAACTCTAGTGGATCTCTATACAAGTGGAGGTTCTTGATCCTCTTGTATGTCTTCTTCAGTATTATCCACTAATGGTTTTTCTGTAGTGGGTGCATCACATGTGGGTTCAACACTTGGTTGAAAAATGATAGGCAATCTATCATCAATCTCAGGGGTATTATTCTTATCCCGAGATTCCTCAAAATTGAGGTTTTGTAATGCATCTTTCCTAAATGAACTATTTTCTAGAAATCTTGCCTTATTCGTTTCTACTATATGTGGTGTATGAGACGGACAATAAAACATGTAACCCTTTGACCTTTCTGGATAATTAATGAAGAAACCACTGGTTATCCTAGGGTCAAAAGCCTTTATGTGTGGGTTATAAAGTTTAGCCTCTGCAGGACAACCCCATATGTGCATGTAAGAAAAGGTAGGCTTTCTACTTGTACATAACTCATAAAGAATTTTTAGAACGGTTTTTGTAGGAACCTTGTTCAAAATATGCACAATTGTTCTTAGGGCTTCACCCCACAAGGTTACAGGTAATGTTGAACAATTTAACATTGCTCGGACTATTTCTTTAAGTGTTCGATTTCGCCTTTCGACAACACCATTCTGATATGCACTACCGGGCATGATGTATTGAGGGACAATTCCCTCTTCCTTCAGAAATCCAGCTAATGGCCCTTCTTGTTGTCCCATATCAATAAATCACTCATGGTATTCTCTACTTCTATCGGAACTAACAATTTTGATTATTCTCCCTGTTTGTTTTTCTATCTTTTTCTTGAAGTCCTTAAAAACTTGTTTGACCTTAGATTTTTCAAATAGGAGGTACAAATACATAAATCAGAAATAATCTTCAATAAAGATGACAAAATACTTTTGGCCAATAAAACACGGAGCAACGGTCCACATACATTGGTATGAATGATTTCCAATAATTTATCACTTCTTTTGACATTTTTCTTATATGTGTTTGCCTGCTTAGCCTTGATGCAGTCCAAACACGTTTCATTATCTGTGAAGTCTAAGGATTCCAAGATCCCTTCTTTCACAAGCCGTTGGACTCTTTCTTTCGAGATGTGTCCTAAACAACGATGCCAGAGAAGATAGGATTGATCATTTATCAGGTTACACATATTGTCAATTACTTGATTAGTATTATGAGTTTTCTGGATATGGACTTGGGTTTCCAAATGATACAATCCATCACACAATAATACAAAACCAATCAAGACATTATCTTTATTGATATATAATTTGGATTATTCAAACTTCATAAAATATCCAAATTTATCAAGTCTTGATATAGAAATAAGGTTTCTGCTATAGGATGGAACATAAAATGTATCTACCAAATCCAAAATGAAATTACTATCTAATACTATTCTGCAGGTCCCAACAACCTTCACCTTAGACCTCATCTTATTTCTGAAAAAGATGTTGCTTTCATGACTTGTTGGTTCCCTCTGGTTTAGAAATGCCTGCAAAGAATTGGCAATATGCACAGTAGCACCTGAGTCAATCCACCAACTATTAATTGGAACATCAATCAAATTACATTCATGAGAAACAAATGACAAGTTACCTTTCTTGCTCAACCAGAGTTGGTACTTTACGCACTCCGCCTTTTTATGTTCATTCTTGTTGCAAACTGCAGGAACATCAGACTTAACAGGTGCTTGGTTGGGTAGGGAGGCTCACTTTTTCTTGGGCTTCTTCTTAAAAGATTTCTTTTTTGGTCCACTCTTCTGCTGAACCTTATGAGAAGCCATATGTGCACTATGCACCTTCTCACCTTTCAACCTCTCCTCTTCCTCAACAGACTTGGACAGTAGATCATTAAAAGTTCACTCATCATTATGTGTGTTGTAGAAGATTTTAAAGGGACCGTACTCAGTTGGCAATGATGCCATAACGAGGTGGACAATGAAGGAGTCTGAGATAGTCAGCTTCATGTCATTAAGCTGCGTGGCTATGTTTCTCATCTCTAGTATGTGTTGCCGGATGTTTCTTCCATTCATTTATGTCATAGATGTTAACTTAGACATAAAGGTACTAGTCCCAGCCTTATTGAAACTTACGAATTGTGCTTCTATAGCAGCCAGAAAATCCTTTACAGACTTACATGTGGGAATGGCATTCCTTATGTTCTTATCCACCCTAGACTGCAGCAAAAGCAGACTGAGGCAATTAGAACACTCTCACTTTTCTAAATTGGATTTCTGTTCTGGAGTACTAGTAGGTGTTAGTTCAGGAGGTTCTTCCTTCCTGAGGGCTAGGTCTAAATCCATGTACCCTAAAGTAAATAAGATTGTTTCTCTCCATTCTGAGAAGTTAGAACCATCAAGAAAAATGATACTAGATGAGCCAAAAACGGTATTAGGCACTACATAGACAAAAGATAATATTATTACACGTAATCAGACATGTAAATGAAAAGATAAATACATGAATAAGGCCCTTAGTTATTTACTCTTTTCTAGGCAAGTGCCAGGGGTCTTTATGGTCCCACTTTGGTGGGTACTCATAATACGTAAATGCACTCTGCCTCTCACTATTCGATAAAACTAAGGGAACATGTACTCAGAGACAATCGACATGGTACCTTTGGTACTACACATCTCAAGTGTTGGGAGACACTTCGTTCATTTTATCCTACTTGCCTCTGAACATAATAATACCATCTTTGGATGGCATATTATTTCTATGAGGCCAGTACAATCTCAATGCTAAAAATTTTTAACTACATATTTGCAAAAATATACATCAGTTCACTTTGGTGAAAACAGATACATACAAATGCAAATTTCATGTTAATACCTATATCAACATTGATGTGAACGCTTAAACAATCATGCATACTAAAAATAATACTACACATATCTTTATGCATTCAAAAAATGTGTATACATATGCATGAAATAGGCATAACATCAATAGAAGCATGTATATAATCATTAAACCAACTCTAAAACCTAATGAATCAGTAATAAAAATAAATATGCTTTAAAATGCCTCATAAATATGACACGCATGCTGTAAAACATGTATGTCATCCCTAGAACCCAAGAACCAGTCCAAAAACATGATGAACAGTCCCAAAAATAAATGTATCTTTCGAAACTTGATAAACCATAAAAGAAACACCCTCAGAACAGTCTCAAAACGAAAAACAAGTTATGCCAAGTGAACAAACCGACTCTAAAACCCTAGGAACAAGTTTAAATTTACTTAAACCCGGACCCAGAATGCCTCGTATCGGTCTTAGAAGCCATATGGACCGATACAGTTTGTTCAGGGTCGTTCTATCTATTCCAGAACAGACCGTTCTGTTAAGACAGAAACATATGTGTTCTAGGACAGTTGTTCTGAACCTTCTATCCACTCCAGAACACCATGTTCTAGGACAGTCGCACAGGGTGTCCGAGATAGATGTTATTGATGTCTGGAACGTACTGTGCATTCCAGAAAAAACTTGTCCAAGACAGACGTACCCGGTATATTTGGACTTCGGGTCTATGGATCCCGAAACGAACTAACTCGGGTCTAGATCCGGACCCGTTACTATAGCATCGCCTTATATATCATATTCGGGTTGAAATAGTTATTTCGGATAGAGTTCAGACTCCATCCGATTATAGCTTTCAAATCCGGGGAAAATCGGGTATTCTGGATCGGGTCCAGACCCGATCCGGTTTCCTGAGCATATAAACATCGTTACAATGTTTACGAAAAAACCTAGCCGCCTCCAAGTCTCTTCTCTCTCTGTTTCGAAGCATCAGACGATGCGACCGCTGGCTCCAGAAAAAAGACGTCGACGCCTCGACATAACAGATGGTGGCGCATCCGGCGGAACCTGATGCGAAGCCTGCCGATATCTTCCATGCAAGAGGCTTCTAGAGAAGTGGAAAACATGAGAACAAAGAAGAAACTGCCGACCAGAGGTTTCGTCGGGCTGCGATGAGCTTATCCAGCCAGCCATGACCTCCTTCTGTCATCCGACGGTAACCCAACCCCAATCCCTTTCCGCCATCCGACGCGGTGCAGACTGTAGGTCCAGCCAGAGTCGTTCTCCTTCCCAGCTCCGGTCACCACACAGTGACAGAGGCACAAGTCTGTAAAAAACTAGGAAAATGTCCTCTATAAGCATATTTCTTTTTACAAAGGGTTTTTTCGGTGAAATGGTCAGCGGTCAGAGTCGGCTGTGATTTCTGGGAGGGTTTGGGTTTAACCCAAAACATGTTCCCCGTCTTTTCTTTTGGAAACCCCCTTGAAACTCGAATGGGATTTTTGCCGGTGACTGGCACAAAAAAGAATCCAAAAAATCATAGTGACACGACACGAGCCGTGTCGGCCATAGGGGATTTACCCAGAACTTATACGAGTGTGGATCCAATCCATGAACCAGTTTGGTTCAGAACCTTGACCCGATTCGGTTTACTACCTGATCTGAAATGGGTCTGGTTCGATACAATTGTAAGAACAGAATCGATCTGTCTTGGCTAGCAAAGCAGCCTATTTTCCCATCCTTGTTTATCCTTATACAGAGATGGAGGAGCAGACCGCAGAGGTCTATAAAACCTCCCGCTCTGATACCAATTGTTGGGTCAAATCGACCCTAGAGACTAAAACAATTGGTACATGCATTCTGTACTAAAACAGAAAATACAGAGAAACAAAAAATGCATGTACCTGATGTCCATGCCATTTCTCGATGATGAAACTCGAACGTCTGAATGAAGCGGGAGAGCCTTCTCCTCTAGTTTCTTCTTTGCCTTAGGTGAGTCACAACACAAGATGAGAAGAATAGAGCAGGAACCCTAACCGTATGTAAAAATCTCTTATTACCGATTCTGGAAAACCTTTAGAGAATCGGATAAACTGCCCTCAACCATGAAAGTTCATTTATAAGATTTTCCTGTAACTGATTAACAATTACAGATCAGCCCATGACTAAATGGGACTTATCCCTATTTCAAATCGCCGCATATTTGACATTCATAATTGTTAGTTTGGAAAAATAGATCTGGATCCAAATGAATCCTATCCAGATCTAAAATACTAACAATCTCCCACTTGGACAAGAATATGCTATTCCCAAATGATTTGAATTACAACTTGAATAGATTGGCCTTAATTCTATTCGGGTCCAATTTATATTTCTCAACAAAAAGTCTATACATATGGAGAACTTTCATACAATATAAATAAAAGAATCAACCTTTATTAGAATATGTGATCACATGTACAAAAATGTGTATCTGACTATAACAAAATGGATAAACCCATCCTCTTTATATGTTCAGCATATAATCCCAAAGCCAAACCCTTAGTAAGAGGATCTGCAACCATTTCTTTGGTACCAATATTGTCAATACATACATGTTGATTCTCAGTCCTTTCCTTGACAACAAAGTACTTTAATTCCAAATGCTTGCATGATGTAGTATTCCTTTGTTGTTAGAAAAGGACACAGCGGCTTCATTGTCACAATATACCCTAAGTGGTCTCTCAATGGATTCAATCACTTTGAGTCCAGATATGAAGTTCCGCAACCAGATGGTCTGCGATGTCATCTCAAATAGTGCAATGAATTCAGACTCCATGGTGTGTGCAACAGTAGTGGACTGCTTCCCACTCCTCCAAGAAATGGCACCACCAGCAAGAAGGAAGATATATCCTGTTATAGATTTTCTACTATCAGAACATCCTCCTATATCAGCATCCGAATATCCAACCACTTCAAGGTGCCCTAATCTCTTGTAGGTCAACATATAATCTTTTGTCCCTTGCAAATACCGCATGACCTTCTTTGCAGTTGTCCAGTGGGTATGACCTGGATTCGACTGAAGTCTGCCAAGAACCCCAACTGCATAGGATATGTCAAGTCGGGTGCAGGTTTGCGCATATTGCAAGCTACCAACAACTGAAGCATATGGTATTTTGTTCATGAGTGCCTTGTCTTCTTCAGTTTGAGGACAATCCTTGAGGCTCATTTTATCCCCTTTAAGTATGGGTGTCGTAGTCGGAGAACAATTCTCCATCCTATACTTTTTGAGAATTTTATTTATATGGGTTCTTTGAGAGAGGCCTAAAACACCTTTTGCTCTATCTCAACAGATCTCTATGCCGAGAACAAAAGCAACCTCTCCCATGTTCTTCATCTTAAAATGAAGGAAAATAAACCCCTTGGTTTATGTGTGCATGACCTTATCGTTTATTGCAAGTAATATGTCATCTACATATAATACCATGGTTATGAACTTACTCCCACTTGTCTTGAGTAACACACATAGATCAACGATATTTTTTGTAAATTTAATGTACCATTGGCGGGAGGCCTGTTTAAGTCAATATAATGACTTATTTAACTTGCAAATCAAACGTTCATACTCACATTTAGAGAAACCTTGAGGTTGATCTATATACACTTCCTCATCAAGTTCACCATTTAGGAAAGTTGTTTTTATATCCATCTAGTGTAGCTCTAAATCTAAATGAGCAACTAGGGCAAGTACAGTCTGTATTGACTCTTTAGTTGAGACAGATAAATATGTATCACTATAGTCAATGCCCTTCATTTGAGTAAAACCTTTTGCAACAAGCCTTGCTTTATACTTATCAACATTACCTTTCAAGTTCTTTTTTTGGTCTTAATGACCCATTGACACCCAACAGGTTTGCCTCTCTTAGGTAATGTAACAAGGTCCCACACTCTGTTTTTGGCCATAGAGTTTAGCTCTTCTTTCATAGCCTCAATCCAAAGTGAGGATTGCTTACTTTCAACAACTTCGATAAATGTCGTGGGATCATCATCTATGAGATTTATGGGCTACTGTAAATACACCACGTAATCCAGATGAATAGCAGATCTTCTAACTCTAGTGGATCTCCATACAGATGGAGGTCCTTGATCCTCCTGTATGTCTTCTCCAGTATTATCCACTAATCGTTCTTTTGTAGTGGGTGCATCACATGTGGGTTCAACACTTGGTTGAAAAATGATAGGCAATCTATTATCTATCTCAAGAGTATTATCCTTATCCCGAGATTCCTTAAAATTGAGGTTTTGTAATGCATCTTTCCCTACAGAACTATTTTTTAGAAATCTTGACTTATTCGTTTCTACTATATGTGGTGTATGGGACGGACAATAAAACATGTAACCCTTTGACCTATTTGGATAACCAATGAAGAAACCACTGGTTATCCTAGGGTCAAAAGCCTTTATGTGTGGGTTATAAAGTTTATCCTCTGCAGAACAACCCCATATGTGCATGTAAGAAAGGGTAGGCTTTCTACTTGTCCATAAATCATAAGGAATTTTTGGAACGATTTTTGTAGGAACCTTGTTCAAAATATGCACAGTTGTTCTTAGGGCTTCACCCCACAAGGTTACAGGTAATGTTGAACAATTTAACATTATTCAGACTATTTCTTTAAGTGTTCGATTTGTCTTTCGGCAACACCATTCTGATATGCACTATCGGGCATGATGTGATGAGGGACAATTCCCTCTTCCTTCAGAAATCCAGCTAATGGTCCTTCTTGTTGTTCCATATCAATAAATCACCCATGGTATTCTCTACCTCTATCGGATCTAACAATTTTGATTATTCTCCTTGTTTGTTTTTCTATCTTTTTCTTGAAGTCCTTAAAAACTTGATTGACCTCTGATTTTTCAAATAGGAGGTACAAATACATAAATCAGAACTAATCCTCAATAAAGATGACAAAATACTTTTGGCCCATAAAACATGGAGCAAACGGTCCACATATATTGGTAAGAATGATTTCCAATAATTTATCACTTCTTTTGGCATTTTTCTTATATGTGTTTGTCTGCTTAGCCTTGATGCAGTCCAAACACGTTTCATTATCTCTGAAGTCTAAGGATTCCAAGATCCCTTCTTTCACAAGCCATTGGACTCTCGCTTTCTAGATGTGCCCTAAACGACGATGCTAGAGAAGATAGGATTGATCATTTATCATGTTACACTTATTGCCTATTACTTGATTAGTATTATGAGTTTTCAGGAAATGGATTTGGGTTTCAAAATGATACAATCAATTACACAATAGTACAGAACCAATCAAGACATTATCTTTATTGATATATAATTTGGATTGTTCAAACTTTATAAAATATCCAAATTTATCAAATCTTGATACAAAAATAAGGTTCTTGCTATAGGATGGAACATAAAAAGTATCTACCAAATCCAAAATGAAACCACTATCTAATACTATTCTGCAGCTTCCAACAGCCTTCACCTTAGACCACATCTTATTTCTGAAAAAGATGTTGCTTTCATGACTTGTTGGTTCCCTTTGGTTTAGAAATGCTTGCAGAGAATCGGCAATGTGCACAGTGGCACCTGAGTCAATCCACCAACTATTAATTGGAACATCAATCAAATTACATTCATGAAAAACACATGACAAGTTACCTTTCTTGCTCAACCAGAGCTGGTACTTTACGCACTCTGCCTTTTATGTTCATTCTTTTTGTAAAAGAAACACTTCACTGCAGTGACATCTGACTTAGCAGGTGCTTGGTTGGGCTGGCAGGCTGACTTTTTCTTGGGCTTGTTCTTAAAAGATTTCTTTTTTGGTCCACTCTTCTGTTGAACCTTGTGAGAAGTCATATGTGCACTATGCACCTTCTCACCCTTCAACCTCTCCTCTTTATCAACACACTTGGACAGAAGATCATTAAAAGTTCATTCATCATTATGTGTGTTGTAGAAGATTTTAAAGGGATCGTACTAAGCTGGCAATGATGCCATAATGAGGTAGACAATGAAGGAGTCTGAGATAGTCAGCTTCATGTCATTAAGTTGTGTGGCTATGTTTCTCATCTCTAGTATGTGTTGCCGGATGTTTCCTCCATTCTTGTATCTCATAGATGTTAACTTAGTCATAAAGGTACTAGTCCTAGCCTTGTTGAAACTTACGAATTATGCCTCTATAGCAGCCAGAAAATCCTTTACAGGCTTACATGTGGGAATGGCATTCCTTATGTTCTTAGCCACCCTAGGCTGCAGAAAAAGCAGACTGAGGCGATTAGAACATTCTCACTTTTCTAAATTGGATTTCTGTTCTGGAGTACTAGTAGGTCTTAGTTCAGGAGGTTCTTCCTTCCTGAGGGCTAGGTCTAAATCCATGTACCCTAAAGTAAATAAGATTGTTTCTTTCCATTCTAAGAAGTTAGAACCATCAAGAAAAATGATACTAGATGAGCCAAAAACGGTATTAGGCGCTACATAGACAAAAGACAATATTATTGCATGTAATGAGACATGTAAATGAAAAGATAAATACATGAATAAGGCTCTTAGTTATTTACTCATTTCTAGGCAAGTGTCAAGGGTCTTTATGGTCCCACTTTGGTGGGTACTCATAATACGCAAATGCACTCCGCCTCTCACTATTCGATAAAACTAAGGGAACATGTACTCAAAGACAATCGACATGGTACCTTTGGTACTACACATCTCAAGTATTGGGAGACACTTCGTTCATTTTATCCTACTTGCCTCTGAACATAATAATACCATCTTTGGATGGCATATTATTTCTATGAGGCCAATACAATCTCAATGCTAAAAAATTTTAACTAGACATTTGCAAAAATATACATAAGTTCACTTTGGTGAAAATAGATACATACAAATGCAAATTTCATGTTAATCCCTATATCAACATTGATGTGAACGCTTAAACAATCATTCATACTAAAAATAATACTACACATATCTTTATGCATTCAAAAAATGTGTACACATATGCATGAAATAGGCATAACATCAATAGAAGGATATATATAGGCATTAAAACCAACTCTAAAACATAATGAATCAGTAATAAAAATAAATATGCTTTAAAATGCCTCATAAATAAGATATGCATGCTGTAAAACATGTATGTCTGCCCTAGAACCCAAGAACCAATCCTAAAACATGATAAATAGTCCCAGAAATAGATGTATCAGTTCAAAACTTAATAAACCATAAAAGAAACACCATCAGAACAGTCTCAAAATGAAAAACAAGTTATGCCAAGTGAAAGAACCAACTCCTAAACCCCAGGAACCGATTTAAATTCACTTAAACCCGGTTACAGAATGCCCCGTATTTGTCTCAGAATCCATATGGACCGATACAGTTCGTTCATGGTTGTTCTGTCTGTTACAGAATAGTCCATTCTGTTCTGAATGTTCTGTCCATTCCAGAACACCATGTTCCAGGACAGTCGCACAGGGTATCCTGGACAGATGTTCCCGATGTCCAGAACGTATTGTTTGTTCCAGAAAAAACAAGTCCAGGACAGTCGTACACAATATATTTGGACTTCGGGTCTATGGATCCCGAAATGAACTGACCCGGGTCTAGACCCGAACCGTTACTGTAGCACCACCTTATATATCGGATTCGGGTTGAAACAATTATTCTTGATCGGGTCCAGACCCGATCCGGTTTCTTGAGTATATAAACATCGTTACGATGTTTATGAAAAACCCTAGTCGCCTCTAAGTCTCTTCTCTCTCTATTTCAAAGCATCCAACGATGAGACCGGTGGCTCCAGCGACAAAGATGGAGACGCCCCAACAGAACAGATGGCGGCACATCCGGAGGAACCTGATGCAAAGCTTGCCGACATCTTCCCTACTAGAGGCTTATGAAGAAATGGAAAATAGGAGAAAGAAGAAGAAATTGTCGACCAGAGGTTTCGTCGGGCTCCGACGAGCTTATCCAGCCAGCCCCGACACCCTTCTTTCATCCGACGGCGACCTAGCCCCAATCCCTTTCCGCCATTCAACGTGGTGCGAATTATAGGTCCAGCCAGAACCGTCCTCCTTCCCAGCTTCGGTCACCACACAGTGACAGAGGCGAAAATCAGTGAAAAATAAGGAAAATACCCTCTATAAGCATATTTTTTTTACACAGGGTTTTTTCGGCGAAATGGTCAGCAGTCAAAGCCATCCGCGATTTCTGGGAGGGTTTGGGTTCAACCCAAAACCTATTCTTTGTCTTTTCCGATGAAAACCCCCTTGAAACCCGAATGGGATTTTCGCCGGCGATCGGCGCGAAAAAGAATCCAAAAAATCATAGTGACTCGACACGAGCCCTATCGATCACAAGGGATTCACCTGGATCTGATACGGGTCTGGATCCAATCCATGAACCGGTCTGGTTTAGAACCTTGACCCGATTTGGTTTACTATTTGATCAAAAACGGGTTTGGTCTGATACAATTGCAAGAATCGGATTGGAAAATGTATCGAACTGGTTCAGATTCCATAACCCCGATTCAGTTTGACTGAACCAAAAACTGATTATGTTTCAAGAACATAATCAATCTGTCTGGGCTAGCAAAGTAGCCTATTTCCCCATCTCTTTTTATCCTTATATAGAGATGGAGGAGCAGATCGCAGAGGTCTAGAAAACCTCCCGCTCTGATACCAATTGTTGGGTCAAATCGACCCTAGAGACTAAAACAATTGGTACATGCATTCTGTACTAAAACAGAAAATACAGAGAAACAAAAAATGCATGTACCTGATGTCCTTGCCATTTCTCGATGATGAAACTCGAACGTCTGAATAAAGCGGGAGAGCCTTCTCCTCTAGTTTCTTCTTTGCCTTAGGGGAGTCAGAGCACAAGATGAGAAGAATAGAGCAGGGACCCTAACCGTACGTAAAAATCTCTGATTATCGATTCTGGAAAACCTTTAGAGAATCGGATAAACTGCCCTCAACCATACTTGAGACAAGAGGCGTATGACCTTGTGTACGGTCATCTGGATCGATGTGTATCCTTGCTCTCTAAAGTAATGTTGGACTTGATAAATTGAATTTTTAATGCTTATACCCAAAATTTATGGCTATAGACCCATGATTGAGAAATTAAGTTTGCGTAATTAGAACACTAAAAGTCACTTAATAAAATAAATCATCGCGGAATTGTTCCCAAGAAGAGAGTCCTGTGAGGTTTTACATATTCAAGATCAGATCGTCTAGCCAGAGTGAGTCTGTGAGGGTATACAGCTTCGTGCGAGTGTATATGTTCCAAAATCAATAGCTTGACTAGTATGATTTTGTGAGGGTGTACTGATCCAATATCAGGTAAGTCTGACGAGGGTGAACCTGTGAGGAGGTACGTTTCCAATACCAGGTAGTCTGACAGGGGACTTATTCCAATATGGTTAATCTTTAGAAGAATGATCTGTGTGTATGAAATAGTTACACAAGATGACTATGATGATAGCCGGTTGGAAGAACATTTATTCAACAAACTGCCATGGTTGTAGTGTAATTTAAACTGAGATATGAGAAGCATACCTCATCGATCATGAATTATGATATGAGGTTATGATTGGAATAAATACGATGTTGAACTAAGTAAATAACATTATGAATCTAACATATGGGAGAAATATCCCGAGTTACGCACTTAGTACTCTTAACTGGATTTTGCGGACGAAATTCCTTTAAGGAGGTAATGATGTAAGACCCACAAATTTTCAGTTCTAACTCTGAATAAATTCTTGAGGCATTTTTCCAGTGAAAAATAGTGTTTTTACCGTAAAGTGAATCGAATCGATTCCTGCAATCCAAATATACTTAGGATATTTGTATCTTCACGAATATATGCTCAAGCACTCTGAAAGCCATAACTTCCTACCTGAATGAAATCAAGAGATTCGTACGAGCCAACTTTCTTAGTTACGTCAATACAAAGATAATGGCCTACTCAGAATTTTTTGAAAAAATTTGTCGAAAACTCGACTTTTTTGCGGGACCCGCGAAAATATTGGTGGGACCCACAGAAATATTTCTCAGAAAATATTCTAGAATATTCCAGAGCCTTCCAGAGCCTTCAAGCACCTTCCAGAGAATATTCTATAGAATATTCCTTTTGGATAAGATTAAATAGTCAGATGGATAAGATCAATGACTCATCTGGATAAGATCAATGACTCATCTGGATAAGATCAGTGACTCGTCTGGATAAGATCAAAGGGAATTTTTGAAAAAGTTGTGGACTAAAATGGAAATTCTGAAACTTGGGGCTCAAGTTTCAGAATCTATAAATAGCGGAGACCCCCTCCTTTTAAAAATTGTCTAGCCTCTCTCTCTCCTCTTTTCCAAACCTCCCCTACCTAGCCCACTGGGTCTGAGCCAACCTAACCTAGCCTGAGCCTGCCTGATCTAGTCCTAGCCTGCCTGACCTGGTCCTAGCTCACCTGACCTGGTCCAAACCCAGTTGACTTGACTTGAACCTAGTTGGGTTTGAAGTCAAAGTCAAAGTCCTTTTTGGTCCAGCTTTTGGTTTGGATTTCTGAACCCAGACTTAGCCTACTTGGGTTGAGTTCGAACTTGCTGAACCCAGTTGACTTGGACCAAACCCAGTTTGGTTCAAACTACTTAGGTTGAGCAGCTTGACCTGCTTTACCTCTTTCTCAACTAGGTCGACCTCATCTGACCTAGTCTGACCTCTTGACGGAAGGATCGAAGCTCGTTCAAAGCGTTGGATCATTTGGGAGTCGTTTCTTCCATAATTTGAAGTAAGTTCGCTTCATTAATCTATCTCTCTCAAGTATTTGATTGTTTGTATATAGCATATACTTTCTGAAGTAGTATTTTGCTTTAGTTTTTGGTTGAGCCCTTTGGACACTTCGGTGTTCACCTGCTCGCCTCGCAACTATTGTCGGATATATATGTTCAAATACGCAGTATATGCATTCTTAAAAATTATATCTCGCCCTAGTTCTTGGTTGAGCCCTTCATAACACTTCGGTGTTCACCCGCTTGCCTCGTAACTATCGTTGGATGCGGATCTAGGTGTATATCTACTAATTCTGCCGACGCGTTCTATATCGCACAGGCCATATAATTTACCTTTGTTGTCGCGTCGTATGATGCCAAGGCTCATGCTTTCTGCAATTTCCAATTACTACACTTTCCATTATGCATTTACTTACGTCGTCGTGTTGAATGACACCAAGGCTCCTGCTTTCTGCAAATATATATGTAGAATATTTTATTCAGTTACACACCCTGAACAATAGTATATGCACTTCCTTACGCCGCCGCTGTATAAAGCACAAACTTCTGCTTATACTAAATATATGTCGTGTAAATGAGCGTTCAAATAGAGACCAACTCCAAATCGCCAATGTGATTCCCTTACCGCTCTTCGTTCAAGATTCTGCTTGACGAATGAAGCCCCTATTGGAAAGGCTTCGCTTTTTGGAAAAATGCTCTTTACGTAAAGACTAAGTCAGTTACGTATGGCCTGGCTATGCCCCAGGGTTCCTACAACCTTGATGGAGGTAAAGTACGCACAATAGTGCACATCTATTTTCCGAGTTAAGCGTAACGATTTCTCACCAAAAAGGAGAGATGCCACTGAAATAGATAAAAGAAACGCACGCTTTCTCCGTTAAAGAGAGAAAGTGTTGTCGAATTTTCTAAAAGAAGCTAAGAATAGCTCAAAAAGAATGTAGCAGGATACTCCTGAAATTCCACTAGAGGGGGGGTGAATAGTGAAATACGATGCAGATCGATAAAATAAAAAAATAAGGCAATAAGGCACAACACAATAAAACACAGAATTTATACTGGTTCGGTCAAAACCCTGACCTACATCTAGTCCCCAACCAAACCATATGAGCTTTCTACTATAACATCCGAGTTACCGGATAAATAGAACAACACTCTCTTCCTCAGAGGTCTTCTTCTCTCAACAGAAAAGGGGCACACCCTCTTTCACAGAGGTCTTCTTCTCTCAACAGAGAAGGGCACACCCTCTTTCATAGAGGTCTACTTCTTTAAAAAAGAAGGAATACAGTGAATAACAGAAAGTTACAATACTTCCTATAGAACCTTCAGAATGATATGAATGCACGAATGAAGGATTCTCAGAATGTTCTGTTCTTTTCACTCAGAAGATACTCTTTGTCAAAGAGCTATTTTTGACTTTTTCTCTTTCTTTTCTTTTTTTCTTTTTCAAGGCTCTCTTTCAAATATTGAATAGGATTTTTTTTTCTCGTTGTAAGCTCACATGTCCATGTGAAATAAGTAATTTGATTGTGTTTATATAGCCTTAGAAAAATAGTCGTTGCCTTTTTGAAATGATAGTCTTTTTGGGATGTGAGATGTCAAGTCATTTCAAAAGACATCTTTATGGATATTCGAAAAAGTCTTCTTTCCATAAAAGTAGTATTTGGGGTACACTAGTCGTTTTGATATTTTAGGTATGATATATTTTATGTAAAAAGTCTTTTTCTTATAATAGTACATTGAACGTTGGATGTGTAAGCCATCATGTAGTTTTGTCTTTATTCTAATTAATGATTTGTAGTACTTAAGTATTTTATTTAGAAATTGTCACTTCTTTACTTAAATGAGTGTAAGTACAATAAATGCTTTGAGATCTTTTATTTGTAAATAGTCATATCAAGAATTGCTTTATGATGTGCTTTTTAATGTCTACAGAGAGAATGAAGACTTTAAGCAAGTCGACATTCTTGAGTGAGATTAAAAAAAGTTATTTCTAAAAAGATTTTTAGAGGAGGTATTTAATGTTTTACAAAGAGAATGATGACTTTAAGTAAGTCGATATTCTTGAGTTGTAAAAAGGTAACTAAAGTCTTTTCTAAACATATTATATTTGTTTTTCTTTGTCTAGCCGATTTCTATGTTTTGTCTTTTTCTTACATAGTTGAAATCATTTCTTTTTATTTCTTTTCAAGTTGTCTTATACATGATAGAAGGTACAATTATTGCTTTTTGAAATCATGAGCTAATATATCATGTCAAAATACCTTTTCCATAAGGGTTTGTAAAAAGGTACAATTATTGGTTTTCAAAAAGGTGCTTTTTGAAACTATCGTATACTTTTATGAAATATAGCTTTTGGGAATGAGTGACTCTTATGATGAAGTATGTAATATGCAATATGCAATATGCATGCTTCTGAAGGTTCTGCTACATATGACTCTAAAGAAAAAAATCTTCATCTTGAGGAAGCTGATCTCTTTAGATGATCTTTAAGAATGCATGGCTCATCAAGCTTTTTTTCTTCAGGAAGTAAGATTGCACCACGGTTGTACTTGAACATGAGGTCTTCATCCTTTTGGGTGAGATATCCTTGCATCAAATACTTGTTAGATTCATGGCAAAGCATATTCAGTCATAATATAACATTTTTCAAGAATACATATTATCATATCATATTAAATCAAATATGGCAGTGTATCATATTGTGTCTCATCAAAATATAGTTTCTCCACATTCTCCCACTTTTTGATGATGACAAAATATGCTCCCCCTGTCAAAAAGATATTATGCATAGTAATAATAATATCATAAAAATATTGAAAAATGTCAAAGAGTATTTTGCTCCACTATTGGAGACAGGGTTTTCTCCCCCTTTGTCATGGACAAAAAGGAGGGGATCAAAGTAAGTAGAGTTATTACAGACCAAATGGAAAAAGTAGTTAAAGTTATTACAGACAATATGAATAAAGAGTTCATTTCGAGCCAGAGGAGCGGTGAAACTTCCTTAGTAATTCATCTTGGCTGATTTGCAGTGATGCTTGACTCTTGAGAAGGAGATCCTGGGTGGTCTGGACATTGACAAGTGCTGAAAAGATTTCAAGGTCAGAAGTTGCTGCTTGATCTGCTTCTTGAGGGCCTTCGTCGTCAGAGTTTAGGTGAGAGGACTCTTCCTCATGGAGAGAGGAGTCATCAAACGTGCGGTTGGAGTGATAGATGACATCGGTTGCAAGAGAGGTATTTGGAAGAATTCAAGAATGAGGGTGATGAAGTACCCGAAGGGAAGAGACTGAAAGGAACAAAAGTTAATCATGTTATGGAAGATGACACTGGACCAGTTGATGGAAAAGGCACAGAAGATTACATAAAGAAGAAGGGAGACTTCATTTACAATAAATCCCCTAGAGGGTGACTTAGGGACTACATTAGAGGAAAGAATTTTGGACAGCAACAGAGCATGAGACTTTAAGTTTTTTTCATGCCACAGAAAGTGGGTGGAGCGAGTGGAGAGTAGGACTTTCTTAAACACGGATTGGTCGAGAGGAACAATGTTGGGAAGCTCAATCCCGTAGGAAGATATATTCAGAATGTAGCCTAACTTAGATATGTTGAAGGAGAGGACTTTTCCATGTACCATGGAAGTGATAGTAGAGTGATCATGATCGACAGAAAGGTTTGTGTAGAACACTTTGATGAGATGGGGATAGATGGGCATTAATTGTGGAGAGGCTAGGACATGAATAAAATCAGAAAGAGAAGTTTGTAAATCAAAAGATGGAAAGACTTCAAGATGAACTAACGTGCCTGGTTGAATGGTCATGGAGTTTATGGAGTGATATGTGTGAATGAGATCTGGAAATCTCAACACCGAAGCTGCAAGTATGTTAGTGTCGGATGTGGAAGAGGATGCCATTTGCACGTATTTGGTCGAATAGAAATTTAGAGAGAAGAACTTTGAGAGAATGATAGCTTGGATAGTGAAATTCCAGTGGAATGGTGAGGGATGGACCACTCTATTTAATAGAAGGAAGTAAATAATTGTGATAAGAAAAGGATGACATGTGAAGTGAATGATTTTTAGATTTTAGTTGAATAAGGAAATTCGTGAGTTGTAGCTTGTGAATGATAACTCAAATCAATTTTTGGAAGATAGTGTATTATATTAGTGTGAATGACAAGAAGGACATAGTTTTTAAATAATTTTTCTATATAGAGAGAAATTTCTATGGGAGAATTTATCGAATTGTGAGATGTGTCATGTATTGAGTATGGAGTGTTCTATTAGACTTGATGTGTGATGAATGAATGAAGTCAAGAAGGTGAATAATCTATGGATTTCAAAGAATTTCGTGTGAGGAAGTGAAAAGATGTAAGGATTGTTATAGAGTGAAAGAAATAATGGCCTAATAAAACAACCAACTTTTTATATGATGTTTTTACTTTATGTGAAAGCATTCTAAATCCGTGAAGGAGTGAGAATAGTCATAAAGGACACATGAGGTAAGATATGAGATGTATGACATAAAGTGAGATTATGATTGACATGAATTGATGTTTTGCTTAAAGGACATGGTTTTAATGAATCTCGTTTGGAGGGAGTTCATGGTTTTTGAAAAAAATGAATTTTAAAAATGTAAAGGGGTCAATGGTTACGGATGGAAGTTTACTTCGTATGAGAAAGAGAAAAAGAAAAGGTGGTACTCAAAGTACTTATGAGAATAAAAAAATGGACATGTTGTCGAGAATGAGTTTTTATAATAATTTTCCATAAAAGGTGTGAAGGATGAAAAGGACAAGAATAGATTGTACTTAAGATATGATATAAAAGATGATATAGTAAAACTTATATGTGAAATATTAAAGAGCTTAACTTTGAAAAAGGTGGTGAATAATAAAAAAGAAGGATTGTAACTCAAAAAGCAATATTTCTCATAAAGGATATAAAGAACGATCAGTAAAGGTCTAATATAATAAGTGAGGATTACAATATCATGTTGAAGATGGGCTAGCTTATCGTAAAAGAGGTTTTCACAAAAAGACAAAATTGATAAAAGGTGTTATGAGATGAGTGATGTGAAAAATGTCATGATAGCTTTACTTAATGTAAAAGGTAATAGGACAAGGATTTATTATTGATGTGTACTTGAAAGATGACAAGTTGAAAGACATAAAGAATGTGTCATGATGAATGTGGTTAGAGTATACGTGAATATGGAGACATAGTTTGACTATAAATAAAATGTATATGATAGATAAAATAAAAGGATCGATAAGAAGGAACCGTTTTAAAATAAAACTTTATAAGAACTTATAAGATGTTTTAACCAAATAAGTGTGATTAATTTATAAGTCACTTAATTTGCATATCCCTAATTCTCTTCTAATTCATGAAAAGTCTTCGTGCTTTTAAGGTTTAGTGAAGATGTCTGCTAACTGTTGATTAGTGGATATAAATTCGAGTTTAATTATGTTGTTTAAGACTTGTTCTCTTAAGAAGTGGTGTCTTAGTTTGTGAATGTAAAATAGGATTTTTTGATAAATTTATAGCACTAGTATTATCGCAGAAAATAGTTGTATTTTCAAATTTTAGACCAAAATCTTTTGAGGTTTGTTTCATCTAGATGACTTGAGTGCATGCTAGGCTAGCAGCTATGTATTCGGCTTCAGTAGTTGATAAAGATACACAGTTTTGTTTCTTACTGAACCATGAAACTAGTGAGTGCCCGAGCATATGACATGTTCCACTTGTGCTTTTTCTGTCAGATTTACTTCCAGCAAAGTCAGCATCGCTGTATAAGATTAAATCAAATGTAGAAGATTTTGAATAAATTAATCCAAAATCAACTGTCTTTTAAATATCTCATTATTCTTTTTACAGCTTTAAGATGTGATTCTTTTGGATTTGACTAAAATCTAGCACACAAGCAAACACTGAACATGATATATGGACGGCTAGCAGTTAAATAGAGTAGTGATCCTATCATACCTCGATATACCTTTGTGTCCACAGACTTACCATCTTTATCTTTGTCCAAAACAGTAGTTGTGCTCATAGGAGTATTCTTTGAAGTAGTTGAGTTCATGTTGAACCTCTTCAGAAGTTCATGAGCATACTTAGATTGATTGATGAAGACTCTATCCTTGGTTTGCTTAATATGTAGTCCAAGAAAGTAGGTGAGTTCTCCCATCATACTCATTTCAAATTCTTTCTGCATGGACTTAGAAAAATCTTCACAGAGAGTGTTGTTAGTAGATCCAAAGATGATATCGTCCACATAAATTTGAACAATTAGGGTATGATTATTCACTATTTTCACAAATAGAGTAGAGTCTGCTTTGCCTACAGAAAAACCAGTTTTTTAATAAAAAGGTTTTTAGTCTGTTATACCAAGCACGAGGTGCTTGTTTTAATCCATATAAGGCACGTTTTAGTTTGAAAACATGATCTAGATATTGTTCGTTTTCAAAGCCTGGAGGTTATTTTACATAAACTTCTTCATTTATAAAACCATTTAGAAAAGCACTTTTAACATCCATTTGATATAATTTGAAATCCATATAGCTTGCATATGCTAAAAACATTCTAATAGATTCAAGTCTAGCAACAGAAGCAAATGTTTCATCAAAACCTCCTGGTTGTATCCTTGAGCTACTAGTCTTGCCTTGTTTCTTATAACATTACCTGTTTCATCTAGCTTGTTTCTGAAGATCCATCTTGTCCCAATGATCTGATGATCCTTTGGTCTTGGTACAAGATCCCAAACATCATTTCTTTGGAATTGATTCAGTTCTTCAGTCATGGCTAGCATCAAGAACTCATCGATGATGGCTTCATCAATCTTCTTTGGTTCAAGTTGAGAGATGAATGCCACGTTTGCAATCCGTTCCAGCTGAGCTCTAGTTTGAACCCCCTTGGTTAGGTCTCCCAAAATCTGCTTTTGAGGATGATCTCTGATTTCAACAAATGTTCTTTGATGATTATCTTCATTAGATTTAGCTGTGATATCTAGGAATAAATCTGTACTTTCAACATCATCATCGTTAGTCTGCTTAAGAACAGATTTATCAATAGATTCACAAAAACTGACATGCATAGATTCTTCAATAGTATATGAACTCTTATTAAAAACTCTGTATGCTTTACTATGACTTGAATATCCTAAGAATATGCCTTTAACAGATTTAGCATCAAATTTATCCAGGCTATCTTTTGTATTAAGGATAAAGCATTTACATCCAAAGACCTTAAAATAGTCTATTCTTGGAGTTCTGTCATAGAATAATTCATAAGGAGTTTTATTTAATAATGGCCTAATAAGAACTCTATTTGTTATATAGCAAGCAGTATTAACAGCTTCTGCCCAAAAAGATTTAGCAAGATTATTATGTTAGAGCATAGTTCTAGCAGATTCCTGAAGGGTTCTATTCTATCTTTCTACTACACCATTTTGAGGTGCAGCTCTAGGAAAGCCAAAGTTATGAGAAATACCATGCAAGTTACAAAAATTTATAAAAAGTTTATTATCAAATTCTCCTCCATGGTCACTACGGATTTTTATAATAGAACAAGAATTTTCATTTTGTAACTTTTTACATAAAATTTCAAATTCACAAAACGTATCACTTTTGTTTTTCAAAAATATAACCCAAGTAAATCTTGAGTAATCATCAACAATGACAAAAGCATATTTATTATGATTAAGACTAGCTATACCCTAGAAGGACCAAAAAGATCCAGGTGGAGAAGCTCTAAAGGTCTTTTACTTGAAACAATATTTTTTGATTTGAAAGATGATTTTGACAATTTTCCTAGTTGACAAGCATCACAAAAATAGTCCTTTTTAAAAGATATTTTAGGTAACCCACGTACTAACTTGTGTTTAGCTAATTTAGACATGTACTTGGAGTTGACATGACCCATTCTCATGTGCCATAAATGTTGAGTGTCGTTATTAGCTATAAGACAATGTTCAGTAATGTTTTCTAGGTATAATTCATATATATTATTTCTTCTTATACCTTTTAAAATGATGTTTTCGTTGGTGTCTGCTATAAGACATGAATCATGTTTAAAGCTAACATTATAACCTGTGTCACACATTTGACTTATACTTAGAAGGTTATGTTTTAAGCCTTTAACAAGGAGAACGTCTTTGATAAGAGGTTTATCAATATTGCCAATATTACTAATACCAATTATCAAACCTTTGTTGTTATCTCCAAAGGTGACAGTTCCTCCTTCTTTATGATGAAGAACAACAAAAAGATTTGGATGTCCTGTCATGTGTTTTGAACATCCACTGTCTAGTATCCATCTGTTCTTCTTCTTTGGAGCCTGCAAAATATCAAGTAAAAATCCTTTGTGGTACCCAATCGGGTCCCTTTTTGTTAGTCTTAGGAACCCATACCCATTTTGATTTGGGTTTGTCTAGAACTTTAGAGTACAAGGAATTAAAATATTACTCATTTTTAGGTTCAGAAGAACCTTTGACAAAAGTGGTCTTTTGATTCATACAAGAAGGTTTATTAAAATGAGAGTAGCCAATACCATTCTTGTAGAAAGAGACTTTTTGAGAGGATAGGAGTTTATCCAGGTTCTATTTTCCTTTAGTAAACTTGAAAACTGTTTTCATAAGGTTCTCAGATTTAATTTTTAATTCTGAAATTTCTACTTGAAG
Organism: Nuphar pumila; assembly: GCF_984573655.1. NCBI lineage: Eukaryota > Viridiplantae > Streptophyta > Magnoliopsida > Nymphaeales > Nymphaeaceae > Nuphar > Nuphar pumila. The sequence continues at coordinate 26,753,610 of NC_143258.1, read as the reverse complement.
ATTTTTAGTCTTGGAGCTAGTAAAAGAAATTTCAGAAGTAATCAGAAAATTTTTCTTTTGTAACTCAGAGTTTTCAATACTGAGTTTTTCATTTTTCAACATAAGCTCTAGATTTTCAGATTTCAACTGTTTATTTTTTAGAATCGTTTTTCTTGATTCTTCAAAAAGTTCCTGAAAAACACTTTGAAGATCTTCAAAGGAGAAGTCAAGGGATTCACTTACAGAGCTATTTGCCATGAAGCACATGTTGACAGTTTCAGCTTCATCATCACTTGACTATTCACTTGTGGATGGTTCTGAATCATCCCATTGAGCATGCAGAGCCTTTTTCTTGAAGAACCTCTTCTTTGGTTCCTCAGTTTTGGATTTTCTTTTGAGAAGAGGACAATCACGTCTCAAGTGACCTGGCTTATTACAATGATAGCACATGGAATCTTACTTAGAGTATTTTCTTTCTTTGTGCTTATTTGGAAGCCAGTTCTTTCTCATGAACCACTGAAATTTTCTGGTGAGTAGCGCAATTTCAGATTCTTTTTCTGAGTCCTCATTCTCAGAAAGAGCTGGGAAGACTAGAGTTTTCTTTGTAGGTTGTTCCTCTTCCCTTCTTTCCTTCATGTGGACTTCATAGGCCATAAGATTGCCTATTAAGTCGTCCAGGGTAAGCTTGGATAAATCTTGAGCTTTTTCAATAGCTGTAGTCTTTTTCTCCCAATCGGTTGTGAGAGATCTCAAGATTTTCTTCACCTTATCTGTTTGGGAATAGGTTTCTCCCAAAGATTTCAGGTCGTTGGTGATGTTGGTGAATCTTGTAAACATCTCTGTGATGGGTTCATCTTTGTTCATCTTGAACAACTCATATTTTCGGACAAGAGATGAGATTTTGGCTTCTTTCACTTTGTTGGTTCCTTCATGAATGACCTCCAAAGAATGCAAAATATCATATGCAGATTCACAAATAGATATTTTATTGAATTCATTTTGATCAATGGCACAATATAAGGCATTCATTGCCTTTGCATTTAGATTTGCCATTTTCTTTTCTTCATCAGACCATAAGCTATAGTCTGCGGATGGAGATATGTATGGATGCTCAACAATTTTCCATACAGCAAAATCTATGAATTTGAGAAATATAGTCATTCTGCATTTCCAGTATCCATAGTTGGAGCCGTTGAAGAAAGGAGGACGAGATGCGTGTTGACCTTCAATATCACGAGCATAAGAGGTAGATGCCATTTGTGCTGAAAGACTTGTTATGTCGAAACCAGCAAACCTGCTCTGATACCAAATGAAATTCCACTAGAGGGGGGTGAATAGTGAAATACGATGCAGATCGATAAAATAAAAAAATAAGGCAATAAGGCACAACACAATAAAATACAGAATTTATATTGGTTCGGTCAAAACCCTGACCTACATCCAGTCCCCAAGCAAACCACTTGAGCTTTCTACTATAACATCCGAGTTACCGGATAAATAGTACAACACCCTCTTCCTCAGAGGTCTTCTTCTCTCAACAGAGAAGGGGCACACCCTCTTTCACAGAGGTCTTCTTCTCTCAACAGAGAAGGGACACAACCTCTTTCACAGAGGTTTTCTTCTCTCAACAGAGATGGGGCACACCCTCTTTCACAGAGGTCTACTTCTTTCAAAAAGAAGGAATACAGTGAATAACAGAAAGTTACAATACTTCCTATAGAACCTTCAGAATGATATGAATGCACGAATGAAGGATTGTCAGAATGTTTTGTTCTTTTCACTTAGAAGATACTCTTTGTCAAAGAGCTATTCTTGACTTTTTCTCTTTCTTTTCTTTTTTTCTTTTTCAAGGCTCTCTTTCAAATATTGAATAGGAATTTTTTTTTCTCGTTGTAAGCTCACATGTCTATGTGAAATAAGTAATTTGATTGTGTTTATATAGCCTTAGAAAAATAGTCGTTGCCTTTTTGAAATGATAGTCTTTTTGGGATGTGAGATGTCAAGTCATTTCAAAAGACATGTTTATGGGTATTCGAAAAAGTCTTCTTTCCATAAAAGTAGTATTTGGGGTACACTAGTCGTTGTGATATTTTAGGTATGATATATTTTATGTAAAAAGTCTTTTTCTTATAATAGTGCATTGAACATTGGATGTGTAATCCATCATGTAGTTTTGTCTTTATTCTAATTAATGATTTGTAGTACTTAAGTATTTTATTTAGAAATTGTCACTTCTTTACTTAAATGAGTGTAAGTATAATAAATGCTTTGAGATCTTTTATTTGTAAATAGTCATATCAAGAATTGCTTTATGATGTGCTTTTTAATGTCTACAGAGAGAATGAAGACTTTAAGCAAGTCGACATTCTTGAGTGAGATTAAAAAAAGTTATTTCTAAAAAGATTTTTAGAGGAGGTATTTAATGTTTTACAAAGAGATTGATGACTTTAAGTAAGTCGATATTCTTGAGTTGTAAAAAGGTAACTAAAGTCTTTTCTAAACATATTATATTTGTTTTTCTTTGTCTAGCCGATTTCTATGTTTTGTCTTTTTCTTACATAGTTGAAATCATTTCTTTTTATTTCTTTTCAAGTTGTCTTATACATGATAGAAGGTACAATTATTGCTTTTTGAAATCATGAGCTAATATATCATGTCAAAATACCTTTTCCATAAAGGTTTGTAAGAAGGTACAATTATTGGTTTTCAAAAAGGTGCTTTTTGAAACTATCATATACTTTTATAAAATATAGCTTTTGGGAATAAGTGACTCTTATGATGAAGTATGTAATATGCAATATGCATGCTTTTGAAGGTTCTGTTACATATGACTCTAAAGAAAAAAATCTTCATCTTAAGGAAGTCGATCTCTTTAGATGATCTTTAAGAATGCATGGCTCATCAAGCTTTTTTTCTTCAAGAAGTAAGATTGCACCACGGTTGTACTTGAACAGGAGGTCTCCATCCTTTTGGGTGAGATATCCTTGCATGAAATACTCGTTAGATTCATGGCAAAGCATATTCAGTCATAATATAACATTTTTCAAGAATACATATTATCATATCATATTAAATCAAATATGGCAGTGTATCATATTGTGTGTCATCAAAATATAGTTTCTCAACAACTCCGTCATATAGCGGAGTGCTACCCAGTTCATGGAACGCCTTCTATGATGTAGAAAGGTTCGTCACACCACTGCCGATAGAGCAGCGAAGGTGTTGACGGAATGGTTGGCAAAAGAGCTGCCAGAACCAGTGAAGTGACACAATAATGCCGTTTGTTGGAACAATGTCAGAATGACTCATCTCCCTGATACCTGCAAGGGCACCATACTTGTAAGAGACGTTGTGCCGAAGTAGTTGTAGCGCCTTGACGAGGTCTTGAGCTCGTTGCCTAAAAATACGCCGAGTAGCCGATCCGTAGAGATCGAGTCATGTGCATGCTCCTTGAGAATTATCAAACAACTAGACTCGTAAGGGCCGCTGAGCCGGAGTGGGTTGTTTCCACCGAAAGAGGTGAAGTGCTCGTCAAAGCCGAAGTGCCGAGGGCAGAGTTAAGCATGCATATGAATAAAACCTTTGTTCCACGGTGAAAGCCGTGTGGTTGATTGGGGTCGGGTACATACTTCTCAAAGGCTGCCCTATAGGCATGCAATGTTCGTCAAGTAATTGTAAGACCGGCAGACCCCTTTCAGTATTTCTCACCGAGAAACACGGTGATGGCGCAGCCTTGAGTGACATATATTTCACCCGAACCTGATAGAGTTCATTGATGGCCTCCGTCACTCAGAGGTATGGAGGTCATGGTTATCCTTAAATATCTAAGGATTGAACTCAACTACTGCAGTAGCAGAATGCATTCGAATACCTAGTAAGGATCTCTTCTGGTATGTTGTACCGTCCTACTAGGGGGATGTGGTCAACAGGCCTCTGGGGTATCTAAAATACATAGAATAATCAACCCCCAGATCATCGCGTTGTCGCCCAGATATGAGTCCCCTAAGCCCAGAGGGAGGTGCAATTATCGAAACAAAGCATTAGCTTAGGTACAACGATACTTTGAATGTATGAGTGTATGGACGTTGTTGAGTCAGACCTGCATAACCTTTGTAAAGGTGTCATGGTCGGTATACTACTGGACCAATTGGGAAAGAACCCAAATGATATTTGTATGACTAAGCGAAGCTCGGAGAGTCGTCCTTAGATTCGTAGGATACGGATGTTCCAAGCATAAAGGCTTGAGCTCGACATCCATTCGTAACCCTGAAGAGGTCAAGGCTAAGTCGTAGCAACTTGAGCAGCTATTCCAACTCACAGCTCTGAAGAGGCTTATGTGAAGTCTTAAAGACTTGCGTGGACGTTCAACTCATAGCCTTGAGGAGGCTCTTGCAATATACGCTAAGTCTTGGAGGCTTGAGCGTCGTTATTACGAATTGTGACCCTGAGTGGTCATCGTATATACTTGAGTTGAATGGACATATGTTTGCTTGCTTACCAGACCATCAGTGGTTCTGACCTCGTTTAATGGGGATTTCAGGTGTTGGACCTGCGTGACGATATGCGGAGCAAGGCGGCATCGAGTTCCAGGGTTTCTGTAGGCAAAGTTGTACTACTTCCTTTTATTGAACCTATATTGCTTTTTTAAGCTGTGATGTTGTAATAAACATGTGGTTGTCAATAAAATGGAACATTTTGGTGGTCAATGAGTTGCTTGGCCACATACCTACAACGTGCTTGGAGTTTTCTAAAACTGACGACTCATTATCGTCTGATTCCGCTGCTAAAAGTTTTTCTAAGTCCGCAGCAAAGAAAAAAAAAGAAATTCATGAAAATTTTCAACTTAGCTTTGTTTTGGAAATCCGGGGCGTTACACAAATGATCCATATATATTGGTTTGAATGATTTTCAATAATTTATCACTTCTTTTGGCATTTTTCTTAAATGTGTTTGTCTGCTTAGCCTTGACGCAGTCCAAACACGTTTCATTATCTGTGAAGTCTAAGGATTCCAAGATCCCTTCTTTCACAAGTCGTTGGACTCACTCTTTCGAGATATGTTCTAAACAACGATGTTAGAGAAGATAGGATTGATCATTTATCAGGTTACGCTTATTGTCAATTACTTGATTAGTATTATGAGTTTCCTGGATATGAGTTTGGGTTTCCAAACGATAGAATCCATTACACAATAATAGAGAACTAATCAAGACATTATCTTTATTGATATATAATTTGGATTGTTGAAACTTCATACAATATCCAAATTTATCAAGTCTTGATACAGAAATAAGGTTTCTGCTATAGGATGAAACATAAAAAGTATCTACCAAATCCAAAATGAAACCACTATCTAATACTATTCAGCAGGTCCCAATAGCCTTCATATGAGACCGCATCTTATTTTTGGAAAAGATGCTACTTTCATGACTTGTTGCTTTCCTCTGGTTTAGAAATGCCTGCAGAGAATTGGCAATGTGCACAGTGGCACCTGAGTCAATCCACCAACTATTAATTGGAACATTAATCAATTATATTCATGAGAAACAAATGACAAATTACCTTTCTTGCTCAACCAGAGCTGCTACTTTATGCACTCTGCCTTTTTATGTCCGTTCTTTTTACAAAAGAAACACTTCCCTGCAGGAACATCAGACTTAACAGGTGCTTGGTTATACTAGGAGGCTAACCTTTTCTTGGTCTTCTTCTTAAAAGATTTCTTTTTTGGTCTACTCTTCTACTGAACCTTATGAGAAGCCATATATGCACTATGCACCTTCTCACCCTTCAACCTCTCCTTTTCCTCAACACACTTGGACTGAAGATCATTAAAAGTTTATTCATCATTATGTGTGTTGTAGGAGAATTTAAAGGGACTGTACTCAGCTGTCAATGATGCCATAATGAGGTGGATAAAGAAGGAGTCTGAGATAGTCAGCTTCATGTCATTAAGCTGCGTGACTATGTTTCTCATCTCTAGGGTGTGTTGCCGGATGGTTCCCTCATTCATGTATCTCATAGATGTTAACTTAGACATAAGAGTACTAGTTCTAGCCTTGTTGAAACTTACGAACTGTGCCTCTATAGCAGCCAGAAAATCCTTTACAGTCTTACATGTAAGAATGATATTCGTTATGTTCTTAGCCACCCTAGATTTCAGCAAAAGCAGACTAAGGCGATTAGAACACTCTCACTTTTCAAAATCGAATTTCTATTCTGGAGTACTAGTAGGTGTTAGTTCAGGAGGTTCTTCCTTCCTGAGGGTTAGGTCTAAATCCATATACCCTAAAGTAAATAAGACTATTTCTTTCCATTCTGAGAAGTTAGAACCATTGAAAAAAAGGATACTAGATGAGCCAAAAATGGTATTTGGTACTACATAGATAAAATACAATATTATTGCAGGTAATGAGACATGTAAATGAAAAGATAAATACATAAATAAGGCCCTTAATTATTTACTCTTTCCTAGGCAAGTGTCAGGGGTCATTATGGTCTCACTTTGGTGGGTACTCATAATACGCAAATGCACCTCGTCTCTCACTATTCGATAAAACTAAGGGAACATGTACCCAGAGACAATTGACATGGTACCTTTGGGTACTACACATCTCATGTGTTGGGAGACACTTTGTTCATTTTATCCTACTAGCCTCTGAACATAATATTACCATCTTTGGATGGCATATTATTTCTATGAGGCCAATACAATCTCAATGCTAAAATTTTTTAACTAGACATTTGCAAAAATATACATCAATTGACTTTGGTGAAAACAGATACATACAAATGTAAATTCTATGTTAATCCCTATATCAACATTGATGTGAATGCTTAAACAATCATTCATACTAAAAATAATACTACGCATATCTTTATGCATTCAAAAAATGTGTATATATATGCATGAAATAGGCATAACATCAATAGAAGCATGTATATAAGCATTAAAACCAACTCTAAAACATAATGAATCAGTAATATAACTAAATATGCTTTAAAATGCCTCGTAAATATGATATGCATGCTCTAAAACATGTATGTCAACCCTAGAACCCAAGAACCAGTCCAAAAACATGATGAACAGTCCCAAAAATAAATGTATCGGTTCGAAACTTGATGAACTGTAAAAGAAACATCCTCAGAACAGTCTCAAAATGAAAAACAAGTTATGCCAAGTGAAAGAACTGACTCCAAAACCCTAGGAACCGGTTTAAATTCACTTAAACACGGTTCTGGAATGCCCCATATCAGTCTCAGAAGCCATATGGACCGATACAGTTCATTCTGGGTCCTTCTGTCTATTCAAGAACAGACCGTTCTGTTCAGACAGAAATGGATCTATTCTGGGACAGTTGTTCTGAACGTTCTGTCCATTCCAAAACACCATGTTCCAGGACAGTCGCACAGGGTATCCGGGACAGATGTTCCCGATGTCCAGAACGTATTGTCTGTTCTAGAAAAACAACTCCTGGACAGACGTACCCGGTATATTTGGACTTCGGGTCTATGGATCCCGAAATGAACTGACCCGAACCCATTACTGTAGCACCGCCTTATATATCGAATTCGGGTTGAAACGATTATTCCAGATCGGGTCTAGACCTGATCCAATTATCACTTTCGGAGCTGAGGAAAATCAAATATTCTGGATCGGGTCCAGACCCAATCTAGTTTCTTGAGTATATAAACATTGTCACAATGTTTACAAAAAATCCTAGCCACCTCAAAGTCTCTTCTCTCTCTCTCTCTGTTTCAAAGCATCTGACGATGCAACCGGTGGCTCCGGCGAAAAAGACGGCGATGCCCTGACAGAACAGATGGCGGCGCATTTGGCGGAACCTGATGCAAAGCCTGCCAACATCTTTCATGCTAGAGGCTTCCGGAGAAATGGAAAATAGGAGAAAGAAGAAGAAACTGCCGACCAGAGGTTTTGTTGGGCTCCGACGAGCTTATCCGGCCAGCCATGACACCCTTCTATCATCCGACGGTGACCCAGCCCCAATCCCTTTTTGCCATCCGACCAGGTGCGGACTGTAGGTCCAGCCAGCACCGACCTCCTTCCCAGCTCCGGTCACCACACAGTGACAGATGTGGAAGTCGGTGAAAAATGAGGAAAATGCCCTCTATAAGCATTTTTTTACAAAGGGTTTTTCTGGCGAAATGGTCACTGGTGAGAGCCGTCTGCAATTTTTGAGAGGGTTTGGGTTTAACCCAAAACCTATCCTCGTCTTTTCTGGCGAAAACCCCCTTGAAACCCGAATGGGATTTTCGTCGGTGACCAGCGCGAAAAAGAATCCAAAAAATCACAGTGACTCGACACGAGCCGTGTCGGTCACAAGGGGATTCACCCGGACCTGATACGGGTCTGGATCCAATTCATGAACCGGTCTGGTTCAGAACTTTGACCCGATTCAATTTACTACCTGATCCAAAATGGGTCTGGTCCGATACAATTGGCAGAATTGGATTGGAAAATGTATTGGACCGGTTCGGATTCCAGAACCTCGATTCAGCTTTACTGAACCAAAAACTGATTCTGTTTCAAGAACAGAATCGATCTATCTGGGCTAGCAAAGTAACCTGTTTTCCCATCTCTATTCATCCTTATACAGAGATGGAGGAGCAAACCGCAGAGGTCCAGAAAACCTCCAGCTCTGATACTAATTGTTGGGTCAAATCGACCCTAGAGAATAAAACAATTGGTACATGCATTCTATACTAAAACTGAAAATACAGAGAAACAAAAAATGCATGTACGTGATGTCCCTGCCATTTCTCGATGATGAAACTCGAACGTCTGAATGAAGCGCGAGAGCCTTCTCCTCTAGTTTCTTCTCTGCCTTAGGCGAGTCACAACACAAGATGAGAAGAATAGAGCAGGGACCCTAACCGTATGTAAAAATCTCTGATTACCGATTCTGGAAAACCTTTAGAGAATCGGATGAACTGCCCTCAACCATGCAAGTTTATTTATAATATTTTTTTGTAACTGATTAACAGTTACAGATAAGCCCATGACTAAATGAGAATTATCCTTATTTCAAATTGCCGCATATTTGACATCCATAACTGTTAGTTAGGGAAAATAGATCTGGATCCAATCCAAATAAATCCTATCCAGATCCAAAATACTAAAAACCTTCACATATCAAACAAATAGTTGTTTGATCTTCAATAATCAACAACAGTAGCCACCATCAACATAGCGCACTTGCATGAGGACAATTGACAAAGCACTCGACTGCATTTGCATGCACGCGTTTTTAGATGTTATTGATAATGTCACACAACAATCTTCTGGTCACTTCTAACTGTTGGTTGGTAATTTCACCGATGCAGGAGTAGCAGGGGATGGCCTTTATGAAGTTGGAACACAAAATCTCAAATAAGTTGATAGTACAAGTATTGTTCATTTGAAATACATGTTTTGCATTGTCTCTTTGGTTAGTTATCATTGTGTAGAACCATAGTTGAAGAAGAGTTGTTTTCCAATTTAACGGATCTGTGCTGATAGCTTGTTAAGAGCTCATTCAAGCTCATAAAGTAGGTTCTACAAGCCAAGCCACAAGTTACTGAGCCAAGCATGAGTAACGGATGCACAATTATATTTTAAAGTGTACAGCAGTTGCCTATTATTGTTAATATCAGCTCGTTTGTCTCATTTACCATCCCTAGTTGTAGCATAAAGTAGATATCCTGGTTATTATGCTATAATCTTAATTTTTGAAAATGTCAGTCCTTTTTGTGCTCGAGTGTTGTAGATTTTATCATTGTCTTAGTTCACTTAAATTTGTATTTAATTAGTCTTGTTTATGTATGTTGCTTTTCATGGACATGCCTAAACATTTTCTGAGTTTATTCTAAGATAGATGATAATTTGTTTTTGTAATTGATGGTTTAGTTTTAGCCAATTATTTTTTAGTAAATGAGCCAATGATAATTTATGATAGTTTTGTAATTGATGGTTTGGTATTCAATTATTCATCTTTTGAGTAAATGAGCATTAACCAATGCCTCAAAAAGACAGGCCTGACTTCAGCGTGTACAGAATTTACTGGCACACTACTGCACCAGTAAAAGATAAGTTTTACTGACAAATGTAAATTGCGCCAGTAAAACCTTTACCGGTGCATCTACTGCATAGGGATGGCAGTGGACCGGGGGAAAGCGGAGTCCCGCCCCACCTCACCCCGTTTGGACCAGGGATGAAGGGCATGAAACGGGGATGGAGGCGGGGATGAAGGTTAAAATCCATCCTCGTGCAGGGATGGAGGGGGGGATGGACTAACGCTTTCCCCCACCCTGCCCCATCCCCGTCCCGATCTCCTTCCCGCCTGCCCCGCTATGTCCCGCTCCATCCCTAATCCTTCTAAGGGATGACAATAGGCCAAGAGGAAACGGGGCCCGCACCGCCTCACCCCGGTTTGGACTGGGGATGGAGGACATGAAACGAGGATGGAGGCAGGGGTGGAGGTTAAAATCCATCCCCATGTAGTGATGGAGGTTCGGATTTTGAGACAGGGCGGGGGTGGAGACCTTGTCCCTTGCCTCAGCCCCAGTCCATTGCCATCCCTACTACTGCACCAGTAAAGAAATTTACTGGCGCAAAATCGGCGCCAGTAAAATTCAATTTTTTTTTTGTAGTGTTAATTAATCACTTTGTACGTGCCTTCACATTCTCAAGTTGCTGACATTCTCACAAAACCCCTTACTCGTTCATTCTTCAAGCACCTTCATCTCAAACTCAATCTGTGGGCTTCTCCCCGACCTAGCTTGCGATGGTATTGATGCTAGGAGTAAAGCGGATGATAAGGATAATGCAGATGCAGTCACAAAGTCCTATGCATCAACTGCTTGCAATGAAGGCATGGAAGCTAATAAGGCTACTGTTGTAGAATCCCAAGGGTCAAATACTATGTTTAGAGCCTTATCTTCTTGTTCTTGGTTTACGACCATTGTTGGCTTATATATAGGTGTATCATTGGTGGACTTGTGTGAAAGAATTCAAGTATCTTTTCTCTTTTGTGTTCCCGTAATTGTTATTTATGACTCAAAAAAGTATTGAACATTGTAGGCCATTTAGTTTTTAGAGCCCTATGAAAACATGCCTAAATTGGATGATTCAATAGCTGATTCTCATTAAGCAAAACATATAGATCTCATTTGCAAGGTAAATTTTATGGAAATATAACAGAAAATGAACAAATAAAAAATAAGGGATGTGCACCTCTAGTCGCTGAGACCAAATGTGCTCCTTTTCATATCAAACAAATATGGCAAACACATCCATGGGTTCTAATCCACTAAATAATAGTTGCAACCACAACTTTCTACTAGAGGGTATGATACCCTTGAGGATACCAAAGCAAAACCCCAACACAAGAACATTCTAGGCAAAATGATTGTACTGTATGCCAAAAATGACATGTTTCCCAAAATGTCATACAAATTTTGAAATCTGTCTGAAGTCCAAATTCATAATTTTTTTTATTATAAAAAGACTTTGTAACCCTTTGCACAAGTGAATTTTCTCTTAAATATGAGAATATGTTTCATTTTTTTTGTAAATATGTGAATTTTTTTCTCAAGGCTTTAGTGATACTTTTGAAGTATCACTAAAAGATTTAATGACGCTTTTGAAGCACCACTAAAGTTTTTTTTTACCTTTAGCAGCACTTTTGCAAATACCAGACATGAGGCCCTTTACTTGACATGTCATGACATTCGTAAATACAGTACAACATTTGCATTCATGAGTTGCAAACTTCTTTTACTAAAATCATAAAGGGCACAAGCAGGAGGACGTTCACAAATGTGTGATGACATTCCTGTGTGAAGGTAAGAACAATCGCAAATGTGAGAGTATTTAGTTAAAAAAGATGTGCATATTTTGGGGACCTTTACAACTCATGGTTGTGAATGTCCCCAAAATGTGGGAACCTCCTTTTAATAAAAGCACGTAAGGGGCACAAGCTCGAGGACATTCCCAAATGTGGGAGGTAATTTACATTTTTAGAAGAAAATTTGCATATTTGGATATTGAGAAAAAGATTGCATATATGAGGGAAATTCCTTTGTGTGAAGGTTAGGATCTTTTGCAGCGAAAAATTTGCAAAATTTTGACATCGAGCGGATTAAAAAAAAGGCAGGGCATTTCAAAAAACACATCATTTTTATTGTCCAGTATGGTCATTTTTCGAACATTTTAAAGTGTGCATTCAGACATTTGAAAGTACCTTTTTTACATACGTGTATCCTTGCATTTATAAATATGTGTGAACCTCTCTCTCTCTTCAGTGGTAGTTAAATGGGTTAACTTCATAATATCTTTATTAACTGTGTTATCCACAAGGAAATATTATCTAATCGGGCTTCACTATGCCAACCTAGAACAACTATTTGCTTGGATGCATACAATTGTAAGTCAACATGGCTCAAGCTTGAATGTAGCAACTAGCCCTGCATATTCTTCATCGACCAAAGCGCTTTGATTTATTAGGGTCAAATCCACTGTAGGTTAGTTTGCCTTACTCAAAAAACAGCCGACTTGCATGTCGTTACTGTCATTGAATATAGTTGACTTAACATGTATATGGCCGCTGAATGTGCAAGATTCGGACACGACTCGATTTTGACTACTGTAGTTTAGTCCGGTCAGGCTTCAACTAATTTACTCAAAGCTTACTAATGTACTTGAATCCACCAGGCATGCACACTTGGATCCATTACAATCATATCCCATTTTTGCCCATGCATTGGGATTTATGGGCCATGTCTAAGTTAACTTAAAACTAGGCTTTCCAAGCTGGGCCGAGTTTCCACGAGAGAGAGAGAGAACCAACATCCCATATTACCGTTTTTTTTTCGGATGGTTGAGAGGGAGAGGGAGAGAGTCTACCAACATCCCATATTATCATTGTTTTTGGATGATCGTGGATAACTACACTTATCCGTACACTGAAGCAGACCCCTACCAATTATTCAACTGTACCACTGGGTTTTGAACCAGCAAGGTCGCACCACAACCACAAAGAGACGTGCACTGATAGCTCCTACCAACCACGTGGAGCCCCTGTTGGTTGAAGCTTTTATACTTCATGTATAGCCCTACTCAGAGAAAAGAAATTTTAAGAAGGATTAGAGTTTCACTTTATTTTTCCAACCTTTTTGGGTGAAAAATAGTAGCCAGAAGACTTTACTTGTTTAATTGGTTAAAAGAACAAGCTCAATATGATTATGTCATGTTGCAGTAAGCTGAACTAGAGGTTATTGTGGAAAATCATGCTTTTAAATGAGGAAGAAAAATCATTGTCACCACCAATTATGAGATGAAGTAACAAAAGCACACTTCTTAGCCCCCCATCCCTAGAATAAACATGTTGAAAAAGTAGACAAGGATGCCCATACTACACATGCACATGCATATCCCAAAGAGAAGAGAGGGGCAACCTTTAATTACCATTTCCACTATTGCCTCCTATTAATGTCCCGGGTATTCATTAAGGAACTCGGACCATGACCCACTTTTTCTTGTCTATGATGTATCTTTCCGTAGAGTGCTGATAAGAATGAAAAAATATAACAGCATGGAATCATCCAAGTGGTCCTCTTTCATCCCTTTAGTTCTCCCACAAGCAGGGTCATATGTCCTTAATTTATAGACCATGAGCCTAAACCATAGACAAAGGTCATTTCCCAAGGACTTGGGGTTCTTGCATCTCAATAAGCTCTAGATTTTTATCTGACTCGTTGTTGCACAAGGAGATTTAATGGCATATGGGTCCAACCTTACCCAATACATATACCATGAGGTCTGCTTTTTGGCACTATCTTACATTTCCTGTTGTTGGGAAAGATTTCTTCCCATGCCCTTGGCCCATAAGTGAACAGCATCTAATATCGTTTAACTATGGGTTAGCAAGAACTGTCAAGTGAAAATACCCCATTTTGTCCTAAAATTATAATTCTTCTACTGATTGAAACATAAGCCATTGATTTTCGAGGTCTTGTTATCGATCAAGTGGTGTGTAAGGCTGAGTGGAGAAAGAGGGTTTTAACATTATCCCCTCCTTTTTAATATGTGGTTAGAGGAATCATTAATTAATGTGCTAATAATGCAACAAATTTTGAGTGGGGAAGGGTATGTCTAGGGGGCGTCCTAGGGCAAGGTGGCTGGGTTCTCAACCTCATCCTTTGATTTGTCGGCGGCCATATAAATCTTCATCAATAATGAGGCGACTACCTTATGGTAATTGGTTCAGCTTTGAAGACAAAATAAAAAGTATTAAAGCTACCATAGCCAATAACATTTGAGGACTAGAAAGCAAACACTATGGATCGAAGTGATTTGTTAAGAGTGAAATGTTTAAGGCCAATCATGAATTTCTTGTAAATCCATATACATGTTGACTGAACTATACATTATCATGTGCTTCAGTGCAATAGATAGGTCTTTCTTTAAGGAAAATTTGAAACCGTGGTATAGTTAAAAAAAAAATGGAATTGATTTTTGTTTCATGTATATCCACAGGAAAGCCTCACAAGGACCAGTCCAATAGTTGAAGATGGGCGACAAAGGATAATAATAAAAAAAATGATTAGTTCAATCTTTTATGAGGCTGTATTTCTTTTTCTAAAGTTGGATAAATTAGAAAATAAAGGAAATGATTAAAGAAATGAAAGAATCTCTTTAGAAGCTTGGCTGTCGGTGTTCCATGCACACCCTTGCGTGGAGTTACTCTCCCCTTCAAAACAAAATAACTTGAATGCGAACTTTTCCCATCAACTATTTGCCCAAATTGCAATATAAAATGGGGGCCTCCCCTCTCAGTATTTTGGTTCATTTTCTATTTTTATAGCAAGGATTTGACTATCTTTAATTACACATTGAAAACGTTGCGTGTCAAGTCAGTTAAAATACCCTAAAAAAAGAAGACATATACAAGTTAAAAAGAAAAGGGAAAAAGCGAAACTACTAGAAAGTGCATTGCTTGTGGATTTCTCCAATCTTTAGAATAATGATTTAGTTAATAAATTCATAGTATTCAAAGTTGAGGCCACACTAACGCATGCATGTATCAGAAACAGGCATATCTGAACTGCCATTGGTAGGTAGATGAATATCCAAAATAGGCACTGACATGTGTTTCCTTGTTGCAGCTTTGCCTTGGGTCATACCATGTCCAAACCAAGTTTTTGTCTCGACTAATTTGGCTAATTAAGGACTTATGGTGTTGGGCCTTCCCACTACAGATTTGGATGGTTATTCTCACATTCATGTTTGGCTACTAGAAAGACTTGGCCAGTTTCTTGTGATTTAATCGTAGTCACCCGAGCCCACTTAAAACCTTAGAAGCTAGCTTCCGAAGCGTGTAACCACATTATGCTTTTACACTAGCTTTTGACCCCTCTTCAGAAAGCTGAAAAGCTCGCTTCTTTTGATAATGAAAATAATAAATTACATTTTTATTGAAATATATATAATAAATATTGACAATAAAAAATACTTAAAATTCATTTTACCTAAAGATCACAAGTTTTGAACTGTGTTTTTATGCCCTTTCTATTCTTTCCGCTGTCGTTTCTTAGCCGCTTTCTGTCATGCTTTACAAATGCATCACACTCACACTATTCCCTTGCAACTTACAGTGTACAGTTGCGCTTAAAGTCTGTTTTGCTTTTGTTGAGTCTGATGTAAGCTGCCCGGTTCAGGTGAATCAATACCCCGAAGGGGCAGCCCGTATACTTGAAGTGTAATAGCCTGCGGGCAAAATTGTGAATGAAGTAAATGCGTTGAGCTTTCTTTTGTTCACCCTCGTTGTGATTGCTTCTTGTGATTGCAATTTCTCTCCCTCTATTCTCTCTTGCTCTCTTGCACTCTGATTACAAGCTTCCGCGATCGGCAAGCGAGCTGACGAGTAGCTAGCTTGCAGCGGTGAGGAAGGACCGTCGCGCCGTGCTGGCCCATTGAAGAAAATAGGCCCGTGACAAGTGGTACCAGAGCCCGTTCTCGTGTTGGGGAAGGGACTCCGGAGTCGGTGTCGACAGACTCGCCGACAGGCTGCGATTTGTGAGCAAGACATCGTGGTGCCTTATCAAAACTTGCGCAACACCAAAGGCAAGGCAGTTGCTGAAGCTGAGGAGATGGGTTCACCTCGGGGCCAAGAAGAGTTGGCTGCAACTGTTAACAACATGGTGGAAGAGGTGACTTCACATGATGAAGCGATTTCACGCGCATGTGAATCATTCAATGGACTGAATGATGTGGTGGCGAGCCTGCAAGAGCAGATAACCTTATTAATGGGGCAGGTCACTTCGTTGACGACTACAGTGGCTGACTTGCAGACTGAAGTAGGGGAGCTTCAGTTGAAGAACCGTACGTTGCAGCGAACAGTGACCCTAAATGGTGGAAATGGTGAGAGACCATCAAGGATTGATGTACCAAGACCCGCAAAATTCAATGGTTCTCGCGACAGCAAGGCCATTGAGAACTTCTTGTTCCAAGTAGAAGACTACTTGGATATCCAGAATATGACCCTCGAAGATCTGAGGATTAAGGCTCCAGCGGCCTTACTTGGTGAAGATGCTATCGCTTGGTGGAGACGGAAGCGCAATGACATGGAGAGAAGTCAATGTGTGATAGACACCTTTGATGACTTCAAAATGGAGTTGTGCAACTACTTCATGCCAAGAAATGCGCAGAGGCAAGCTTATCGGATGGTTCGTGAGCTCAAACATACTGGTTTGTTGCAAGACTATGTCAGAATATTCCAAAAGCTTATGCTGGAGATACCTAACATGCCAGAAGATGACATGCTCAACTGGTTCATTATGGGACTTCAGCCATGGGCATAGTCTGAAGTGGAAAGGAGCAACCCCCGTATTTTGGAAGATGCATATATGGCGACTGAGCGCTTAGTTGACACTCAGCGCAAGCCTTTCACCCCATCAACCAAAGTTGGGAAGAAGCCTGACCACGGAGGCAAGAAGGATGAGCAGCGCAATGATAAAGGTGAGGCGTCGACACGCCATTAATTCGAAAAGAAACAGAACTTCATGAAGCATAACAACAACAACAAGAGTGCGGTTGTGATATGTTGGTTCTGTGGCGATAGACATATCGTCAGGCAGTGCCCAAAGCGCCTTGTAAAGGACGACGGGCAAGCCAATGCTGCACGGGAAGAATGCGGTGATACTGAATGCAGTGACACTGAGACCATGCAACCAAGGATGGGGGCCATGCGATTGATTAACGCAGCTAGAAGTTGTGCAGCTAAGAACATGCAGGTCAGTAAGGAACTTATGTACGTAGAAGTCATTATGAATGGAAAGTCTACTTCAGCAATGGTAGACTCGGGAGCCACACACAACTTTGTCTCGCGGGAAGAGGCAGAGCGGTTGGGCTTGAAAACTAGGTTAAAGCAGAGGACTATCAAAACAATAAACTCTGAGGCCAAGTCCATCCTTGGTGAAGCAAGAGATGTGGCTACTCAAGTGGGGAGTTGGGTCGGCAAAGCCAACTTCTCTGTGGTGCCCCTGGACGATTTCAAGGTGATTCTGGGTATGGAGTTTCTGCGAAGCCAGAATGTTATGATGCTGCCAAAGTTTAACACGTTGACGATCATGGGGTCAGACCTGGCACACACAGTGCAGTGCCTTATGCAGAAAGGCAAGTCTTCCGTGTTATCGGCAATGCAACTGAAGAAGGGTGTCAAGCATGGGGAGCAGACATTCTTAGTTGCAGTGCGTGCAGATGAAGAGAAGGTAGAAGCAGTAGTGCCGCCGACCCTAGCCCCACTATTGGAGAAGTTTCGGGGGGTGATGCCTCCGAAATTGCCAAAGCGTCTTCCGCCAAGACGTGAGGTCGACCACAAGATTGAGTTGACCCCGGGAGTGAAGCCTCCTGCAATGGTTCTATACCGTATGGGGCCAACTGAGCTGAAGGAGTTGCGCAGGCAGCTAGACAAGATGTCGGATGCAGGCATTATTCATCCATCAAAAGCCCCATTTGGTGCCCCGGTCCTTTTCCAGATGAAACATGATGGCTCTAAACGGTTATGTGTGGATTACCGTGCTTTGAACAAGGTCACGGTGAAGAACAAGTACCCATTGCCATTGATAGCGGACCTGTTCAATCAGCTAGGCAGTGCCCGTATCTTTTCCAAGCTAGATTTGTGATTGGGTTACTGGCAGGTGAGGATTGCCGAAGGTGATGAGCCAAAAACAACTTGCATCACCCGCTATGGTGCTTACGAATTTCTAGTAATGTCATTCGGGTTGACAAATGCTCCAGCCACGTTCACCACTTTAATGAACCAAATCTTCTACCCTTACTTAGACAAGTTTGTGGTAGTCTACCTGGATGATATCGTGATCTACAACAGCAACATGGAGGAACATGTCGGGCACTTGCGAACAGTGTTTCAGGTGCTGAAGGAGAATGACCTATGTGTCAAACGAGAGAAGTGTCTCTTCGGGCAGGAGGAGATCAGCTTCCTTGGCCACGTTGTGGGGCGTGGTGTGCTGCGTATGGATGGGCAGAAGAAAAGGGCCATCCAGGAATGGGTTCCGCCAAGCAAAGTGCCAGAATTGCGGTCATTCCTCAGTTTGGAAAACTATTATCAGCATTTCATTGAAGGTTATTCCCTCATTGTTGCGCCCCTCACAGATATGTTAAAAAAGAATCGGGTATGGCTCTGGACAGGAGCATGCCAAGATGCCTTCGATGGCTTGAAGAAAGCCTTAGTGAGGGAGACAGTGCTGCGACTGCCTGATCATTCGAGACTCTTTGAAGTCCACACTGATGCCTCAGACTTTGCCATTGGCGGAGTTATTATGCAAGATGGTCATCTGATCGCATATGAGAGTCGCAAGCTGAAGGATGCAGAGAGGCGTTACACAGTGCATGAACGTGAGATGAGTGCCATTGTGTATTGCCTCAGGACCTGGCGGCACTACCTTTTGGGTGCCGAGTTCGTCGTCAAGACGAACAATGTGGCCACGAGCTATTTTCAGACACAGAAGAAGTTGACGCCTAAACAAGCTCGATGGCAGATGTTTTTGGCTGTGTTCGACTTTGCCTTGGAGTACAAGGTTGGAAAGACCAATGTTGTGGCAGATGCTCTGAGCCGTAGGGCTGAACTGGTAGCTGCACGCGCGGAGTCTTCTGAAGTGCACTTGGAGGGTGCATTGCTGAGCCGCATCCGCGAGGGTACGCAGCAGGATCCGACCGCACAACACCTTGTTTCTTTGGCACAGACAGGGAAGACTCGACGATTTTGGCTACAAGATGGCCTCCTCGTAACAAAAGGGGGATGCATCTTTGTACCACGGTGGGGAATCCTTCGCCGAGAGCTACTCAAGGAGTGCCATGATACACTATGGGTCGGCCATCCTGGTCAAGAGTGGACCTTAGCACTCCTTGAGCGTGGCTACTATTGGCCGCAGATGAGAGACGACGTTGAGGGGTATGTGCGGACATGCCTCATCTACCAGCAAGATAAGGGGACAAACCAGAAGGCTGCCGGTCTCCTTGAGCCTCTACTAATTCCAGAACGTCCTTGGGATAGCATCTCCATGGACTTTATTGTTAGTCTGCCAAAGGTAGAGGGCCTTAGTTCTATTTTGGTTGTGGTGGATCATTTCTCAAAGTATGCCACCTTCATCCCATCTTCCAAGGAGTGCCCTGCAGAGAAGACTGCAGAGTTGTTCATAAAGCATGTAGTGAAGCACTGGAGCATACCAAAGAGCATTGTGAGTGATCGCGATGCTCGCTTCACGGACAAGTTCTGGCGTGAAGTATTTCAACTACTTGGCTCTGAGTTGTTGTTTTCAACAAGCTTCCATCTGCAGACAGATGGGCAGACAGAGCGTATCAACGGGATACTGGAGCAGTACCTTAGTCACTTTGTTAGTGCCAATCAGAAAAATTGGGTGAAGCTCCTTGATGTGGCACAGTTTTGTTATAATCTGCAGAAGAGCGAGTCTTCAGGCCACAGTCCGTTTGAGATAGCCACGGGGCAGCAACCACTGACCCCGCACACTCTTGCCACACAAGAAAAGGGAAGGCCATCATTCGCCTATCAGTTTGTTCGCGATTGGCACGAGCAAAATGAGTTGGCGAAGGCATTCTTACACAAAGTGGCAAAGAGAATGAAGATATGGGCGGACAAACACTGTCAGCTCGCAAGGTTCCAAGCTGGGGACCAAGTGTTGGTGAAGTTATATCCTGATCGCACAGGCATCTTCCGCGGGCGGCACCGCGGACTACTCAGAAAGCATGAGGGACCATTCACCATCACAAAGAAGGTGGGCAAGCTGGCATACAAGCTGAAGTTGCCCCCAGACTTCAAGGTGCACCCGGTGTTCCACGTGTGCCACCTCAAGCAGTTCCATCCAGATGATGGAGACCCAGAACGCAGTGTGCCACAACGCGCTCCCATCATGCAGAGGGCCCCAGCAGCACAACGGGCCGAGAAGCACCTCAGTCAGATCCTTCGCCACAAGGTCAACTACTTGGGACAAGCGAAGAAATACTTGGTGCAGTGGGAGGAAACAGCGAAACCAATGTGGGAGCCTGCATTTTGAATGAACAGCCGCTACCCAGCTGAAGTCAGGGCTTACCACAAAACAAATGGCGCCGAGGACGGCGCATGATTTGAAGGAGGGAGCATGTTCCCTTGCGACTTACAGTGTACATTTGCGCTTAGAGTCTGTTTTGCTTTTGTTATGTCTGATGTAAGCTGCCCAGTTCAGGTGAATCAATACCCCAAAGGGGCAGCCCGTATACTTGAACTGTAATAGCCTGCGGGCAAAATTGTGAATGAAGCAAATGCGTTGAGCTTTCTTTTTGTTCACCCTCGTTGTGATTGCTTCTTGTGATTGCAATTTCTCTCCCTCTATTCTCTCTTGCTCTCTTGCACTCTGATTACAAGCTTCCGCGATCGGCAAGCGAGCTGACGAGTAGGCTTGCGGCGGTGAGGAAGGACCGTCGCGCCGCACTGGCCCATTGAAGGAAATAGGCCCGTGACACACACATCTAAGAATTTATTAAATATTCGTTTCTCGCTTCACGCTTTGTGTATCGCTCACACCTGCTTTTTATTCCGTGGTATCTATGGATCTGGCATTGCCTAGTTTGTATATTTGCTAGGGGAGACTTGTGAATGTCGCAAAGTTAGACGAGACTCACAAATTCGGGACGCAACAACCAGGTTGAAGCTGGGTGGTGCGCAAGGGAGACCTCAAGGATTTTAATTATCAACCAGAGGCCAGCCAATGTGCTATCAGTGATATGACAGATTTTTTTTCTTGGATTATCCAAAAAAAATATGATCATGCATATATTTCAGGGTTAATTAACATTAAAATATGCATGATTTTATGAAAAAATGTTTCAAAAACCCAATTTTATGTTAGTTTTCAGTAGGCATTTCCTTTGGATTCGTTTGCATCTGAATTTTCATCTCTACTTGTCATTTTCCAGTTTTTTTTAGCTCAATTCCTGTTTCTTCCATTTCCAATTCCCTGGTTTCCATTTTTTCATTTCCAGTTTTGTATTTCCTAATTTTTTTATTCAAGTCATTTTCTGTTTTTGTAATACTGAATTTTCCACTTGTTTTCATTCTAATTTTCTGTTTGTTTTATTCTTTAAATTCATGTTTTTACATTACAGTTAGTTTCCTTTTTAATGCATTAAATTTCCTGTTTTCTTTAATTCTTGGAGTTAATGTTGTTTTTCAAATTCCTGAATTCTTGTTCTTTTAATATAATCAATTCATGTTTCCTTCATTGATTTCTTGTTTTGTTTTCATAGTTAGTGTACTGTCTTGTTAGTTAATTGAGTTAGTTATTAGTCAAGTTGATTTGTTAAAAGTTGTTTAGTTAGTTAAGTGATTAATTAGCTATTAGTTAAGAAGTAACTGTTAGTCATTTAGTTGTATCTTAGGTAATTAGTTTTATTTAGTTAATAGAATGTTGTTAGTTAGTTTTGATTTTAAATTTAGTTCGTAAAATTGCTTAGTGAATTACTTAGTCATAATATTTTTAGCATTTAAATAAGATGTTTAGTATAATTTCTATTTCGACCTCTTGTACTGCTCGTGTTCATTTGATTTGTGCAGGATTGCACAGGATTGGAGCGGAAGCGATTACGTGACACAAAGTACGAAGATAGAAGATTTTTACTTTTCAGTTTAGAATTAGGAATTTGATTTTGGGTTTGTAAATATTGCACTTTACGCCCTCTGCGAAGGGTATTCATTTGTTGTAATAGTTAGTTGTTTTTACTTCTCTCGTACATTTTACATTTTAATAATACGGCAATAAAGATTAGTTTAGAATTGTGTGCTTGAATACGAAATATCTCCGTTCCCTGAGTTTGACCCGGTCTCATCCACTAGTGAGAACCGGTTTTTATTATTTGATGTCTGGTTTTCACATGTTTTACATATAAAAATCTTTTCAAAATTACAACGATTTAAAATAACACATCAAAATTTTGGCGCCGTTGCCGGGGAACGACGTAATATTAGTATTCACTTTATTGCCTAGTGTTTGTGTTGCATTTAGGTTTAGAACCACGTATGTGCATATCTTAGAGACGAGCTTACTTTTCTGCACAGCCCACCTACTAGAACCCCCTTAGAGGTGACTGTGTACGATTGGTACCGTAGACATAGATTTCATATTTCTTTGCATAATCTCTGTTATGTGTAATTGCGTGGTGTTTTTTTAGTTTTTGTTGTTTTTTAGTCTACTCGCTTTGTGGTTTGCGTGGTTTGGCCGCTTAGTGCGTTAGTTAGGTAAAAAACCCAAAGTTAGAACGTGCGCTACACCGGTCTACTCCAAGGTGTACGCAATGGCTGATGATCATCATTTGATCCGTCCTTTGAGGAAGTACTTCATGCCAAATACGTATACTTCTGCCTCCTGCATCACGAGACCTGATGTAGGAGCGAGCCATTTTGAGATTAAGGCCAGTGTGATTCAAATGTTACCCTCGTTTTATGGCTTTAGCAATGAAGACCCATATCGTCATCTCGACGAATTCCTTGAGATTTGCTCGACAGTGCGAATCAATAATTTTGGAGACGACGCTATGAGGTTGACTTTGTTTTCGTTCTCTCTCAAAGATAAAGCCAAGCACTAGCTAAAATCTCTTAAGACGGTTCGTATTACTACTTGGGAAGGAATGCAACGCGAATTCCTCAAAAAGTACTTCCCAATTGGTAAAACGAATCAGTTTCGTAAAGCTATAACCAGTTTTTCTCAAATTGAGGGAGAACAATTTCACGAGTCTTGGGAGAGATTGAAAGATCTTCTCTGCAAGTGTCCCCATCACCAGGTGCCTTGTTGGCGCAGTATTTCTATGACGGGCTTACTGAGAAGCATCGTCAAATGGTTGATTCGTCTTGTGGGGGCACTTTTATGCTCAAAAGTGAGGACGAGGCGTGGTCTCTATTCGAGACCTTGAGTGAAAACATGATGCATCATACCTTGTCTTCACGGCTCGATAGGACTACATCTCTGTCTAGTGGTCCTAGGAAAATAGGGATTTCCGAAGTAGGGTCTGAGTTAGATTTGCGTACCAAGGTTGAACAGTTGACTAGGAAGTTAGATCAATTCCTAGCCAATTCCTCGAGAAATCTAGTAGAAAAAGTGTGTGAGCTATGTGCTAGCCCTGCACACTGTGTTTTAGAGTGTCCGGCAGCACCGTTATATCCTGAATTCGTTCAGAAGATGGTGAATGCTGCCCAAGGTTTCGCTAAACCCATGCCTGATTCACTTACACCATCATATAAACCAGGTTGGTGAAACCAGTCCATTTCCCCATCCCATCGGCCCTCCCAGACACAGTATAGACCCAGTAACCCTTCACAAGGTTACTCGCATCCCATTTTTCCACAGGTTCATCCCCAGTCTAGTTTACCTTCTCTTCAGGAGCCCATTCCAAGTTCATCATTCCAGGAGAAGATGTTAGAGGCCTTTTCTGATATCAAGGTCACTCTTTGCTCCCATACGCAGTTGATAGCCAAGCTAGAGACTCAAATGGGACAGTTAGCTCAAACATTGAGTAGACAAAGCGAGGGGAATCCATCTAGTAGGCCTGTTGTCTCAAAGGGAGAGGATTCCATGTCATTCGACTTGCAACCCACTACTTCACATCATGAGCAAGTCAAATCTGTTACATCCCTTCAGTATGGGAAGGCGTGTCACCCCACTCAGGAATCGACTCATGAACCCCATATCATTTCTACTGACGAGTCGATCTCCATGATACCTCAACAGAAGGGGCCTTACCCACAGCATGCATTATCATCATATAAAGCCCCATTCTCTCAGCCTTTAGGATCATCGATTTTTAGTAAGCAAGAGGTACAGATGCAGAAGGTGCTTGACCAAGTCAAGCCTGATCATATTCACCACTTGTCTGAAGTTGCATTCATTGATAGTCGGTTGGTCCTAGACTCTCATTTCTTGACCAGTCTCTCAGATGAGACTAATCTATGTTCTTCACGTCGAGAGAGTTATGATCCTACAGTTAGAGGTAGACGGGATGGAAACACAGTGCGTAGTGTCACAGATGACACTCTTTTCTTTATAGAGCCTCATTAAGCGATACTTCATGTCCATTGATCTCATGGACGATGAAGGATTTTTTCAGAGATCCGTCTGGCTGGGGACGTGAAACTTAGCGCTTTATGGGAGGCAACCCATATCTTGTATATTATTAGATTTGCTTAGAATTTATAGATTTTATTTTGTTTTTCCTTTTTCGTTTTATTCATGAGTTTTTCATGTGCTTTTTGTTTCATTCTATGAGTTTCATGTTTTGTCATGTATACATTGCATTCATTATATTCATAGAACGTGCATTTTTAATTCATGTCAGGTCATTCTACTTTTTTCCCTCATTTATTTCCTCTCATGTGCATTCACTTAGTTTCATATAAGCATGGGGGAGTGCCACTCGGACAATGTCATTCAAGCATGGGGGAGGGTGTAGTTTGCACACCTTGATATTTCTGTTTACGTTCTTGCACATGTTTATACATATCTCATGAAAAGTAGATTTTTAAAGAAAGAGTTTGAACTTATATGAATGTTATTTTGAATCTGATGTTTTTAGAGGCTTTTTAAGCCCCAAGAAATTTTTTTCTGACATAGATCTAAAAATTATGGTTGTTTATGCGGATTTCAAAGAAATGATGATAAATACATGTTAGAATTTATTTTGAATTGCAAATATGAATATGCACAGTTGTATTTTTGAAAAACTAAGCAAATGAACAAAAGCATAAGAAAGAGCTCAAGAGAGAAAAAAGAAGAAGCATGCGTTAGGTTGTTTGGATAATTCCATAATCCTTAGTAGATGGAACTTAGATGTAAGTTGAAACTTTTAATTCCATTTCGAAAAGGAGAGTGGAAAACTTCGTGATCCTAAGTAGCTAAGAACAGATACAAGTTGAAATGTTTGACTCTCATGTTATAAAGGTGAATGAAGGAAGTCACTTTTATGTCTTAGTTGATATCTTTTGGTATGCATTGAAAAAGTATAGAAGATATTGACATTGCACAAGGCATAAAAGCAGACCACACGTAAGCTATAAGAGAAGAATAAGTGCGCAAAAAGAAAAAGCGTGAAAAGAAAAGAGAGAAAAGAGCTTAAAAAGAAAGAAAATTTCAATGATTAGAAGTGTGATTGAGAAAACCTGTGTAGAAAACATATGAGTGAGGATAAGTAAATAATAACTTGTTTTTATTGGATTCTCCAAGAATAAAACATAAATAATTGTGATATTTAGAAAAGTGAAAGAATTTTTTTTTCTGTGGTGGTATATAAAAAAATTCTAATTATATTGTGATTTTGAAATAACAGGAAATATTGGTGAAAATAAAGTCTTTGATTATCTACTACTTATGAGGATGTGTAATATTTTGCATACATGACAGAGATGTTTGTGGGTAGCATCACTGCAAACCCTCACGAGACCTTACTCGTCCACTGGGGTAACTCAGGGGTTGAAAGGGCTTGTTGCATGAGCTAAATGCAACCGTGATTCCTACGAAAGTGAGTTAGGTGATAGTTTTCATTTCATGCATTTTTCTAGTTTGCTCGAGGACTAGCAAAGCATAAGCATGGGGGTATTTGATCATGCATATATTTCAGGGTTAATTAACATTAAAATATGCATGATTTTAAGAAAAAATGTTTCAAAAACCCAATTTTATGTTAGTTTTCAGTAAATGAGCTAAAATGATTGAAAATTAGAAAATGCTTGAAAAAGTAGCTTTATTTTGCATTTTAGTACATATTTTAATGTTTGTATTTACGTAGTAGTTTTAGTTGTTAATAAAAAATTAAAAAAATAAAGAAAATAGAGAAACATAGTTTCATTTTGCAATTTAGTTAAATCATTTTGGTTTTCTTTATAGAAAAGAAGAAAAAAAAATATTAAATATATAGATTAGAATAGTTATATTTTTTAGAAAAAAATAATAATCAAATGAGGTTTTGAGGTTTTTTAGCAAATAAAATCTTTTAAATAGTTTATTTTAGATTTTTGAAAAAAAAATAATCAAACCATTACACTGTTTGTGATTTTTGAAAACTGAAAAAAAAAACTGAAAAAAAAAATTATAATAACAAACCAGTTTAACCGGTTTGTTTTTTTTTAAAACTGAAAAAAATAATCACGAACTGGTTTAACCGGTTTGCAGTTCTTTCAAAACTAAAAAAAAAAAAACAACAACAAACCGGTGAACCAGTTTGTTTGCTATTAAAAATCCAAAAACAAGAAAAAACCAACGTCTCCCCTGTACGCCAGAACTTCCCTCTTTCCCCTCCTTCCCTCTCTTCCCTCTCTTCTCACCAGCTATCACCATCGGCTGCTTCTTTCCCTACCTTCCCCTTGTCCCTCTTTCTCTATTCAATCTTCCAGCCGATGGTGGTGGTGGATTCTATATCCGGCGACGGTGAATGGTGGAGGCCATTCTTTTCTAACCTCTCCAGTTACGGTAAGCTCTGATCTTCATCTTCTTCTTCTTTCGATTGTCATCTTCTTCTTCTTCTTCTTCTTCCGATTCCAATCTGCATCTTCAGATTTTCTTCTTCTTCTTATTCCGATTCTTCCTCTTCTTCAGCTTCTTCTTCTTCTTCAGCTTCTTCTTTATGTTGTTGCTATTTCTGTAAAACGAAAATAAAAAGAAAAACTGAAAAACGAAAAGGAAAATAAAAAGATTAAACTCTGTATTGTGCAATTTCCTGTTTGTTAAGTGATTTCCTGTTTTTTTTTTACTGTTTTGTTCTTTCATTTTCTGTCTCTGTCTATAACATTTGATCAGTTAATTTCCTGTGTTTTTTTAGTTTTCCTGTTTTTTTTTTATTTCAGCAATATCTTGTTTGTTTTCATTTCAAAAATTAATTCATGTATGTTAGTTAAATGTTTGTTTTGCATTCATTGATTTCCCTCTTTTGCAGTATTTGATATCGTGTTTACTGTTTTAATCATTTCTTGTTTTAGTTTTGCATTTATTGGTTTGTATATTCTGCTAATTTCTTGTTTCTTGTTCTGTTATTCTAATGTTTCACATTCGTTGAGTTTTTGTTTTTGTTTATTTGATGTATTTGTTGTTTTTCTTAATAGCGTTCATGTTTACTCTCTTTCATTTAATTGATTTTGTTGTTCTGTGTTCATTTGCTTGTTTTACATTTAATTTTCTTTAGGCATTTGCTTTGGATTCGTTTGCATCTGAATTTTCATCTCTACTTGTCATTTTCCAGTTTTTTTTAGCTTAATTCCTGTTTCTTCCATTTCCAATTCCCTGGTTTCCATTTTTTCATTTCCAGTTTTGTATTTCCTGATTTTTTTATTCAAGTCATTTCCTGTTTTTGTAATACTGAATTTTCCACTTGTTTTCATTCTAATTTTCTGTTTGTTTCATTCTTT